>NC_133617.1:617096325-617456325 GCF_048593235.1 Sminthopsis crassicaudata | reverse complement strand
TCATAAAGCTTATGGTTTGGATGCTTCCCTTCTCCTCCCCACCCCAGATGCATTAGTTTATACTTTGCCAAACAAATCTCATTTTGTTGCTTTCTGCCCAGTACACTTTTATGATTGCTTGGCGTTGGCTGGAGCTTGTACCGCTTCCCTTTTTAGTGCTATCTGCAAATTGCATCTCAGTGTTCATTCTCTCTTCCAGCACACTAATGAAGGCATTAAGAAATGATTTCCCCTAATACTGAAGTTTATGCCACTTCACTGGTCTCAAGACATATCTTTTGCCTTTTGGGTATCCCTTAATTTGTAATCATTCATCCTTCCCCCTTTTAATTCACTTGAATGATTTTTTAGGTAAATGAATGTCTTCATTAAATAGATTTGGGGGCATTAAAATTTTTAATCCAAATATTCCATAATTGGACAGGCCTCAGCAAAAATATGAAGCAATAAAATTTTTCTTGGAGTCCCATTTTTCTGAACTCCTTTTAATAATCTTTAATTTGTACATTGTTCACCTCACCATTCCCCAAAATTCCCACTTTTGATTACCCACTGCCCAGGAAACTATATAAGAAAGTTGTTCAAACTAAAACATTATTGTCTTACTATATTTACTTCTGTATGCATTTTTATTGTAAATATTTGCATTTTAAAAGATGACTTGAGGAGTAGGGATAGAGCTGGGGTATGCTGAAGTCACCTTGAACTGGCTCATAGGAGCTGATTAATAAATTTTCAGTGATCATTTGTACCTTAGACATAAGCAAATGCTTCAAATCAAGGCTTGATTTAGTGTTTTGTTGATTTCTAGACTTAGGAAAGTATTAATAATGAGAATTAAACTTAAACTTATGGGTACATACATTTTTTTCTTTTATTTTTTGCTGAGGCAACTCAGGTTAAGTGACACAGGGTCACACAGCTAGGAAGTGTTAAGTGTCTGAAGCCAGATTTGAACTTAGATCCTTCTGACTTCAGGGCTGGCACTCTATCTACTGTGCCACCTAGCAGCCCTCTTTTTTTCTTTTTTTAATTGAAACTTTTTATTTTCAAAAACACATGCAAGGATAATTTTTCAACATTGACCCTTGCAATACTTTGTGTTCCAATTCCTTTTCCTTTCCCCCACCCCCTCCCCTAAATGTCAAGTAATCCAATATATGTTAAACATGGTAAAAATATACATAGTCATTAAACATACCAGTCCTTGCTATATTACTGAACAAACATTGCTTGAGCTCTATAGGAGTGCAAGAGGAGGCTCGCTTTATGAGGTCATTATCAAAATAGAGACCTAGTAATTGTAGAATGATGATAATAATTAGGATGATAATAACTGGCATTTCTATAGCTTTTTAAAGTTTGCAAAGTGCTTTATATCCATTATCTCATTTGAGCCTCACAATACCCATAGGTAATGGTAGGATTTTAAATACCAGTGGGTAGTTATATTTTTTTGACATCAAAGATCTTTCTAGGCATTATCACTGAGTCAGTGGCCTTAACTATTAAGAATAATATTTCCATAGCAATTTATGATAACAAAAAAACTTTCATATTCTTTTATTTGATCATTAAAAATTCATAATTTTTTTAAATGAGAAAACTGAAACCCAGCAAAGGTAATTAACTTACCAGAAGTAAAAAAAGCCACTAAGATACAGGATTGGAATTTGAACTCTAGTTTAATGCCTGAAAGTTCAACACTTTCCCCACTGTATCCAGATTTCTCCTTAATTAGCGTACAATAGAGTTGGTACTAAAAATCAGGGTTCTTATTGTTTGTACTGAGTCATAATGTCTGATACCTTCCCATTGTCTGTCATTGAATAATGACAGAAAATAAAGCTAAAACTCTTCCCAAAAGCTTTTTTATTAGGTATCTTCTACAATGAATTTCTCTTTCGACAGTTTAGAGCTCTGAGAATGTCCCTTTAGTTTTATAAAAGCCATCTATATATACCCTGAACATTGCTAGCTTGGGAAATTTAAATCCCAAAGATGAAGGTTAAGAGATCAGTTGAAAATAACGTTAGATAAATTGAACTTTTTGATCACTCTCTCAGTTTAAGATTCATCATTCCCATTCTAAGGATATTTTTTTTAAATGTTTACAAACTTAATATGTAATGTGATGGAAAGTATATTAGATTTAGTTCCAATATTTACAAACTGTGGTTCTGTACAAATCATTTGACCTCAAAGAATCTCAATTTCTCTAACTGAAAAATAAGGTTAGTGCAAAGATAGTATGAGGAAAGAACTCTATAAATGTTAGTTTAGTATAAATATTTTAATTGAAGGTTTTCTTTTCAAAATCTATTATCTATATTATTACTGTGTTAAATGAAGCTTTGTTTTAATGATGTTTTGAGAAGGATTTGATATTCCCCTTTTACTTGCCTGCTGATCTATCTCACAGATACAAGATACTGCAGAATGTGAAGGAATAAACAAAAAGCCTTAAGTGAAGGTTAAATTGTTTGCTATTCTTAAGTAGCATGCTTTAAAAGTTTGGAAACTGACTTGGAAGTTAATATTCAAGAGTCAAAAGTTAAGAAATTCGGGCTGTGAATCAACTTAATGGTATCTCTGGTTGGATGGGGGAGGGGCAGAGTTTGATTGCTATTTCCTACCCTTTCCTTTGGGAATGTACAGATAAAATACTTCAAAGATTTTATTTCAAAGTCATGAGAGCAAGGCCTTGTCTTTATGTAATAAATAATAACTTTCAAGGCTAGTTATGGAGTAAACCAGGCTATCCTTCATTCCTTTCCCTCCTTCCCCCCTCACCCAATTACATTGCTCAAAGATCTCAAAGCATTTTGGGAATGGAGCAATAGATTATTTTTGTCCCCATCACTCATTGCTTTAAAATACCCGAGAAGTAAAGGAGTTGATAAAGCATCAAAAAGCCTGTAGCCGAGAGGAAACTCTCTTTGCAACTAAAGGTAAAGCTGTTTTACCTGTTTTCTTCCTAGGAATTGTGTACATGCATTGAGCTCACCTGTGGTACTGAATATGAGTAATATCACAATTCAAATAAGAATACCTCTCATACAAAGAGGCACTGAGAGAATCAGCAGCAATGCTCTTAACTTCCCATTGCTAAGTCATCTATGACTCTTTGCTAGGATACATCAGAATTGTGCTTGAATTGCCATTTATTCTCTAATGGAGGCAGTGATTCATCAAAAACTCATTCAACTAAAGCTCAGTGATAGGGAAAGTAGAAAAGAGAGTATGATTATTTCTCAAATAAGACATTTGTAAAGTGCTTAGAACATTGTGGGACACATAGTAGGTGCTTAATAAATACTTGTCTCTTCCCTTCTTGCCTTTCCATAAGCTTCTTTGAATTCCTAGACTAAGTCAGTCACAATTCACACTGAAGGAAATAAAGTGGATATAAAGAGAATATTTCTCCCCTATGCAGCCAGGTAGGTGACATGTTGAGTTAGTCCACCAGTATTTATATCTTAGATTGGACCTGTGACAGACACTGATCGAGACCCAGAATTGAATAGGAGGAGAAGTTTGGACTGAAATGTAGTTGGGAAATTGTGCAATGTTTTCAACTAGCCTAACTATTTGCTGCCATAAAAACACATTTCTTTAATATTCTTCATGATTCTCTGTAGCTATAATTATGTTTTTAGAAAAATTAAAATACAACCCAAAAGGCAATCGAAAGATGCATGTTGAGGCTTATTAGCCAGTAAGAGATGACCAGCAATTCTTTGTCTCAAGAGGAGACAAAAAAGATATTTTGAGTAGGAAAAGGGGTGGCCCAGTTGAGTGACTTTGTTATACTGATCACAAAGACATATGGCATCATGCTTACATCATAATCAATAGTACTCTTTCAAAAGAGGAAATACTTTTTGAGATAACTTTTCTCCTTTCTCTCCTATCAATCATGTGGAATTATTAGACCAATAGAAGTTCGTGGGAGTCTGGATACTACTTACAGGGATAGAAAAGGGAAAAACAGTCATACTTTGTGGAGAAGAGAGCTGGCTTTGAACTCAAAGGAGCAGAGCCAGAAAGTCCAACTGAGGGATCATCTTAACAGATGCTGTCTGTCCTCAAGGAGAAACTTTGAGAGGACCCCACAAACAGAGAGGAGCCCTAAAGTAGTAGCAGGAGCTATGAATTGTCTTTGCCACATGAGCATCCTGCCCCTTGAGCTTCTCTAATCTTGTATTTGAGGTCTGAATCCATTCTTATTTTTGTGGAAGAGGGCAATATTTTGTCACTCTGTTCTTGTTCTGCCATTTGAGAAAAATGATCTTTGCTAAGAGCTTGTTAATATACCAACAGATAGTCATGGGGACCATTTAAGTAGGGGCTAATGGTGTTAGGAGACCACCCCCCCCCCAAGGATCTGAAGGGGAAGCCACCATCTAAAATGCTTTCACACTATTAGAGTGAAAGCAAATCCATGAGAGCTTTCTAAAGGGAGTGTTGTATTCCATATTTCATTTAGTTTTATTTCATTCACCGAGAAGTACACTATACAATGTTCAAAATAAATCTTATTTCCACTTATTTTTACAACTACAGTGAAGGGTTATACACACATATACATATGGAAACATGTATGTATGTGCCTCTATATGCACATCTACATATATGTGTATATATTCATATACACATATACATTATACATATATCTACACACAAGCAGCCAAACTACTGAGATCAGCATGTGCATCTGATTTAATTAATGACTAAACAAAACAATTGGCAAGAAGGAACTAATTACCATATTTATTTGTCTTTCACACTACATGTGTTTCCCATCAGTATAAAGCTGGTATTTCTAACTAGCCTGAAAGCTATAAATAAGTTTACAAATATAAGCTTATTTTACACACATAGACCATCTAGAGAAAAAAATCTTCTAGTTGGAGCTGGTCCAAGTATTTGCAAACATTGTGAAGTGCCATGCTATATAATCCTATGGCAAATTTTTGTATTTCATAAATGGGAAAGGGAATGAATATATTTCAACAACTACCATATTTAGAAAAAAAAAAAGTCTGTGGTGATAAAGAAACCAAGGTTTTTCCCATGATTATCAGTCACAGGTAGGCTGTTAGAGCTGAAAACTATGATCATTTATGTGATAGCAGCTATCCAGGAATTACCAGCTTATAAAATACAAAGGAAGGGACTACAGAAGCCATCTATTCCTGTCTTCCCATTTACAGATTGGGAAACTAAGGCCCTAAGATGCTAGTTAAGTGACATATCCAAGGTCATGCCAAAAAAACAAGTCAATGTCAGAGGCAATAAAGTTTTTTTCATGCCTTTTGGATTGGGTTGGTTTGAAAAAAAAGAAAACTTAGCCTACATTACTAGCCTATGAATTGAGAGAAAAATGAAATGGAATGAACTTGATTTTCAATAATTAAATATATATTCATTCTCTGCTGAAGACCAAATCCAGTGTCTCATCATATTGTGAAACTAATCCAAGCAAAGACTATACCAGTATAAACCCATTTATACCAAGCCAGGTATACCAAGAGAAAAAGATTTTTAGTATGACCTAACACTTGCTCAATTCTGGGATCTGCAGAAAAGCCCCCTAAGTTGGGGGAGAATCATCAGGGTGTGAAATTTTTTGATTACAAAAATTCAGGACAGTATTAATTAGAAAGTAAGGGAGTCTTTCTACCTGTATGAGTATAAGAATTCAGACAAAGGTCTTCCAAAATATTTGTTGAGCACTACTCTAATCCAGGTTTCATATAGGCTGACTTTTTTTTAAATGAGGAAAGATGAAACATTAAAGGGCCTGCTGATCTCTCAACTCCAGACGTTTAATGATCATTTTATATTTTCCACCTCTCCTTTAATGAGTGCTGATGCCTGTCTCTAACTTTTTTTTGAATTTCATTTTTACTTTTTTACACATCATCTCTTCTCTTTCTTTTGATATATGCCCGGTTCCTCTGCTTGGAGATCAGCCCCACCTTCTTTCCTTTTTTCTCAGGTGTGACTAAAGATGTAAAATAACATTTTGCTCAATATATATATCAAGGATTAATTGTGACTACCCCTATTCTAAGCAAAATACTATACCCTACATATTCACAGACACCTAAAGAAATAAAGGATCCAAGTCCTGTTTTCATGTACCTAGACTACTGCCAGGTAGTATATGACAAAATAGAGAATAACAGAGTCCCAGTTTTTGAGAAATTTGTGGTTGCATATTTTGGAGATAAGCTAAAAACAAAAACAAAAAAAGTTAAATGACAATAAATGGCAAAGAGAATTAAATGCCAAAATGTTTGGAACAGTCAATGAAGAACCAGAAAAGTAAAAAGGAAATAATCAATTTTGACAGAGGTTATAAAGACACAAATTATTGGATCACTTTTGATGAAAATAAGAAGTCTTCTTAACAGTATTTTTTATATTTATTTGTAATGTTGTGGCTTAGTTTTCTACCAGACAGATGAATCATCATCATCATCATCCTTATTATTACTGTTATTTTTAATTGGTTCATTTGTTATTATTATTACTTAGTGGTTTTTCTTGTTTTTAACTTTACAAGATTCCTGAGAGTTGGGATCCTTAAAATCCCAACAAAATAGACCATAACAATTGAAAGCATTTTTGTTGTTCAGTCATTTTTCCAGTCATGTTCGACTCTTCATGACCCCATTTGGGGTTTTCTTGGCAAAGATGCTGGAGTGGTTTGCCATTTCCTGCTACCACATAATAATTATAGCTAACATTTATATCATGCTAACTATTTTCTAGTCACTATGCTGAATGCTTTACAATTATTATCTCATTTAATCCTTACAATAACCCTGAGAAGTAGATACTACTACAATCCCCATTTTACAGATGAGGAAACTGGGATGAACAAGGCTTAAATGGCTTGCTCAGGATCACACAGCTAAATATCTGAGGTACCAGGTCTTCCTGGCCACTACTTCACCTGGCTGCACAACACATCCAGAAAAGTAGCTTCCTCAATGCCTCTGAGCAGAAGATCAAGACCAATGTCATAGTAATAAGAAATTACTAAATTGATCTAGTCAAAAATACCATCTAGTCCTCCATGTCAAGCTGGGAGAACAAAGAGTCCCCACTTTGGTTGGCAAAAAGATTTGGAAGAATGGAGTATATCTTGTTCCTTTTGGGATAGTGTCCAATCTTATAGAGCAAGGAGTCTACTAACTCTTGAGATCAAATATAGACTATAATAAACCTTTCTCCTTTTACCCTCCAAATAGCCCTCCATGAAAGAGAACTTAGAAGACATCAAATTCAGTATTCTCATTTTATTCATGAAGAAACTGAGGTTCAGAAACTTTTAGTGGATTTTCCCACAGTTGTATAGGTTGTTGTTGCTCTTGAGTCATGTTATACTCTTTGAGATTCAATAAACTATAGTATGTCAGGCCTTTCTATCCTCCATTATCTCTTGAAGTCTGTCCAAGTTCATGTTTGTTGTTTCCACAATATAATCTATCCATATCATTCACTGCTGTCCCCTTTCCTTTTTTTCTTTCAATTTTCTTCAACATAAGGGTCTTCTCCCCTGAATCCCATCTTCTTATGTGGGCAAAGTATTTACTTCAGTTTCAGTATTTGACCTTCCATTGAATAACCTAAATTAATTTAAGTATTGATTTATTTGATCTTGTTATTCAAGGGACTCTCAAAAATCTCTAGTACCACAATTCAAAAATATAGATTCTGCAATGCTCAGCATTCCTAATAGACCATCTCTTATAGCCACACATTAGCACTATTGCAAGTGGAAAAAAGAAGCACAGCTTTGGGGTAGCTAGGTAGTGCAGTGAAGAGCACAGCACTCCTAAAGTAAGAAAGACCTGAATTCAAATCTGGTTTCAGACATTTAACACTTCCTAGCTTTGTGACCCTGGGCAAGTCACTTAACCCTAATTGCCTCAACAAAAAAAAAAAAAAATCATAGCTTTGACTATACAGATTTTTTTTTAATCACACAGGTAGTAAGTAAAAATGATAGACTTCAGACCTAGATTCTTTCTACATCCAAATAAAATAATACTGATGATAATAAAGAATAATTATTATTATTTTAGGTCTACAAATAGATTTATATTCAGTACCTCATTTGATTCTTACAACAACCATAAAAGGTAGGTGCCATTGTTATGTCCACTTTGTAGAAGAGGAAATTGAAACACAGAGGGGGAAACAATTTCCTTAGAAACACCCAGTTATTATCTAAGGCAGAATTTGAACTCAGGTTGTTTTTTTTTTTTTACTCCAAGGCCACTATTCTATGCAGTGTACAACCTAGCTACCTCATTTATGATGACGAAATAAGATTTAGACAAGTAGCAGAAGGGTGGTTCATTCTGAGAGATCCTCAGAGCTGGCTCCTCTCCAGGCTCCAATTCAAGGATCTCTTGTGGATCTTCTCTCCTTTTCATTTTTCACAAGGTCCCCAAAACACATAAACAGAAGGGAGCCTCATTTCCAGACCCTATGCTTAAACCAGGCAAGCCCAGAAAGTTATGGACTTGTAGCACCAATGGTGCTCCTCCTCTCCCCCTCATCTGTCCTCAAAGGATTGTCATTCTACCTTCTGGTCAGCAAAAAGAAAAAAGAAATTGATTTCCTCTGTTGGAAACTTTGGTATACATACTCAGTCTCAGAACAGCATCCAATTAAGACTTTTCTTTACTATGCAATTAGTAGATAGGAAAGTCACAGTATACTGTGTATTTATGCTCTAATTTGAAATTGGGAATCTCTTCATTAGTTGTATTCACTCCCACAAGCAAGCTCTTCCTGTCTCATTCTATCTCCTTCCCCCAACTCAGGTTGGCAATCAAAAGATATGCACTAAGAATTACAACCCCATTTTTCAAGACTCCTATTACACATGAAACTGATGAAAAATTACAAACAACCTACATGTCCAGCACTAGAAGAATGGTTGAAATGAGATACTTTAATGAAACAGAATATAATGAAAACTAGAAGATACGGGAGACATTACTACATCTGGAAAAATATTTACAAAAAAGTTCCAGCTAAAATCCTATTTTCTACAGGAATCCTACCCTAATTCTTTTTAATTCCAATATTTTCCCTTTTTAATTTTTTTCTCCTTTTTAACCTATATATAGTTTGCCTTGGATATAATTTGATATGTGTGCTTCTATGTTCTCCCTCATTAAACTGTAAACTCCTTGAGGGCCAGAAACTGTTTTTAGGCTATTATTGGATCCTTAGAGCTTAACCCAGCACTGGAATATAGTAGGCACTAAACAGATGTTTATTGAATTAAATTTAATTAATCAAAGAGAAAAAAAAACACAAGAATTTATTTACATCTTAATGATAGTCCATATCAAAGCGGAAAAATGAATGAGACAGATTGTACAATTGAAAACTGAAAACCTGAAGATTAGGAGGTTGTGTTTAAAGACAAAGTCTTATGACTATTATGTGTTGAAATTAGTTGATGCAAGAGTAAATCATTTTAGTGTATTAATATACAATGCTGAGTTTTTAATGCCACATTTAATTTTTTTTTCATGTCAGCTAATAACACTTGGAAATCTATGAAGAAATATATTAGGCATTCTGGGGAATTTAAATAAAATTTAAAAAGATTATGATTTAGTACAGTATAAAAGAAAGAACATGTACATTATAATAACTATTGAGCAACATATCAGTAAATAAATTGAGTAGGAATTAAGATTTATATATATAAGAAAAATATATATATATATTTCATTATATATATAAAATGAAATATGTTAGTAACAGGAAAAATGGAGATTATGGCTGGAGAGGTATTTGTGGTCATCTTTAGTATATAAATAGGTGAAATCATGAGAGTAGACTAGATAATTACAAGAATGGTATGTGTCTATATTACAGCTAGTCTGTGGAAACCTGCTTATTTAAAGATAGGTGCTGAGTTCCATGGATTGTTTAGGGACATTCTAAACCAAGTGAAATGTCAACAGGCTTGGAAGAAGGGTTTATGGGAATGCAAATGTCAGATTGTTTACTCTATTTAGTTCATTAGAGCTAATGGCAGTGTTTTGAATGGCTTTGAATGGTTTTTCAAACTTGGTCCAGAGCCATCTGGCCATCTGTCAGGAGGGACAGCTATTTACAGAGAGAAATGTAGGAGGACTAGAATAGAGTCCTGGGAGAAGTTCATATATCCACGGAGAGGGGAGGGAGAGAGACAGAGACAGAGACAGAAACACAGACAGATAGACAGACAGACAGAGGCAGAAACAGAGTCAGAGATAGACAAAGAGAAACAGACAGAAATGATAAGGAGAGATGAGACAGGGAGAAAGATACAGAGAAGGGGAATCAGAGAGACAGAAAGAATGAGAGAAAATGAGAGAAAGAATGAAACAGAGAAAGAGAGACAGAGAGAAAGAGAAACTGAGAGGACTCCAATGATGCTGAAAGATTGAGCTTCCCATGTCCAACCAAGACAAAATAAAGGTGATTTGAAAGAGAATCTCACAGTATCTCAGATCTTATCCCTTCTTTAGATGGATCTAAGAAGATGAACCTTCAGGTGACATTCAGTTTTATAAAAGGCCTATGATTTTAATTGATATAATGAGATCTCAGGGAGAAAACTCCCTCTATCAATGCACTTGGCACCAGTTCTTCCACTTAATAGTCTTAAAGTGTTTACTAGGGCTCTGAAAGGTTAAAAGGTTAAGTGGCTTTCCCTAGACATATGTCCCTTATATCAGAAAATAACCCTGAATCCAAGTCTACTGTGTCCATGCTTCCACTCTGTCTTTCTTTTAGTTGACATGAGGGGAAATATCCTGCACATTTTTCTTCACCATTAAAATTCTTAGTGCAGACTAATTTATCCATGCTTCTCAAAATGAACAATGCAGCTAAATAGAAATTGAGCACTATAATAAAAATTTTGTGTTTTTGCCTCTTTAAGAGCCATCTTTCCACATCACTTTGGTAAATTCTAGGCTCTGGTCAAAGGAGTTTTTAGTCTCAGAAAACACCATTCTTCTGTTTCCTCACTAATCTTACATCTTATACATGTAGTAGTGGATCGCCAATACATTTTTGTTAAATATTTGAATGGGGAGGATATATAGACAGAGGGGCCATGTGTGAGTTGCATATTAAGGAATAATATCTTTTTTTAATGATGAAATTAAGGGGTAGAAGAGGAATGTACTGGGAAAAAGGGAAAGAGAGAAGTGGAATGGTGAAAATTATTTTCTATGAAAAAAGAAAAGATAAAACCTTTTATAGTGGAGGGAAAGGGGGGAGCAAAAGGTAAGAGAGTGAATCTTACTTTCATCAGAATTGGCTCAAAGAGGAAATAACATACACACTAAATAAGGGTAGAAAATAGGAGGGGGATGGGATATGATTGAATATTTTTATTTTATAGGAAATGGTGAGGATGATCTCAGGATTAAAAAAAAAAAAACCTGGAAAATCCTCTATGAACTCAAGCAAAGTGAAATGTATTGTAAACAAAATAGTAGCAATGTTCTGTGATGGCTAGCTGTAAATGACTTTGCTATTCTCAATAGTATGAAAAATCAGTATTCTCAGTAGTATGAAAAATCCCATCCATATCCACAGAAGGAACTGATTATATCTGAATGCAGATTGAAGCATTCTCTCCTCTCTCTCTTGCCTTTTCTTCCTCCCTCTCTTCTTCTCTCTCTCCTCTCTCTCAACTTAGGTTTTCTTGAGGGTTTTAATTTTCATTAAGGTGGGAGATCTACATTTATGGACATTTATAGAAATATTTTGTGTAACTTCACAAATGATTTCTTAATTGTGGATGGGAATAAGGGATAAAATGTAGAATTCAAAAATTTTAAAAACAAATGTGATTTTTTTTGTTTTGAATATAAATGGGGAAATATTAATTAAATAAAATAAAACAGAAAAACTAAATATTTGAAAGAATAATATTCACCTTCTGTCATCAAGGAAATGTTATTTGTCATTATAATAATTTAAGAAGGCAAGAAAGTAGGAAGGCTATCTGAGAATAATTTCTATTTATTAGTGTTGTGCCACAGTTCCCTTTTATTGTCCTGACTCAGTTTCCCTAAATTGCCCTGCCTTGGTTTCCTTAAATTGTTCTACCTCAGTTTCCCTGAATTGTTCTGCCTTAATCCCCTGGTTTACACTCCCCCCTCCTGATCATTAGGACTGATATAACTTAGAGCTAGTTACTCTAAGGTTATAAATTGTAAATGAGCAAACTCAGAATAAGGGGGAGTTCAGACTTCCTGGCTCCTAACTCCTCCTAAGTCATCAAGAATTTATGGTCCTACTCCCAATCTGTCAGAACCAGATTGATGGTCCCTGCCTGGAGATTCCTACTCACCAGAGTTTGGATTCCAACTCCCCCATGCCTTTATTTAGGTACCTGAGCTTATATGTGTGTGTGTGTGTGTGTGTGTGTGTGTATGTGTATATGTGTATATAATAAATATATATATATATATATATATATCAGACTCAAAAATATAATCCCTCTCAGAAATCCAAGTAAAATATTAAAACCTCTCTAATCTCTATCTTGCCTCAATTTCTCTGGCATTACATTAGTTAACATTATAAGTAATCTAAAAATATTATGAAGACCCATGGTAGGCATAAACAAATGACACAACTTGTTAGTAGGAGTGTATAAGATAAGAACCCCTCTCCACTTAGATACTCTAAGAAGCATAGAAGAATATCTAAAGGCCTAGGTGGAACTTCTATGGAAATTTTATGTAAAGATATGTAAAAGAATCATCCAGAAAGCAAAGGTATAAAAAATACCCAAAAGAATAGGTGCAATCTGTTGATGGAGGGACTATCAACACTCGTGAAATCTCATGCTTAGCAAAGTCTCACAGTAATCAAAAGGAAACATGTAATGTTATGCTTTGGTGGGAGTCAGTTGAGGTCCATTGGCTGAGAATTGAGCAGTTTCCTTTTTTTTCTTTGCAAATTACTTTGCAACCAACCATTTTCTATTTACTATAATCTTTAAAAAAAAACCTAAGCAATATTCACATATAAGCAGAAAATTGCTATAATGTGTGATATTTAGAATCCATCATCATCCTGTATGCCAGGTCCCCAAAAAAGGACATGAATTTCCTGGGGGATTCTGGGCAAAATAATATATGTAGCACAGAGTGAAATGATCCAAAAGTACAAAAGAAAATCAAATAATCATTTTTTCATCTGTCATTAAATCTATAATTTAGCACTATAGCTGAAATCTCAAATTCAACCTGAATGCTATTCTTAAATTTTCATCAATCTATTTGAAGTTCATACTACTATTTAAAATATTTGCTTTAATTCATAAGAGTTTGTTGACTCTTTTATCTATTTGCCAGTGACTCTGGCCTCTTTGCTATTCCTCATCCATCCACTTACAAACAATGCATTTTCCTGGCTGTCCCTAATGCTTGCACTAGTTTTACTTCCTGGGTTCCTGGGTTCTCTCAACTAAAATGCAACCTTCTCCAAAAAAGCTTTTTCTAGCATTTCTATAAAGTATTCCTTTTTTTGAGATTTTTTCAATTTATCTTAGATATATCTTATATGCACATAATTGTTTATCTAGTGTCCCCTCATTAGACTGTGAGCTGCTGCTTAAGAAATTAATGATTTTTGCTTTTCTTTGTATCTACAGAGTTTAACATAGTTTCTGGAACATAGGCATTTAATAAGTGCTTGTTGATTTGACCTAAGAAATAAAGTAGTTGATCGGTTGAACATATTAGGTATACTATATATAAAAGCAAATGAACAGTATTGTATAGTATTTGAATGGCCCAAAGACCCTAGTTACTGAGATAAGAACTTGACAGTTAACAAAAACTGCTGGGGGAAAAAAGAATAAGAACCAAAAAAATATGTAAATGAAACAGAATATTATTATTCAGTTATAAGTGATGAAAGCAATGTTTTCAGGCAAACCTACTAAGACTTGAATGATCAGATGCAAAGTGAAGTGTGTAGAACCAGAAGAACAAGTTATACAATAACAACATTATATTAATAACTTCAAAAGACTTAAGAACATTGATCATTAGAAATTAAAGCCATTTACATTCATTGGAAAAAATGCTCTAAGTCACTATTTATTACAGAAATGAAAATTAAGATAACTCTTAAGTTTGGCTAAGATGATAGGAAAAGATAATGATATATGTTGAAAGGGATGTGGGAAAACTGGACACTGTTGATAGAGTTGTAAAATGATACAATCATTCTGGAGAGCAATTTGGAACTATGCTCAAAGGGCTATAAAACTGTTCATACCCTTTGATCCAGCAGTGTTACTAGTGGGTCTACATCCCAAAGAGATCATAAAAGAGAGAAAAGGGTTCACATATACAAAAAAAAAATTTATATATTAGCAAGGAACTGGAAATTGAGTGAATGTGCTTCAGTGGGGGAATGACTGAATAAGCTAAGATATATGAATGTAATGGAATATTATTGCTCTACAAGAAATGATGAGCAGGCTGATTTCAGTCCTGGAAAGACTAACATAAACTAATGCTGAGTGAAGAGAGCATAACATTGTACATGTAACAGCAAGATTATGTGATGTTCGATTATGATAGATTTAACCCTTTTCCACAATGCAGTGATCCAAGATAATTCCAATAGGCTTGGGATAAAAAATGTTAACTGCATCTAGAAGAGAACCATAGTAACTAAATGTTGTTTGAAGCTTAGTATTTTCACTTGTTTCTTTGTATGTTTGCTTGCTTTTCTTTCTTGTGTTTTTTTTCCTTTTTGGTCTGATTTTTTTTTGCAAATATTAAAATATGTTTAAAAGGATTGTACATATTTAATCTATATCAGATTGCTTGCTTTCTTGGGATGGGGACATAAGGGAGGGAAGTAGAAAAAATTGGAATTCAAAATCTTATACAAATGAATATTGAAAAGTATCTTCACATGTATTTGGAAAATGAAACACTATTGAGAAAAAAGAACACTGATAATTAATACAACAATTAATTGCAGTTTCAGAGAATCAGTCATGACAATATAGCCTATCTTCTAACCAAAATGTGATAGATTCAGTGTGCATTGGGACACAGCCAATGCAAGATTTTATTTTGCTTGATTAAGAATATATATTACAAGGGATTTGATGTTATTTTTTCCCAGATGGGAGGGGTACACTCTAAGAAGGAAGACATAGATTTTTATTCATTGATAATATAAAATTAATTAAAGAATGCAATTTGCCTTTGAGGTCTCCTCAGTGCTTTAAGGAGAATTTTATATTAACACATTTGTTTATTTCAGTTAAAAACAAAACGTCTGTGATAGTATAAATGCAATTCTGATGAACTCTGATTGAGCACATCCACAAATGAGTTCAGCAATAGGAAAAATCCAGATGGGGCCAATAAGAAGCAAAGATGTGACTCAGTTGAAAAAGAAGTGATTACAGCACTTAGAATTTATTACTGCGCAATAATATGTTTGTTTCTCTTTAACAACAATTTTCTGGAAACCCTCTTTAAGGATGTGAAATTGCCTAATAAGTGAGATGCCAAAAGAGTTCGATCATACCTCTGTTACTTACCCTTGACTATTACTTAAAACAGTAGTATCAAACTCATATAGAAAAAGTATCAGTACATAAAGATTCCTATAGCCTGCATATGAATTTAGTCTTAAAATGTGATATCTTTATTGTATTTTTGTTTATTTTTTAAAAATTTTCCCAATCATTTTTTTCCCTGAGGCAATTGGGGTCAAGTGACTTGCCCAGAGTCACACAGCTAGGAAATGTTAAGTGTTCTGAGACCAGATTTGAACTCAGGTCCTCCTGACCCACTGCACCACTTAGCTGCCCCCCCATTATCTTTTTAATCTATTTAGGAAGTGTTGTTGGCTTTCTGGTTTTTTGCTAAATCCTTTTGGAAGTTGATCTGCTTAAATTGATGTTACAATTATGGTGTCTTTCTCCTTCTCCCATGCCACATGATATCTCCCCTAATTCCACTATGCTTTCCAATCCCCCTTCTCTTCTTACAGCTAACTAACTCTTTTAGGGTACTAAGTCTCTTTCAGGTTTTAGCCTACCAGCTAAGGGCATGTCCCAACCTCATGGGGTGCTCCCTTTCCATGGGGTAATGGTGAGTTCCACTGAGGAATTTGTCTTTCTTATGTTCTCCCAACTCTATTTCATAGTTACCATTCCTGGTTTCTATTGTATTCTTTCATTTTGTCTGTAACCTTTTCCCTAAATAAATCTGCCTTTTGCCAAAGAGAATGGCCACTATGACTTCTTCACATGACAAAACTCCAATTTTTGGTGCTTTCCACCATTTGGTGACAAACTCATACCATATGACTAAGACAATAAATTTGGGTATTATTGGATACTAATACTTATCAAAAGAGATCCCTTAAACCAATCCAGGTCATTGTATCAAAGTAGGAAAACCTCTCCCCAACTACCATAGTCAACCTGTTATTTCCCCTATCATCACCAAAAAAAAAAAAAAAAAAAAAAAAAAAAAAAAAAAAGCATGGAAATCTAGAATTTTCTACTAAAATTCTCTACATATTTACAGTGAAGTAATCAAATTCATTTACAAAATATGTAATTCTTATAAACAATTTAAAATATAGTACACTTTAAAATATTGATCTTTTGTTTTTATATTATCTTCATTTCCAAATATATTCTTCCCTCTTCCTATATCCAATTAGTGATACTTTGTATACAGACGTTTGTAAAAAGAGAGATAGAAAAAGAACAATTTAACAAAACATTATCATCTGAGTTTGACAATGTGTGAAGTGTTTCATAGACATAGTTCTCTTATCTCCCCAAAGAAGGAAAGACAGTACATTTTAACATCTCTTTTCCAAAGCCAATCTTGTTCATTAGAGTTACATAGTATTTCATTTGTATTTTGCTTGTTTGTTCTTGCCATTTATGTTGATGAGTTCATGGTAGAGATGTTTTCCTGGTTCTGCTTGCTGAATTCACTCTGCGGAAAACTCATTTTGTTCTCTGAATTTTCAAAAATATAATACAGTCTTGATGAAATGTTGTTAACCGTAATCAATAGGCAATACGAGGCCTTGCTTGAAGAGATTTTAGAAATCTGTTTCTGTTCCTATTGTGTATATATACCCATCAATAAGGAAAGAAAACTAGTTAACATTTATATAACATCCTAAGTTTTGTAAAGTTTTATATACATATATATATGCATACATATAAATATATATATATATATTCATATTTCCATTTAATCCTAGCAGTAACCCCCTCCCTCATTATATGAACGCCTTAAGAACAGACACATATTTTGCCTTTTCATTGTAAAAGCTAAATAAATGTTTGATTCTTTGATTGAATGTAATTATTAAAATTATAAACATTTAGTTAATATTTACAATTTTAAGTATTTAATAGTGATAGTAGTTAGCATTTGGCTAATGTCTGATTACTACCATTATTTCATAAATTTAAAACAAGATTTCATATAAGTAAATTTTAATATGTTATCAGTAGAGTTGGAGTCAGGATCATGGAATGAGTGGAAACAATGTCTAGCTTGCCACAATCTTTTCTCCATGATGATTTAGAAAATGCATTAATCCTGATTCTAAATGAGAAATTCAAGAAAAAGTCGCAGTGAGTCAGGCATAATCTGTCCAGGAACACTACCAAGGGTAGGGAGCATTTCAGTACTCAGGAATAGAATGAGGACCAAAACAGAACAGCAGGGCCTGAGAGGATCCTAGACGATGCAGCAATTAGTGATGGTTATAGGAAGAAGTACCACCTGACAGCTGTCACTCACTACCAGTTCTGGGTCATAGATCCAAGGTGCAGAATAGTGATTCCTAGTGTAAGTCCCAGCTGTGTACTGGACAAGGAACATCTGGAAATGTGGTTGTGTCACTTTGATTCTAGAAGAAAAGTGGTCTAGACTTTAGTCTAGTTAAGTTCTGGACTTTAGCCCATTATCTAAGCTTGCAATGGAATAACAAGGGCAAGGATCTCAGACCAAAACAGAACCAGTAGCACAGTCATTCCAAAGTTGTAGAACCTTCCAGTAGGCTTTCAATAGAGTGATTGAGTCCAGCAGCAGTATACTAAAACTCCCAATCATGCTTAAGCCAACAGATCTGAAACTTAGTCAGGACTTTGCAGAGCTTAGACCAAGAGAGCAGTGAACCCGTACTCCTCCACCCCCCAGATCATGCAATGTTGGAAATTTGTAGGGCCCCAAACTAAGCAGCAGAAGGGTATAAAAGAGATAAACGCTCATATCATACATCCTTCCAGAAGTGTACAGAGTCCCCAAATAACATAAGCTGCAAAGTCAATAAGTAAGCCAGATGAAAAAAGACCCTATCATTAAGAGTTATAGGAAAGTTCAAGACACAAACAAAGAAGAGCAAAATTATTTTAAAACATCTACAAGCAAATCCTCAAAGAAAAAATGTGATAGGGACACAAGTTCAACAAGAGTTCTGAGAAAAGTTAAAGAAAAGATATGTGTGTGTGTGTGCATTAAAAAGAGCAAAAATGATTTTAAAAATCAAATAAGAGCCATGGAAGAAAAGTCTGAAAAGAGAATCAACAGCTTGCAAGGCAGGAGGGCAGCAGTGGTGAAGTGGGATGAGTGGAAGGAGGGGGAAGGGGAAGGCAGGAAGGTACAAAACTTTTCTGAAGAAAATAACCATTTCAAAATTCTAAGTGACAAAATGGAAGGTAATGACTCCTCAATATATCAAGTAATAAAACAGAGTCAAAATTCTAAATAAAATAGAAGAAAATATGTAATATATCAGCATAAATAATTGACCTGGAAAACAAATTAAGATCAGTTAATTTAAGAATCTTTTGGATTGCATGAAAGCCATGAACAAAATAAAAAGCTTACATGTTACATTTCAAGAAATGATAAAATTCCCCAGTCCACCAATCACCTTTTAAAAGAAATCCTAAAATGAAAACTCCTGTAATATTATAGTCAAAAACGATTGGAATTAAAGAAAAAATACTGCAAACAACCAAAAAAAATTCAAATATCTTGGAGCCACAGTAAGGTCACACGATATTTAGCAGCCATTGCTATAAAGAAAGAGAAAGTTTGGGCCAGGATATTCCAGAAAGCAAATGATCTAAGTTAACAGTCAAGAATAATCTAACTAGAAAAACTGAATATGATCCCACAGAGGACTTCCTAATAAAAAGTATACCACTGAATAAAAATTTAACATACAAACACAACAGTCAAGGAAAATCCTAAAAAGGCAAGCATGAATTAAAAAAAAAAAAAAAACGATAAGAGGTTAAAGAAAGATTAAATTATTTACATTCTTATATAGGGACATGATACCTACCAGTAACCCTCAAATCTTAATAATTCCCAGGGATCTTAGGTGACTAATTAGAGAGAGAACCTGGGTGTGAATCTATTATATCTGGATGATCTCAAAAGAATGAAAAGTGGAGAACAGGAATTTGGTGGGGATAGAGGGAGGAGCAGAAAGGGAGAATGGGGAAAAAATGTCATATAAGTGAAATACACAGGAAGTTTATATAATAGAGGAGGTAGTGGGTATATTTGAACTTCACTCTCATTTGAACTGGTTAAATGAGAGTAAAATATGCATACACACTTAATTCAGACCAAAAATACATATAATCCAAAAGGGGAAAAGAAGGAAAGAAAATGAAAGGGAAGGAGGGAAATAAGAACAAAGAGAGATTTAAGTAGTCAGTGATCACAAACAAAACAGACTCTTAATGAGGAACAATGATGAGGGAAAATAAGACATATATAAGAGAATAGGATGGAAGCAAGTACATATTTAGTTATTATAACTATGAATATGAATGGAATAAACTCATCCACAAAACAGAAGAGAATAGCAAAATGGATTAGAAACCAGATTCTAACAATATATTCCTCTTAAGAAAGAAACTTGAAAGAAAGATGCAAAGTTTAAAAAAGTGACTACAACAGAATCTATTATGCTTCAGTTGAAGTTAGAAAAAATATGGGAGACAGTAATGATCTCAAACAAAAGCAAAAATAAAAATAGACCTAATTGAAAAAGAAAAACAGGAAAACTAAATTTTGCTAATGTATAGTCTAGACAATGAATTGATTTTAATACTAAAGATGTCTGTACCAACTGGCATAACATCTAACATTTGTTTTGAGGCAATAACTTGATGTAAGTTATTTTTACTGATCATAATACAGAAAAATTACATTTGATAAAGGATCTCTAAATTAAAGATAAAAATTATTTGGAAACAGAATAAATTAATCCTAAAAAAATGGGTGGGAGAAAGAACAAGCCATAAAACCAATAAATAATTTCATTAAAGATAACAATAAGAAAACAAACTAAAATTTGTTGAGTGCAGAAAAAATAGTATTTAGTGAAAATATTGTATCTCTCAACACATAACAAAAACAGAGAAAGAAAGATCAAAGAATTTGTTTCAGAAAACAAAAAAAAAAAAAAAAAAACTAAAAAAACAAGAACTACCAAAATGGAAATTCTGAAAATTAAAGGAAAGAGTTACATAATTGAAAGTTTAAAAAGTAAAACAATTTAATGAAACTAAATGTTGTTTTTTTTAAAAAAAATAATACAATAGATTCAATTAGCTGATTTGTTAAATAAAAAAAGAAAGAAGTAAACCAAGTTACCAGTATCAAAAATGAAAAAAGTTGAAATTACAACAAATAAAAGAAACAAAAGCAATGATGAGGAGCTATTTTGTCTAACTATATGCTAATAAAAATGAAATAGATGAATATTTACAAAAATATAAATAGCCCAAATTAACAGAACAGGAAGTAAAATACTTAAATAACCCTTTCTCAGAAAAGAAAGTGAACAAGACTTAAATGAACTCCCACAGGGGGGGGAAAACAGACCAGATAAATTTATAAGCAAATTCTACCAAACATTTAAATAATGAATTCCAATGCTACATAAACTGTTTGAAAAAATACGTAAATAAGAAATCTTCTCGAATTCTCTTTTCTCTATAATAAAGTACAATATTGATACCTAAGGTAGGAAGAGTCAAAACAGAAAAAAAAAAACTATAGACCAATTTTCCTAATGAATATTGACACAAATTTTTAAAATAAAATAATACAGAGATCTCATCAATGTATCATAAAAATTATACACTATGACCAGGCTGGACTTATGTCAGGAAAGCAGAGCTAGTTTAAAATTAGAAATGCTACAGACATAATTGAACATATTAACAAAAAAAACTCATTAAAAATCAAATTATTTTTTTACCATGTGAAGAAAAAAGCTTTTGACAATATACAATTCCCATTACTGCTATTTAAAAAAATCTGAAGGCATAGTAATAATTGGAACTTTTCTTAAAATGATGAGTAATTTTTTTTGAAACCAAAATCCTGTATTATATGTGATGGGCCCTGCCAGAAGTCTTTCCAGTAATATCAGGAATGAAACATGAATGTTCATTATTACCATTTCTATGCAGTATTACACTCAAAATATGATTACAATAACAAAAGAAAAGAAAGAAAAAAGGAAGCAAAGCTAAAAAGGGCAACAAAACTATCACTTTTTTTGCAGATGATTTAATGATTTACTTAAAGAACTCTAGAAAGTCAACAACAACAACAAAAAAAAAAGTCAACAAAGTTGCAGAATATAAAATAAAACCCAAAAGAATTATTAGAATTTCTGATATTATTAACAAAATCCAGCAGGAAAAGATAGGAAAATTCCATATGAAACAACTATGTACAATATAGAATTCTAGTGAGTCTTCCTGCCAAGACACTCACAGGAACAATATGAACACAACAAGGCAAATCAAAATAATTGGAAAAATAATAATTGCTCATGGATAGTCCAAGACCATAAAATGACAATCAAAATAAAAATACAGAACCAAACCAAACTACCCAAAGTTATTTATTTATTCAGTGCCAAACAAATCAACCTAGCAAAGAACTGTTTTACAAAACTAGAAAAACAATAAATTTCATCAAGAATATAAAAATCAATGAAAATGAGTAGTACTTGACCTCAAATATATACTACAAAACAATAATGGTTTTTTCATTTTTGGTAACATGTAAGAAAGCATTTTATCAGGGAGCTAGATTAGTTCATAATATATAGGTGCAAATGATCACAAGAACTTAGAGTTTGATATACTCCAAATTCCCTTGGTCCATGAGTGCCAGAATTCCCTATTTGACAGAAAATATTGGAAAATATTGGGAAAACTAGAAAGTAGCCTCATAGAAATGAGATGCAAAACAATATCTCACAATGGATATATATATATATTTGTCCTCCAAATTTTTCTCCCTCTCTTTCCCACTTCCCCCACCCCCAAAACAGCAAACAATCTGATATAGGTTAAACATATACAATCCTATAAATATATTTTCAAAGTTCTCATGTGCAAGAAAAATCAGACCAAAAACAAAAAGAAAAAGCACAGAAAAGAAAAAGCAAGCAAACAAGGAAAGGTGAAAATATTATGATTTGATCCACAATCAATCATTATAGTTCTCTGTGTGTGTGTCTTTCAGTCTCTGTCTCTCTGTTTCTCTCTGTCTCTGTCTCTCTCTCTCTCTGGATGTAGATGACATTTTCCATCTCAAATCTACTGGAATTGTTTTGGATTACCACATTGCTGAGGAGAACTAAGTCTATCATAGTTGATCACCATGTAATCT
Organism: Sminthopsis crassicaudata; assembly: GCF_048593235.1. Classification (NCBI taxonomy): domain Eukaryota; kingdom Metazoa; phylum Chordata; class Mammalia; order Dasyuromorphia; family Dasyuridae; genus Sminthopsis; species Sminthopsis crassicaudata. The sequence continues at coordinate 617,433,535 of NC_133617.1, read as the reverse complement.
TGCTTTTAACTGTGTATAATATTTTCCTGGTTCTGCTCACTTCACACAGCCTTTCTAGACTTTTTCTGAAATCAGCCTGATCATCATTTCTTATAGAACAATATCCCATTACATTCATATAACATAATTTATTCAGTCATTCACCAACTGATAGGCATCCACCGAATTTCCAATTCCTTGATCCTACAAAAAGAGCTGTCACAAAGAAACTCAGTAATAACACTGATGGATCAAAAGATATGCATAGTTTTATAATCCTCTGGGCATAGTTCCAAATTGCCCTTCAGAATGGTTGGATCATTTCACAACTCCACCAAAAATACATTAGTGTCCCAATTTCCCCTCATCCCCTCCAACTTTTATCATTATTTTTTTCCTGTAATCATAACTGATCTGGGAAATGTGAAGTGATATCTCAGCTGTCTTAATTTGAATATACTTTAATAAATAGTGATTTAGAGCATTTTTTCATCTGACTGTAAATGGCTTTAATTTCTTCATATGAAAATTACCTGTTCATGTCCTTTGACCATCTGCTGATTGGGAAATGACTTGCATTCTTATAAATTTCAACCAGTTTTCTATATAGTTTAGAAGTGAGGCCTTAATCAGAAACACTGGCTAAATAAATTATTTCCCAGTTTTCTAATTCTCTTCTAATCTTGGCTGCATTGATTTTGTTTGCACAAAACCTTTCTAATTTAATGTAATAAAAATTATTCATTTTGCATTTCATAATGTTCTCTATTTCTTATTTGTTCACAAATTCCTTTCTTCTTCACAGATCTGACAGATGAATTATCCCTTGCTTTACTTTATCCTTTATGTCTAAATCATGAACCCATTTCGACCTTATCTTGTTACAGAATGTAAGATACTGCTCAATGCCTAGTTTCTGCTGTACTATTTTCCATTCCTAGCAATTGTGGTTAAATAGTGAACCTTATCCCAGAAGCTGGAGTCTTTGGGCTTATCAATTAGTAGATTACTATAGTCATGAAAACAGATTGATTCTTTAATAAACTGTTGGTGGGACTATGAATCTGTTTAACTATTCTGAAAAATAATTTACAACTATGCTCCAAAAGCTTTCAAATTAATCATATCCTTTGAACCACTGATACCCATGGTAGGTCTAAATCTTTCTTTTTTCTTTTCTTTTGCTTTCCTTTCTTTCCACTCTTCTCCAGTTTCTTTTCCTTCTTTCTTTAATATTTTCTTCCTTTCTTTCTTCCTTTCCTTTTCATATAGATAATGTGGTCATTTATTTTACATGATTATACATATTTGCATTGGGCTTTAGTTTTCTTGCCTTCTCAATTGGTGAGAGAGGGAGAGAATTTGGAGCTGAAAATACAATGTAATTTAATTTTAAAATGTTATTATCAGTAGAATATAGTAGAAAGAGCAATAACTCTAAAGTCAGAGACCTTGTTTCACATCCTCCATCTATTACTACTAGGGGTGTACTAAGGGCACATGTCTAACATGGTTCTCAAAAAAGCAAAAAAAAATGTACATTAAAAATGAATTTTGATATTTTTTCTAATTCAGTAAAATATTTTGGTCATTTAATTGAAGACATTGATTATATGAATTACATTAAGCAAAATTGTCATTTTTACTATCTATATACTATATTTTACCTTATCTACCCATGAATAAAATATATTTCTCCAATTATTTAAATGTGATTTATTTGTATAAAAAGTTTTTATAGTTTTATTTATATAGTTTCATGTTTTATTATAACTTCTTGAGAAGTTTTGTTTGTGATTTATAAGAATGCTGATGATTTATATAAATGCTACTTTGCTAAAATTATTAATTCTTTCAATTGACAATTTAGTTCTTCCATAGCCTGAGACCTATTCATATTTTTCTTGGAGGCTTTGGATGTAGGGGCTATAATTTTGTTGTCTTCTGAGTGTGTGTTTTTTTATCTTCCTTGTCATCACAGTAACTTTCTATAGTCAGAATCTTTTTCTATTGTCTATTCATTTTCCTAATCTCAATTTATAACTATTTGTTAAAGTAGGGCTCTGACTCCAGAGTGGAGAGTACACAGTCCCAAAATGTTTTCAGAGATCCTACTAGGGATCTGACCACAAGACTCCTTTCTGCCCTGGAACTGTTAAGAGTATCCCTACCTCACTGTAGCTATAGGATCTAATGTGCTGAGGTCTCCAGAAACTGCCACAGCCACCGAAGCCTATGCTCACTCCTTTTAATCTGGTTTTCCAAGACCCTTTCATCCTACTGACAAATCTATCCTTCCAAATCATCTTTGGTGTCTCTGGACTGAGAGATCTAGAAACTACCAATGCTGCCGCTGATTCAGAAGAGGGAAGGCCTGTTCCTGTTTTGTTGGTATGGGGGTCAGGGCTAAACTGGGACTATGTGCTGGACTCCCACCCTGATTACACAGACGTATTTTGCTGATCCTCCAAATTGCTTTTAGTATTTCTGGGGTATGAAGTCTGGAAATTACCAGTACTGATTCTGATTCATAGCTCCATTCCTACTTTGCTGCCATGAGGCTAGGGCCCTCAACTAGTTTTTTTAGCTGAATCTTTGGGTCTTTGCAAAAATATCAACATATTGTTTGCAACAGTAGATAGTTTTTTCACCCCATTCCCTATTCTGATTTCTTCAATTTCTTTTCTTCTCTTATTATTATTGCTAGGATTTCCAATACAATAGTAAACAATGTTAAGTGATGGGTGGGCATCCTTATCTTGCTGGGCAGGCATCTAGTTTGTCTTCATTACAAATAATGCTTGCTGATGATAATACTTTTTATCAATTTAAGGAAAATCTATTTACATCAAAACTTTTAAGCATTTTTAATAGAAATGGGTGCTGAACTTTATCAAAAAATTTTGTTTGCATCTATTGATATAATCACATGAAACTTTTATTATTGATATATCAATTAAGTTAAAGTATTACTTATGTTAAACTATCTTTGCATTCCTGGTATAAATCCCACTTGATCATAATGCATAATCTTTGTAATATATTGTTGCAGTCTTTCAACAAGAGTTTTATTTAGGACTTTTACATCCATATTCATTAACAAAATTGGACTTTGACTTTCTTTTTCTGTTTTTACTCTTTGTGGTTTAAATATCAGTGTCATATTTGTTTCATAAAAGGAATTTGGTAGAATCCCTTCTTTATGATTTCAAATTATTTATTTAATATTTGAATTAGTTCATTTTCTTTTTAAAAAATAAGTATATTTAGATGTTCTGGTTCTCTTCTGCTAATATGGCAATTTATATTTTCTGTAAATATTCTTCCATTTCACTTAAATTGTTGTTTATTGTCATTTAATTAGGCAAAATAACTCCTTATATTTGTTTTAATTTCATCTTTGTTCATCTTTGTGATATATTCATCCTTTTCATTTTTAATATTTAGTTTTCTTCTCTCCCTTTTAAAATCAAGTAACCAATTGTTTATTTTATTTGCTTTCCCATAAAACCAGTTTTATTTATTAATTTAATGGCTATTTTTACTCTCAATTTTATTAATCTCAACTTTAATTTTTAAGATTAGAAAAGAGGCAGACTATTAAGTTGAATATGCAATTAAATAAACTAGGAAAAGAGCAAATTTAAAATCCCAATTAGAAACTAAATTTTTCTACATACTCTCCAAATATTTGTCACTTTCCCCTTCTATAATTTTAGGTAATCTGGTAGGTATAAAATAATATCTTAAGCTTGTTTTAATCTGCATTTGTTTAATCAATAATGATTTAGAGCATTTTCCCCATAGGACTAAAAATTGTTTTGATTTCTTTTTTGGAAAACTACTTGTTTTCACAGTTTTTGAACATTTTTCAATTGGGGAAATAACTCATTTTCTTATAGATATGGCAAAGTTTTTATGTATTTTAGGTATTAAATCTTTATATGATAAACTGTTTATAAACTCCTTTTATATTTTATTGATTTATATTTTGATTTCCCCAAATTACTGCTTTTGCTATATTTATAGGTTTTGGTATGTTGTCTCATTATTGTCATTCTTGTAAATGAAGTTGATGATTGTTTCTATTATTTGCTCTTTATTACACCTATTCTTTAAGATTAGGTTGTTTAATCTCTAGTTCTTAATCTATGTTTCCTTGACTCCCTATTAAATATTATTTTTATTTCATTATCATTATTGGTGGAAATGTGGAGAACAGTCTAGAATTATGCCCCCAAAATTATTAAACTATCTATATGTATGACATTTACTTAACTCAAAATACCCCTACTTGGTCTATTTGCAAAAATGATTGGGGAAAAGAAAAAGAACCCACATGTTCTAAAATGTTTATAGCAGCTCTCTTTGTGTTGGCAAAGAAGTAGAAATTTTAGGAATATCCATCAATTGGGGAATGGCTAAACAAGTTGTGGTATATGGTTGTGATGTAATATTACAGTATTATAAGAAATTATGAGCTCAATGATTAAAAAAACCATGGAAATATTTTTTAACTGTATGACAGAACAAAAATAGGTGTGTGTATGTGTGTGTCTGTGTGTGTGTATGTTAAAAACCTTAAGGACTCACTTTGGCAGTCTTTAAGGCTTTATTCAGATAGAAATATGAACTTTTTCTTTGTGGGGAGAGGGTCAGAAGATTTTTATGATCTGCTTACTCTTGATATCCTAACTGGGACTTTACTTATCCCCTTCCCCCTCATTCTTCAGAGGGTTTGAAATATCTTTTCAAAGAGAACTTTCCTATCCATAGTTCCTATTTGTTCCTTTTTTCTTTCATAGTCTAAACATAGAATGATGAGAAAAAATTATCTTTTATCTTTTCTCTGATGGCATAAAGTATGCATAATCTCTGAAATGATTTTCTAATCAAATACCTTAACAACCAAATTACAAAATCATATAATTATCTTTCCTTATTCCTACTTTATCAGAACTTAGCAATGAATTATTTATGAGTCCTATAGTATTATAAATTATATCCCCATAGTATTATATCCAACTCAGGCCAATTCGTTTCCTGAAATGAGCAAATCATTTGTGCCAAGTTTTTAAACTTATTTGATCATAACAGAAGAGTTGCTACGATTTGTGTTTCTCATAAACAATATTGTTGTATTTCTTTCCTACTTCATTCTGCTCTTCCTTTTTTGTTTTTGAGGGAGTTCATTCAACATACATTCAAAGTTCATGATCATTATGATCATTTCTTTTCATCCTATTCTCTTATATTTTTTCCTCTCTTTGTTTCAGGCCCTCCTCTTTAAAAGGAAAAAATGGAGCACTAGTGCTCTAGATTCAATGAAATCTATTTCTGTTCCCTTTTCCTTTTTTCTTTATCTAGAGTACAATAACTTCTTCCTTTTCTCCCTTTCCTTTTAAATCTATCTTCCAGTCTACATTATGTAATTTGTTTTGTTTAGCACTAATCTCTCCCTTGATCTACTTTCCCACTTATTCTCCCTTTTCCTTTTTCCCTCTTGTGTTCTTACTGAACAAAATACATTTCTAAACTCTACTGTATTTGTGTATTCTTCCTTCCTTTAGCCAGATCAAATGAAAGTAAGATTCAATGGCTATCCATTCCCCTTACCAGTTTCTTCCTTGTTTGAATATTCTTCAATTTATGCTCCCCAATTATGTAAAATTATTTCTCCCATTTTTCTTCTCCTTTCCCCCCAGTATGTTCCTTTTCCCCTTCTTTTCTTCCTTCCTTCCTTTCTACTTTTTTTCCTTCCTTCCTTTTTTTCTTCCATTTTTCTTATCTTCCTTCCTTCCTTCCTTATTCCTTTATTTTAAGATCATCAAAATATAGCAAAATCACTCTTAGGCTCTATATGTTATTTCACTCCTTCTGTAACTTATGATGACATTAGTGCTCTAAAAGCGTGCTTGTATGGTCTCTCTATTGAGATGTAAATACTTAATTCTTGTTGTGGCCTTCTGATTGGTCACTCATATTTATCCTTTTATATTTTCCTTGCCTCTTTTATATTTTAAAGTTATCATTCAGCTCTCTCATTTTTATCAGATATGCTTAAAATTCCCTATTTTATTAAAATTCCATTGCTTCCTATGAAGAATTATATTGTTTTGTTGGGAAGTTATCCTTGCTTGTAAACCTAGCTCTTTCACAATATAATACTTTAATCTCCCCACTTCTTTTAAGAGGTGACTGTGAAATCTCATGTGATCCTGAGGGATTCATTTGTACTTCAATTCTTTCTTTATGACTGTTTGCAATATTTCTTAACATGGAAGCTCAAGATTTTGACTATAACATACTTGAAAGTTTTCATTTTGGTATTTCTTTTGAGGTGATATGTGGATTCTTCCTATTTTCTTCACACACATATGTGTGTGTGTTTGTGTGTGTGTGTATATATATATATATATATATGTATATATATATATATATATATGTTATACTTACATAAATGTTAAATGAAGACCAAGCAAACAGATAGATAGATTATTACACTTTTTAAAGATAAATATTTTGACTTTTTCTTAGCATTTCTTAGTGTCTTCTAGAGTTATTTCTGTTTTCTCCATTCTCAACTTCAGGGATTCTGTTATTTGGGTAATATTTCACCCCTTAACACTTTAAGTCTCTGGAACTCCCATTTTCTTTAACTTCAAATTTGTGTGAGCCCCCACATTTTTCCTTTAGGGAAGAGGTATGATTGGTAAACACAAGCTCAGCTTAAGGACAGATGGAAACCAGGGCAGATGGTGAGCATGTCAAAACTTTCAAGTCCCTTATGAATCAAATCTTTACTTGGCACATTCATACTTTTGGCTTATATGACTCTCTTGACTCATTCTGGAGATTTATGATTTTGGCTCCTGTTTTTTGGTTCCTAATCTTGTGATTGATTTTCAACCACTCATGTCAGCATTTGTGGCTTTGCTCCCTCCTCTGATTGTGATACCTGACTTCAATCCCCACGAATGGCCTGCCTCACCTGGTACACTTAGCTCCTGCTTTGCCCAATCAATAGGCATCACATTATTTTCATTAAAAAATTAATTACAAGTTCCAAACGACTGACTCCCAACAAACCTTTGAAACACAATCATTGTGTCAGTTGGATATTGTTTATAAATGAATGACTTTCTCACAGAAACCATTTTATACATGAAGGCTCTTCCAAAAAGTATGGAGAAAATGAGAAATAGTCAGTGATCTACCTCTAGTGCAATATATTTGTCTTTCTGCCAAAGGTCAACAAGTATTAGCACTGCTCAAAGCACGGCATTTTTTTAACACAGGATCAAAAAAGCTTATGTATACTCTGAGCACCAGAAAAAAATTAAATGTTCTTTAAAGCAAAAAAGAAAACAAATGGAGAAAAACAAAAAGGACTTCTTTTTAAAATGAAGTAGAAAAAGGATCTAAAGAGACAAGAAGTTAGAAGATGGAAGAATATGAAACAAAAGATAAAAGGCAAGAACAAAAATCCTTGAAACAAAGCAATGGATGCTTCTTCCCAAAGAAGGGAGAACTGAATCCTCTTAGAAAGAAGCAATCAGCAAAAAGAAGAAAAATGTACTCTCAACAGTGATAAAGGCAGGAATTAGGGCAGTGACTGACTGGATTTTTTAAAGTATATATTTTTTTAAAACATATGCATAGTTTTCAATATTCACCTTTGCAAAACTTTGTGTTCCAAAATTTTTCTCCCTCTCTTCCCTCTACATATTCCCCTAGACAGCAAGTAATCCAATATATATTAAACATGTGCAATTCTTCTATATATTTCCACAATTATCATGTTGCACCCCAAAAAAAATCAGAACAAAAAGGAAAAAAATGAGAAAGAAAATAAAATGCAAGAAAGCAACAAAAAAAGTGAAAATACTATACTGTGATCCACACTAAGTCCCCACAGTCCCCTCTCTGGGTCTAAATGGCTCTCTCCATTAGAAGACCATTGGAACTGGCCTGAATCACCTCAGTGTTGAAAAGAGCCATGTCCATCAGAATTGATCATCATATAATATTGTTGCTATATACAATATTCTCTTGGTTCTACTCACTTCACTTAGCATTAATTCATGCAAGTAGCCTTCCTGAAATCATCCTGCTGATTGTTTCTTATAGAATAATAATGTTTCATAACATTTATATACCATAACTTATTCAGCCATTCTCTAACTGATGGGTACTTAGTTTCCAGTGTTTTGCCACTACAACGGTTGCTACAAACATTTTTGTACAGGTAGGTCCCTTTTCCTTTTTTATGATCTCTTTGAGATATAATCCCAGTAGAGACAATGCTGGATCAAAGGGCATGCACAGTTTGATAGTCCTTTGGGCATTGTTTCATATTGCTCTCCAGAATGGTTGGATCAGTTCACAATTCCACCAATAATGTATTAGTGTCCTAGTTTACCACATTCCCTTCAACACTCATCATTATCTTTTTTTGTCATCTTAGTCTTAACTTGTATTTCTCTGACCAATAATGTTTTAGAGTTTTTTTCATATGTTTTTAATTTATTCATCTGAAAATTGTCTATTTTTAACCTTTGGCCATTTATCAGTTGGAGAATGGTTTATATTCTAATAAATTTGAGTCAAGTCTCTATATATTTTAGAACATAGTATCACTCTTTATGTCTAAATCATGGAGCCATTTCAACCTTATCTTGATATAGAGCATTAAGTGTTAATGCCTGGTTTCTTTCATACCAATTTCCATTAGTTTTTGTCAGATAGTGAGTTCTTATTCCAGAAGCTGGGATCTTTAGGTTTACTAAAAACTAGATTACTATAGTCGATGACTATTTTGTCTTGTGAACCTAAACTATTCCACTGATATACTCTATTTCTTAGCCAGTACCAAATGGTTTTGATAATTGAAGCTTTATAATATAGTTTTAGGTCTGGTACAACTAGACCACCTTCATTTGCATTTAAAAATTAATTCCCTTGAAATTCTTGACCTTTTGTTCTTCTAGATTGACTGGATCTAAGGAAACATAATCAACATGTGTTATAAAAATGGAACAAATTTAGTAAATGATTGAGGGGAAGCATTGTTTTAGAATATAGAACCCACTTTCTGAAAGGGTCCTGCATCAGTCATCATATAATCAGCATGAAGAGTGACTAGTGTATTTGCACAGCTACTGCTATGGGTGTCTGATAATACTTAGATTGTTACTGATCTGAAAAACCCATACCTGGCTCAGAAGGGGAGAGATTAGGAATTTGCTAGGCAAAGGAAGGGAATGGATATAGGAACCATTGGGAGATAAGGGAATGCATGTATAGACATTAGGATTGGTATAATTGAGAAGTTCCGGCTATTTAGGGGAGATTGGGACACAAACTATATTCCCAGGCTACAACTAATTAGTTTATAAAATAGCCCTTTTTGGCGTTAAAATTTGCTCTTTTATGGAAACCACCATGAGACATCATTCCTCAAGGGTCAAGATAAAAAGAAATGAGACATGGTAATGAATAGCTCCCAGGTTAAGAGCATTGTAGTAGCTACTTGTCAACCTGAAATAAAAATAGAGATTTATTGGCTTCCCAGAATAGTTATCTGGGACATGATGCTAAAATTTATGAATCATCCCATTGTATTTCATGTGGGCAGGAATGAAAAGAGAAAAGGGAATATAAAAAATCATTACTAGGAACTGCATGATTTTGAATAAGAAATTGGAAAACTTGGGGATTCAAGTAGTGTTTTCAATATTGCTGACAAGTAAAGGTAAGGATTTCAAAAAAGAAAGAAAGACTGAAAAGTAAAATGTTGGTTAAGAAGGTGATTTTAGAGAATGGATTCCTGAACAATAGTTTAAAATAGAGAAATGAAAGGCTCTTGTTCAAGAATCGATTACCCTTAACAAGAGATGGTAAAAATATATTTGCTTAAAATTTTCTAAATCCAGTCAAAACTGAAAACGAAGGTGGATAAAAAAAACTGTTTCTATCAAGCTAGATACCATAGAAAATAGTTATAGTGAAAGATAGCAGTAGAATACATAAAAATTCACAGATATGATACAAATAAATAATAATAAAATATGTAGCCCCAATTGTCTATATAAAAAATGGAAAGTATGGGTAATAATATGAAGTGTTTGAATGAAATACAAAGAAGCAAATTTGACTTCACAGGTATCCCCTGAGACTTAGTGAATTGCAACCCGTGACTAAAATTTGTTAATGAAGGGATATATTTTATTCTAAAAGAGCTATAGGAGAAAGAGTTATGCAGTTAGAGTAGCACTGTGTTTAAAAAGATTGCATTTATGTACAAAACTAGGAAACAGGAGAAAATGTGGTGGAGAACATTTGAGTAACGATCAACAGAGGGAGAAAGAAAAGTGATACTTAAATGATATTAAGGATCATCTGACAGGAAAATAAAAAGCAATTTAGGAATAACATCACAAGCCTAGTTTGGAGGTAAGAAATACAGTGGTTGAAGACTTTGGTAATCTGGATAACCATCAGAATCATAGCTAGATTTTTTAATGTATTCTCTACAAATAGCACAAATATGTCTTCAGATAGATGATAGATACATAGATATATAATAAGTAATAGATAATTACATAATAGATGGATATATAGATGATAGAAATGTAATAGTTCAATAGATAGAGCCTTTATTAAACATGTCAGATTGGCTAGAATGACAGGGAAAGGTAATGCAGAATGTTGGAGGGGATGTGGGAAAACAGGGACACTAAAACATTGTTGGTGGAACTGTGAATACATCCAGCCATTCTGAAGAGCAATTTGGAACTATGCTTTAAAAGTTATCAAACTGTGCATACCCTTTGACCCAGCAGTGTTGCTATTGGGTTTGTATCCCAAAGAGATTTTAAAGAAGGAAAAGGGACCTGTATGTGCAAGAATGTTTGTGGCAGCCCTCTTTGTGGTGGCCAGAAAGTAGAAACTACATGGATGCCCATCAATTGGAGAATGGCTGAATAAATTGTGGTATGTGAATATTATGGAATATTATTGTTCTATAAGAAATGACCAACAGGATGATTTCAGAAAGGCCGGGAGACACTTACATGAGCTGATGCTGAGTAAAATGAGCAAGACCAGGAAATCGTTGTATACTTCAACAACAATACTATATGATGATCACTTCTGATAGATGTGGCCATTTTCAACAATGAGATGAACCAAATCAGTTCCAATTGAACAGTAATGAACTGAACCAGCTACATCCAGTGAAATGACTCTGGGAGATGAACCACTACCTAGAATTTCCAATCACTCTAATTTTGTCATCCTGCATTTTGGATTTCCTTCATAGGTTAATTGTACACTATTACAAAGTCCGATTCTTTTTGTACAGCAAAACAACTGTTTAGTCATGTATACATATATTGTATTTAACTTATACTCTATAGTATTTAACATATATTGGTCAATGTGCCATCTGGTGGGGGAAGGGAAGGGGAAAAATTAGAACAAAAGGTTTGGCAATTATCAATGTTGTAAATTTTACCCATGCATATATATGGTAAATAAAAACTATTAAAATAAAAAAAAAGAAAAATTGGTGTTGAAATTTATGACCAAAGAAGGCTTAGAGACCATTATGAAGAGCAAAATGGATAATTTTGATTACATTAAATTAAAAAGATTTTGCACCAAAAAAACCAACAAAAACAAGATTAAAAGGGAAGTACAATGCTGGGCAAAATATTTACAGCTGATATCTCTGATAAAGGTTTCATTTCTAAAATATATGAATGACTGTGTCATATTTATAATACAAGTCATTCCCCAAATTATAAATAGTCAAAGGATATGAATAGATAATTTTCAGATGAAGAAATTAAAACCATCTATATAAAGTTATATTTTTAAAATGCTCTAAATCACTATGAATTAGAGAAATGCAAATTAGGGCAGCTCTAAGGTACCACTTCACATCTTTCAGTTTGGTTAAGATGACACGAAAAGATAATGAAAAATATATTGAAGGGGATGTGAGAAAACTGGGACACTAATGCATTGTTAGTTATAATTGTGAAATGGTACTATCCCCAAAGAACTAGCAAACTGTGCATACCCTTTGACCCAGCAGTGCCATCTATATCCCAAGGAAATCATAAAGGAGGGAAAAGGAACCAAAATGCAAAAATGTTTGTAGCAGGTCTATTGATAGTAACAAATAAGTGGAAAATTAGTAAATGCCCATGAATTGGGGAATGGCTGAAGAAGTTGTGGTATGTGAAGATAATGGAATATTATTGTTCTGTAAAAATGTTGAACAGGCTAATTATAGAAAGGCCTGGAAAGATTTATATGGAGTGACGCTGAATGAAGCAAGCAGAATTGAGAATACATTGTACACAATAACAATAAGAATGAGCAAAGATCAACTATGAAAGACTTGGTTCTTCTCAGTGGTTCAGTGATCCAAAGCAACAATCACAATAGACTTTGGCCAAAAAAAAAAGGTCATATGTATCCGGAAAAAGAACTAAGGAGAATATAAATCAACACATTCTATGTTCACTTTTTTTCTGTTTTTTTTTAATCTCTCCCATGGTTTTTCCTTCTTGCTCTGATTTTTCTCTCCCAACATAATTCATAAAGCAATTTGTATTAAAAATAAATAAATTTACTAGGAAAAAAATAAATGAAAAGTTGGTGTTGAGTTCTGGTAATTATCTGAAAGTGAAAACTCATCTAGAAAAGCCCAGTGGCAAAGTGCAAGGTTCCTGGCAGGAAAGGGGGTGTATAAATGAAGATGACTGCTGAAAAAGCAATAGCTTGGTTTGGAAATCATAAATAAAAATTTATTTTAAGTGAGCATACACTTTTGCAGCAGAATTATACTATAAGAACAATTCATTTAGGGTAAATGTCTTTTTTTCAAATCAAGCAAAGGATTGGATTCCTCCTCTTGACAGTGGTCATCTGGAAAAATTCAGTTGAAGTCATGAGTTTCAGACCTTTTGAAGGGAAAGACCTCTTCAGATTACATACCATAGCAGGAAGGTAAAGATGAAATCATGGCTTTCCAAGATGGAGCCTATAGTACATTAGTAGAAGTCTTCTCAAAAGGTTGCTTTCTAGAAAATAAATAGTATAATTGTCAGAGTGAAGAATGAACCATATGATGTTGTACTTTCTAGTTTCATTATTCTTGTTGACTAGGTATTAAGCTCAATTATTGTAAATTGCTATGGCATTGCAAATGTTGCCAGTATTCCATCAAGAAAGAATGAGTTATCTTACTGATTTAAAATTCATTAAAACTATCAATTAACATAATATAACAAGAGGGGAATCTGAAGACCTAAGATTCTTCAGATTTCAATAAATCTAACAAAAGGAAAAAATAAAAAACTTAATAATTTGAATAGAATTTTAGAAAAAATTATGTACAATATACCTTTGTTGATTATCAAATGAGAATGGGAGTGTACATATTATTCAGATATGTATGACACTTTTACAAAAATCAACCAAATATTGACCAAAAAAACCTCACAAACAAATGGTCAAGCATTGTGCTAAGCATTTTTAACAAACGTTATATCATTTTATCATCACAATAATCCTGAAAGGTAGGTGCTATTATTATTCCAATTTTACAATTGAGAAAACTAAAGCAAACTGTGATTAAATAACTTTCCAGGGAGACACAGTTAGTGTGTGAGGCTGAACTTGAAATATTATATTTCAAATCATATAAGGAAACTCTTTGGCACAGATTAAGAAATAAAGAACTTGATTAGTGGAACATAACACATAGGAAAAATAAAAAAGCATAGTAGCATGTTTTTTATAAAGCTAGAGATCCTACTCACTAGTGTAATAACTCAATATTAAAAAAAAAACTTCTGGAAAAATTAGAAAGCAATCTGGCAGAAACTAGATATAGATAGACCAACATTTTGCACTGTATACCAAAATATTTTATCTATATTATATATGTGTGTATATATAAGCATATAACATGTATATTTACATATAAACATATATTATTTTTTATCTTATACACACATATATACTATTAGACATGTATAGTCATATATTATGTACAAAAACAGGTATATATTGTATACACTTATACATACAAATATATGGTATAGATAAAATGTCTTATTACAAACAAGGTAGAATAGGAGCTCAATTACCCCTTTTAGCTGTGCATAGAAGAAGAATTAATGACAAAGCAAATAAGGAACAAAAAGGGTCTTGAAAGATAAAATTAAAAATTTTATTATATAAAATGAATTTTTTTTCTACAAACAAAATCAATGGAGCTAAAATTAGAAAGAAAACAGTTAATCAGGGGAAAATCTTTACAGCAGATTTTCCTGATGAGTCTAATTTCCAAGAGATACATATATATATATATATATATATATATATATATATATATATATATATATATATATATAGAGAGAGAGAGAGAGAGAGAGAGAGAGAGAAAGAGAGAGAGAGAGAGAGAGAGAGAGAGAAAGAGAGAGAGAGAGAGAGAGAGAGAGAGAGAGAGAGAGAGAGAGAGAGAGAGAGAGAGAGAGAGAGAGAAGAGAGAGAGAGAGAGAGAGAGAGAGAGAGAGAGAGAAGAGAGAGAGAGAGAGAGAGAGAGAGAGAGAGAGAGAGAGAGAGAGAGAGAGAGAGAGAGAGAAGAGAGAAGAGAGAGAGAGAGAGAGAGAGAGAGAGAGAGAGAGGAGAGAGAAGAGAGAGAGAGAGAGAGAGAGAGAGAGAGAGAGAGAGAGAGAGAGAGAGAGAGAGAGAGAAAGAGAGAGAGAGAGAAGGATCTGGTCTAAATTTATAAGAATAAGAGTCATTTCCCAATTAATGAACCCTTTCCTAAATGCTCAAAGGATATGGATTAGCAATTCTTGAAAGAGGCAATTCTAAGCTCCAACAGTTATTTTAAAATTCCCAAATTTTTAAGAATTAAAGTAATGCAAAACAAATCAATCCTGTTTTCCATCTCCAACTATATAATCTGTAGGCATTATAAACCCCACATGTCTAAAACCAAACTAAGTATATCTCTTCCAAAATTTTCCTCTTTTCCAAACTTATATTTTACATACATACATCACCATCTTTCTCAGTCACTCAGGCTTGTAACCCAACTGCATCCTCAACATCTCCCTCACTCTCACATGCATATCTAATCAGTTAAGTGCTGTCCTTTTTACCTTCATAAGATCTTTCATATGTACCTCTTTTCTGCCACTGCCAGTACCTTAGTGCAGTCCCTCACCCTGTCACACAAAGAAGAATGCAAAATAATAAATGTCTCAGTATCTTAAATCTCTCTCCATTGAGATAATTGAATTGATCCTGTATCAATTTAATTGATCGTATTTACAATTAATTGATTTTCTCCTGTAACTGTTTTATCTTATAACTTGTCTTGTAACTGCTTAAGTCATAGTTCTTTGTCTCTGAACTTAGTTTAGAGATTCAACTGACCTGTAATGGGTTATGTTTAAAAATCCAGTTCTCCCACTAATCATTGTTCTATTCTAGCTTCAAGAAATGTTGCTGTCCATGGAGGATGCCTAATGTGGCCTATTTTCTTTACATTACCAAGTTATCCTTCAAAGATGTCTGGTTTTCTGTCCAAAATTATGACCTATTATCTTGCACTTGAACTCAAACAATGAGCACTTCTTAGTCTCAGAAGGGAAGAAATAAATCATTGCTAATCCCTCATTACCAAACTTTTAAGCAATTATATTCACACTTAATACTTCAATCACACTTCAGTTATATGTTGTCCTCAATCCCGTGATGTTCTGTTCTTTCTTCTGTATTCCCCCAAACCTATAACCTTTTTAACTAACAATCTGTGATTCTGTGATGATGAGGCTCCCTGGAAAGTCCATAATTTTCTTAGGTTTTTTTAAGTACATATATAAAATATAGTTCTTTGAAGTCACGGATTATTTAATTTTTTCTTTATATCTCCAGTATCTAGCACAGTGCTTAGAATGCTGAGTACTGGTAAACTGATTGATGTGTACTGTAACTTTAGTACTAAAAAACCTAGAAACCATATCCAAGAATATTTGTAAGCAAAAAAATATCTTTTGAGTTACAGCTTTGGATGACGGAAATACATCTGTTTCCTTGGAGATTCCAAATCCTTTAATATCCTGTGACTGGGATGACAAGGGAAGTATGTCTGAAGAGTTTCTTGGTCTAACCCCTTAGATTGCATTCTCTGAGTTTCTGGCTCTTGTCTAGGCTTCTCTACCTACATACACCAGCCTTGACCATGGCAGCCTAGTACAGAATATACTCCTTCCTCTTCTCATCCATACTAATTTCTTAAATCTCCATTTTCATTGTTATTGGTTAATCACATTCTAAGGCTAATATTTTTATTCTCTATCTGTGAAGATTATGGAATCAATATTTTTGATTAGTATTTCCTGGTTCCTACTGATCCCTTGGACCAGCCCCAAATCATAGCCACATATTTTCTCTCTATCTTTCTTTCCTGGGTCTACATTTTTTATTCAGGCTGGAAATACAGGGGCTACTAGAAGACCAGTTCCCAGTATAGATAACCGCAGGAGCTTTAGCCTGCTGTATTTATAATTTATCCTGATTTGCCCCTTCTTAAGCAATCTGGTGGTCTTCTACTCTAAGGAAGTCACCATATTAATGCTAAAACTAGTCTCCCAATTATCATGGTCCACTGCAGTTCAGAACTCAAGAGCTGGGATTGCAGCTGTGTACCATATGCTGGACTACAGTCACATATTTTAATATAAAACACCTCTTCTCCCCTACAGGGGAATATAATGTGGTTAATTAGTTAAATATCATGTTTTGGAAAAATGGGGCTTTATGCTATTTGTGAGCCACTACCTAGTTGATGTTTCAAGATATAACTAGTCTCTCCTCCAAATTTGCTCAAGTAATAATGAGGCATTTGCCAGATAGCAGGTACAGCAATACTTAAATGAAAGCAAAGACAATAAAGAAAACCTCATGACCTTTCCTAGAAGGAAGCCCTGATTGACTCTAACACAAATTCTGTAATTATTATTAAGGGATTGTTCATTTATCTTGACATAATGCCTTCTGAAAGAAGTTGGTTTGGAGCTAATCTAGTTGGGGGAAAAATCTGTTTCTGAGAGGATTTACTGCCTTGCTTCATAGATTAACACATTCCCATAAATGAAAATGTCTGAGTTAAAACCAGAAATTTTGTCCCCTAAAGCATTCAGTTTGAAAACCCTATTCTCAAATGAATTTTTAAAGTTCAATTCAGTTGAAAAAGGGAGGCAACAGGGAGGCATCCCTTTAGGGTGATCCCAGGATACTGTGATGTCAATATTGGGGAGGACATTGAGGGAAGAAACAGGCCTGAGAAAAAGCTCACTTAAAATGTGGGTCCTGAAAAATAGTCAATAGCTATAGCAATCTAGTGTTTGACAAACCCAAAGACCCCAGCTTTTAGAATAAGAACTCACTATTTGATAAAAACTGCTGGGAAAATTGGAAACTAATATGGCAAAAAGTAGGCATTGGCCCACACCTAACATCATAATCCAAGATAAGGTCAAAATAGGTTCATGATCTAGACATAAAGAATGATGTTATAGCACATTAGAAGAACATTGCATAGTTTACCTCTCAGATCTGTGGAGGAAGAAGGAATTTGTGAGCAAAGAAGAACTGAAGAGCATTACTGATGGATTACAAAATAGATAATTTTGATTATGTTAAGTTAAAAAGGTTTTACAAACAAAACTAAAGCAGATAAGATTAGAAGGGAAGCAATAAATTGGGAAAACATTTTATATTCAAAGGTTCTGATAAAGACCTCATTTCTAAAATATATAGAGAACTAACTCACATTTATAAGAATTCAAGCCATTCTCCAATTGATAAATGGTCAAGAGATATGAACAGATAATTTTGGGGTGAAGAAATTGAAACTATTTGTAGTCACATGAAAAGATGCTCTAAATCACTATTGATAAGAGAAAAGCAAATTAAGGCAATTGTGAAATACCATTACTCACCTTTCAGATTGGCTAAAATGATAGGAAAAGATAATGACGAATGTTAGAGGGGATATGGGAAAAGTGGGACACTGATACATTATTGGTGGAACTGTGAACGGATCCAACCATTCTGAAGAGCAATTTGGAATTATGCTCAAAAAGTTATCAAATTGTGCATACCCTTTGACCCAGCAGTGTTACTACTGGGATTATATCCCAAAGAGATCTTAAAGGAGGGAAAGGAACCCACATGTGCAAAAATGTTTGTGGCAGCCCTTTGTGCAATGTCTAGAAACTGGAAACTGAATGGATGCCCTGTTAATTGGAGAATGGCTGAATAAATTGTGGTATATGAATATTATGGAATATTATTGTTCTGTAAGAAATGACCAACAGGAT
This sequence comes from Sminthopsis crassicaudata, assembly GCF_048593235.1. Classification (NCBI taxonomy): domain Eukaryota; kingdom Metazoa; phylum Chordata; class Mammalia; order Dasyuromorphia; family Dasyuridae; genus Sminthopsis; species Sminthopsis crassicaudata. The sequence continues at coordinate 617,415,137 of NC_133617.1, read as the reverse complement.
GATTTCAGAAAGGCCTGGAGAGACTTACATGAACCGATGCTGAGTAATGAGCAGAACCAGGAGATCATTATACACGGCAACAAGATTATACAATGATCAGTTCTGATGGACATAGCTCTCTTCAACAATGAGATGATTTAAACCAGTTCCAATTGTTCAGTGATGGAGAGAGCCATCTACACCCAGAGAGAGGACTGTGGGAACTAAGAGTGGCTCACAACATAGCATTTTCACTGTTTTTGTTGCTGTTTGCTTGCATTTTATTTTGCTTCTATTTTTTTCTTGTGTGGCATAATAATTGTACAAATATGTATTCATATATTGTATTTAACATAAGTTTCTACCATGTTTAACATATATTGGACTACTTGCCATTTAGGGGAGGACATGGGGGAAGGGAGAAAATTGGAATTCAGAATTTTGCTAGGGCTAATGTTGAAGAATTGTCCATGCATATGTTTTGAAAAATAAAAAGCTTTAATAAAAAAAAAAGCGGCCTAGAGATGGGGTAAGGAAGGAGCATGCAATCTTACAAAATAATTTCTTATTGTAAATAATTACTCTTGATATTTAGATGCTAAGCTTAGTTGTTCCTCTGCTGATTAAGGATAAATGTTATCAATGCCCTCTAAATTTTGGTACCCTGAGGTTAAACGTTCTGGTTACTCTATCCTAGTTAAGTGTCTATTCATATTGCCCCTCCAAGATAATTCTCTAACTGTCCATATGCTTTCCAGAATTAGGACAACATCCCACATACACACACACACACACACACACACACACACACACACACACACACACACCTTAAGCTCCCTCTCCCTTCTCCCAGCCACACTTATAGGCTGAATATCCAAAGAGTATTTGATAACTATTTTTCTTAGGGTTCTGAGCTTCTCAGTTGAACTTGTAATGACTTTGATGGATGTTCCAAACTCCAGTCACTGCTGTGCAATTCCATTTAAGGATGGTTTTAATCTAATATTAGAAAAGAATAAACAAACCACAAAAAAACCAGAGTCATCACATGATCATGGAAAAATGGTGCCTAGATGGACAAAGGCACAGTTACCCTTCCTAGTATCATTCACTGTCCAGAGAGGTCAATTTTATAATTTTTGTATGTAAACTCAGTTCAAATCCAACTTCTCAAACTATCAATTTTTCCAACTCTGTAACCAGTTAGAAAAAAAAATTTAAATCATATCAATATACCAGCTTAATAACTCATGGCCAGAAACTGGCTCCCAGTAGTTCCACATGTTGGACTGAAACCAAGACGAGAATCTCTGCATATGAATCTCTATATATTCTGTATGATGTACCAGGAAAGACCTGAGCATGTACTAGGAATGGATCCTCATAGTCGATTCTTCCCTTGACACAGTTCTATTTCTATAAAATGAAAGGACAAGGTATGGAAAAAATAGAAGAATTTTCCAAGGCCATTTGAAACTATACAATCCTCCCAAAAGCATTTAGATAATATGGAAATTTTCAGATTGATGATGGCCATGTATTTCTTGAGTGGGTAGAAACATAAAGTGGTAAAAATAAATGAGAGAGAAAATTTTAGTCAGGAATGGAATGTTCTCTCCTCCTTTTGAGAAAACTGGCCAAAAGAAAACCCCTCTTCATACATTGTTAAAAAACAAAAGTTTTATTGCCTTGCAACCTGAATCCATGTCAAAGCAGATTTCTTTTATTTAGTCTTGATAAGCAGTAAGGCATACTCTTAACTTGGCTTCCTCTCATCTTCTTCCATTCACAGAAAGCTGAAATTACACTCCAGACTTCATGGGCCATTTTTCATAACCTCAGCTTTGTTTTATAAATTGCCTTCAGGAAAATACCCATAACCACTCCATGGACATAAAAGCAAACCTTTCTGCCCTGGATGCCAAGCCATGATCTACAGAGGAGACAGAGTTGAGTCTGAAGACTGTGATAAAGTAAGAGCAAATGATCTTGAAATTAAAAAGTCCCATGTCAGTTATTTCACTATTATAAAGGAAGCTCTCAGAGTAATGCCAAAACCAGGGAACTGGCAGCAATATTTTTGTCCTTTGATTGAAGTCCATGACAGCTGAATTTCCCAAGACTTAAGACCATATTATCAAATATCACCAGGGGACTAAGAATTATACTAATCACTTCTGAAGGAGGCAAAGAAAAGCAAGGACTGCTTAGACTAGGACAGAGAAAACTTACTTAGCTTCCACATGTATTTATGTCTAAAAAGGAGACTCGATTTACCAAAATGAATTCCATCAAAGAACCAGAGCCTTAACACAGATGACTTACTTCTTCAAATATGGCTGTAATTTTTTTAAGACTAAGACATTTATCTTTTGAATCATAGAGGGATTCCTGCTTCTTCACAACCTAGAACTGATTTTTCTCATGGTATTTCAAAACTTTCACAGCTGTTCTTTGCTAGAAATGGGAAGTGAAAGCACTTTGTAATGGTAAAGAGAAATGGAAATGTGTTATTATTATTACTCTCAAATAAAAACCATTAAGATTTTCAAAAACTATTTAAATTAATATTTTTATTCTTAATAAAAGCCATTTATTCATTTATTGAAAGATTATTGAATACTAAGTGTTGTGAGGGGATTACAAAGATAAATGGCATATGCATTTTATTTTCATGTGTAATTCATAGTCTAGGAGGGGGAAAGAAAAAGAAAACAAAAATATGTTTAATACAAGGTAGACTATTAAAGTACATTCAGAAGGGTATCAAGAGAAAGCCATGGGAATTCCAAGGAGGAGGAGATCACTTCCGGCTTGGGGGAGGGGGAAGGAGGAGAATGACTCAAGGGAAAGGATTAACATTTGGGAAAATTTCTGACTGCTTATTGATGGTTTTTCTTAGAAAAGTGGTTCTGAAATCTTACCCAGAGAGAATGTCCCCTCTTCTGCAAGGAACACAAAGAGAACTTCATGTCCTTTTCCTTTTCCCTGTTGAGCAACAAAAATATCAGTCAAGAGTCAAAGGCCTAAATGTCAGGTAGGAGAACCAAGACATATCTGTGCTAAATAGTCAAGTTCAGCTACTTAGTCCAAACTTTGAGAACCCAAAGCTCTAAGATCCCAAGCCCGAATGTCCTATATAAACAACAATATACTACAACTAGAACTAAAATGAATGGCAGCCGGGAAGAACCCCAGGAGATAATATCTGAGGAGAACTGAAGAAAGATAAGGATGAAGAATGTTTTCTTTCTCTCTCCATCCCTGCAGAAGTACTGGATGGTATCTGCATTAATGCCCTCCAAGGTCCAGACTGACATGCTCTTCTCCCAGGATAATTAGGTGGATCAATAGTGAAGAAAAATCAAATATCCCAACATCTGCCTAGTAAACTCAAACCATAACTTTTTATAACATTTTCTACCTTCACTTTCCACTATGCTATCTAGAATTTCACTTATTTATAAAACAAAGAAATAAAAAATAATCATCTTTCATTCTACAATTCTTTTTGCCTTTCTTTCACCATCTCAACTGTTCACTCACTGATAGCTAGCATTTTTCAAAAGACAGAAAACTTCTTGATACTTCTCCAAAGCTAGGCTCCTCTCTCACTCCCTGAGGCACTGAGACAGGAAGAAAAAGTGGCATTATCCAAGCCTCTCACTGACATTCCTAGACCATTTTTCTGCCACCGTCACTTAGCAACCATCTTTTCCTTTTCCTTTTGAGCATACACTTCCTTCCAGTACTTTGTTGCTGTAATCTAAAAACTTCCAAATCATTCTTTTTCCTCTCTAATAAGTTCAATACCTAGCTTATAGTCTTCTTGAGTCAATGTGGCTTGATAAATGGAGTTGCAATTGAAGTCAGGAAGTCCTGGATTCAAATCCTTCCAAAGACACTTATTAGCTGTGTGACTCTGGGCCTCAGTTGTTTCATCTTTAAAATGAGAGTTTTGGACTCAATAACTTCAAAAGTCCCTTCTAGATCAAAAATCAATGATCCTATGATTCTTCTCAACCCCTCAAACCATACCTTCTTTAAACACTCTGGAGTCTCAGCTTTGCAGTCCCACTTCTAACTTTCTCAATCTTGCACAGATGTTATCTTATCTTAAACTCTCTTTCCTTCTCCCTCCAGATTTCTGCTTAAATGAATTTGCCACAAGTGCCAGAGTTCCTAGTCAAAATGTTTCCTGTCCCTCTAGTGTTCCAAGCACCTAACCATAGGTCTTTCTTCAACTCTATTTTCTTCCTCTTAGAATCTTCATGGAAAGATCTCCCATAATGTGTATCATGAACTATGGCACTGAATGTTTTCTAAGTGTTTCCCCATTCCATGCCTTCAGAGGTCAGGCAATGTGTTTGTGAAATGAGAAGCTCTGGACACTAATTATAACATATGTGACCCTACATTACAAAATCAATGTCCACACATAATGGCCAGCTGAATTTTCTGGCATTAAAAATATTTTTAAATAAAAGAGTCCCCCAACTCACCCCAAGGAACCTCTCATCCCTATTTTGTTTTTCTGTCTACAGGCTCCTTTTCTCCTTCCTATATACATACAAAGGTCTCCCATATACTTCAGAACTTTTTCTTGAGTCTCCTATCCTATAATACTGTTTATGTTTAATAACTGGGCTGGGAATAAGTGGGGGTGGGAGTGGGGATGGAGTATGCACACACAATTTTAAATTTAGTCTGCATTGTTAACCCTTTTAAATACTAAGCAAAAAACAAAGCAATAAGCCAAATCCTCATTTATAATAATTGTTGGTCTACATTAGGTATCCTTAACTTCCTCAAAAAATATTCCTTCTGTAACAATTTGCAATCTGGCTTCCAACTTTCTCCCTTCCCCCAATCCTGAAGCTACTCTTCAACTATCACCCATGATAGTTACTAAATGTTACCCTTTGCTCAGTCTTTATCTTCCTTGACATTTAAATGGATTTTAACTTTGTTGACCAACCTTTACTGAATACTTGGTTTCTGTGAAATTGCTTTTTCATATTTCTTGGATCATTCTCCTCCCATTCTCTAAATGTAAGTATACCTCTTATTATACACTCATTGTGATCTCAACCACTTTAATAATCCATGTATCACATCAATGCAGTTCACTCTCACTTCTCTATATTTAGTCCCAACTGAGTTGTATCTGAGTTGATTTCAGATTGGGAATAGCTAAAATTGAACTTTTCCCTCTTAAATGTAGACTTCTTCTCCTCCTCATAACCATTTTACTTTAAACCTAGACTTCCTCTCTTCCTCACCACCACTCTCCTAGTACCATAGTTTCAAATTCTTGATGTTATCTTTGATTCTTCCCTCTCCCATATTCCTAATATGCATTCAGTTTTCAAGACCTAGTAACTCTCCTTCCACTGTATTTTTATCATCCTTTCCATTCTATTTATCTTGCCACCACCCTAATTCAAGCCCCCATTAATTCTTACTTGGACTATTAAAATAGACCTACTTCTTATTTGTAGATTCTTTCCTTTCTAACCCTTATTTTGCATATATAATTGTAGTGCTAAAATTATCTTCCTAAGGCATAGGTCTAACCACATCATTGTCAAACTCAAAAATAATCGATGGCCTCCTACTGTCTTCAGAATAAAATACAAGCCCATTGGCCTGGCATTTGTGGTACTCCACAGAGAAGTGCAACATAACTTGACAACCAGAACTACTAAAGACAGTTTCAAGAATTCCAAGGACCAGAAGAGGAGGCAAACCACAAAAAAATAGCATATTTTTTATTTGTAAAAAAAAATTGTATTATATGCATTTCAAGTATTGTGGTATGGCCATGAGATATAGATCATAATGAAGAATTAAAAATTAATATCATATAGTAGACAATGGAGAAGATGCAATAATGTACTATTCAATAAACAACAATTGTTTAAGACAATTGTCAAAGATGTCAATGGTGAAATATATGATAGGAAAAGAAAATGGACTGGTCATATGGTGAAGGGAAAAGATGATAGACAGACACCCCAAGCACATCACAGGTACATTTTACAATATCAAGAAAAAGTAAAGAAGGACTCCAACACGCTATGGTGATTTTATGGGAAGCCATCATTAATCAGAGAGGATGAGTGGAAACTGAGGTGCTCAGATCTACATCACTGAAGGGAAGAGCCAAATCAAAAAGATGGCAAGTGCCTTTAGGAGTTTCAACTCCAAATTTATGGAGTGCATATTACAGGTTAGGTTGGCCTTTGTCAGCTAGCATGGAACTTAGCATCTCCAGCATACTGACACCTCTCCCCCTTCTTTCTCTAATCCCACAGCCTTTAATGTCATGAAAACATTCTCTTCTTTCAATTTTCTCAGTCTTCTCCACTCTAATCTATCCTTCATAGAACTTCCTGAAGTTTTTCTTATGCACAGATGTCATTCCTATGTTCAAAAATCTTCTATTACTCCCTACTATATAGTAAAGACAATTCAACCTCTTTCAAAGCTCTTCACAGTCTGCCACCAACCTATACTTGTCTCTATAGCTCTCTTTCATGAACTCTATTTTCTAAGAGTTCTCTGAACTCTATTCAGTTCTCTGAATACTCCACTGTATTCACCTCTCCATGCTTATGTAGCCCATTCTCCTTCATCTTCAACTCCTCTATGAAGTCTTCCTTGATTCCTATTCCTCCCCTCCCATAATGACCTTCTTCTTCCTTTGGGCCTCATATACCCCTTTGTATTGTGACTTTTCTATGCACTTTTCTTGTTACAATATTAGTATCTCTTTGTATCTTATCCTCAAATGCAAAAACTGCAAAGAGAGGAACTATCATATCCAAACTTTCTGTTTCTTCTGTTTTTTTCACTGTCACTCAGTGATTAAAAAAGTAATTGCTTACTACGGAGCTATAATAAGTTTACGAAATGAATTAATATCCTTTACATATAGGTATTGTACACACAAGTGCCTGTTTTGTTGAATTGGATTAGATAAAACTGAACTGAACTGAAGTGAATTGAATTGTTTCCACAAGAAAATGAATTCTGAATTCTAAGCAACTGTTTTAAAAACAAACTGAAAGATAATGCTAACAAATTGGGAGCTTCCTGTGCCAGCATAATTTATCCTTGTTAGCAGTGTTTCAAAAGTCGGGTAAGGAAGAATCTTTTAATTACCACCAAAACCCAGATCTTTTTGAAGTTTAGATTTTTGTTTATCTCTATGCATCTGTGTCCTACTACTAAGTAAAATTTTCATTTTTGGTTATAAAATTGGGACAGATAGCAGGGACTGCATAACAAGACAGAGATAAGATGTGAATTAGAAAACATGAATGGGCAGAGCACAATAACAAATTGATGGCCCTTCTTTTATTGCTTCCCAGTGAAATTTTTCCATTTTCTTCTATTCAAATACAATGCAATCTCTTTGTTGCCTGGGCATCAATAAGGAAAATCAATCCCTGAAATCAATAAAGCCACTGAAAAACAGATTCAGAACCATATTTTTCTACTAGATTTTCTTCTGGACCTGAATTCCTCATTAATTTAAGAAAATATGAAATAATTTTTGCATACCCGGTTCTTTGTTTATTCACTGGAAAGGACAATGATTAGCAATAGGAAACAGGATGACAAGCACTTTAATAACCAAATGTGTATAAGGATGAATAGCAAAAGAATCAATGAAAAGTGGTGGTAGAGAGGCAGAAGACACAGGAACAGCAAAGGGGGGAGAGAGTGTTGAAATGGCTACTGAGGATCCATTATACAAAGGAAATAGGGGAGAACGTATTGAGGAACTAAGGGCATTAGGCAGGCTTTGACTTCATTCTTTAACTAATCCCTGACTAAGTATAATGAAGAGTGGTAATTTTTAAAACAGAAAGAACAAACCTCTACAGTGAGATGAGAATTACAACATTAGCATGAACAGAATAAAGCTCTAGACTGCTTTTGTCCAATGATCCTGCTCCTCTTGTGTCTCAGTTTTTCTTACCCCATTTTAATATAGCTACTGTTCTCTCTGCTCTTCCTTCCAAATTCTCCTTTACCTCTGACTTTGGAAAGAAAAATAGAGGACTTGGGCTTAGACAGATCAAATAAGACAGAAGAAGGCAGGGTAAGAAACAAATGCGGAAAAAGCAGAAAAGAAGGTGAAGGAAATGTGGGGAGAAGCTAGCTAGTGAATTGGATAAAGAATCTGGGCAAGTCATTTCACCCTGTTTCTCTGTTTCCTTGTCTGTAAAATGAACTGAAGAAGAAAATGGCAAACCACTCCACTATCTTTGCCAAGAAAATCTCAAACAAATTTTCAATGAGGTGGGCATGACTGAAACAACTGAACAACAATAACAAATTATAGTATATAATATATACAATATTACTAATATAATATATTATAAAATAACGAGGACTCAATATAAAAATGTAGTAATGGAATAAAGTATGCAAAGGGTTGAATTGGGACTTTCAGGTAAGGGTTTAAAGTGTCCTCAAAGGAAACAATGTTGCTCCTTCCCCCCTCCCCCACTCCCAGTATCCCAGTGTGTTCAGAACAAGGAAACAAAGCTCTTACAAATCCACCCAGAAAGCTTAACAGGTAACTTCCTGGACAAAAATAAATGACACTTTTGAAAATAATTACTTCCCCTTGGGAGGAAGGAAGAGAAAGAAAATAATTATCCAGGATGCTTAGACATGAGATGGAGGCAGGAGAAGGAATACCAATTACAATTATGGTATACTGAAAAGAACACATTTGGGGAATTAGAAGATACATAAATTCTCAATATAGTTTTTAGTTCCTATAATAATGTCCAGTTTTCAACTCTGGCTTCTGATATTATTTGTGTGACATTGAGAAAGTCAGAAGCCAAAGTTGGAAAGTTTCCTTTTCCTCAGTGACATCATCTATCAAAAGAGATGACTTTTGGCTCTAAATCTATGCTCTTAAAATCCTGATTTATCTTGCAATCTTTTTGACCTTCCCTGCAGCACCAATATACTGATCACTTGTTGAGCTAGGAAGTTCATAAGAGCTTGTTAACCAAACTTAGAATTCGGGAACCAGAGAGTGTAGAGAACACATACTCAAGCTCTGTCCACTCTGGGACATACATAATTGCTGTAAGCTAGTTTATGGCTTGGTTCAAACCCAGCTAGGTCCACAGCTAGCATATTTTAAAACTATGTTGAAACCATCCTACTAAGCTCCAGAAACTGGGTCAGAGACTAGCTCATAGTGCCCGTGTCACATAACCATGCTTATGAAACATAGAGATCTCTTATGGGTGCATAAGGTTTAAGGTCACACCCAGAGGATATAGTGAATCCTAAAAGAGCAGGGAAACCTAGAAACATAGGGACCACCACAAGGTGGAAAAGAATAGAATTGACCACAACTGCACCAATGATCACAAACAATCAGAGACTTCCATACAAAAATCACAGTATTGTAGATCTGGAACTGGAAGAGACTCCAGAGGTCTCCTAGTTTCACACTCTTATTTTATGGTTGAGGAAACTGAAACACAGGAAATTAAGTGATTTTGCTTAAAGTTACATAAGCATCACAAACTATGATAAATGTAGGAATGGTTAAAAATGAATTTATTGGTAGATGAGATCAGGATGAAAATGGAGACTGTTTTCCAATGTTGCTGCATATACACAATCATATATATATATATATATATATATATATATATATATATATGTATATATATATATATATATATATATCCTGGACTTGACAGCTAAGTGTTTAATAAATTATATGTTTGTCTGTCTATCTAACTACCTACTTACCTATCTACCTACCTACCTACTGGTCTGTCTTCTGTTCAACTATATTATTCATCTTTCTTATCTATATTCTGTCCATCCATATACCTAATTGATCAGCTACCTTCTGTCCACCTGTATATCTATGATCCATCTATCTTATCTATCACTCTTTTGTCTGTCCACACATTTATTATTCAACTATTTAACTAAATTAAAAAACTAAGCCTCAGAGAGTTAAAAGTAATTTATCTCAAAGTAAAACAAGTAACAAATGGCAGAGCTGGGATTTGAACCCAGTTCTTAAATACAAGACCAATATTATTTTTTCTATGTCATATTGCTTCTTCAAGGGGGGGAAATCCCAATTTCTATCAGGAGAAGAATGCCTGGGCAATCTACCTGTCAGGTAGATTACAGATACAGGGTTCCAGGGGGTTATTTGGTGAGTAAATAAATCGAGATGACTCACTCTGAGTTCTACAGAGGGTCAGTTATGTATAAAAGTATTTTTAAAAAGAAAAACACTTGAAGGAATGTTGTTACTCTACTTGCATTCTCATTCATTTCATCTACAGATTCTTAAGAGGTCTAAAATGGTTTCTTCTTGAGCAAAAAGAGAAATCTTAAGACATAGACTGGTGTAGTAGCTGGTCTTGGAATAGGAAAAACTGAGTTCCAGTCCTGTCTTTGACACCTATTAACTATGTGGCCACAGGTATATCATTTCAGCATCCAATGCCCCAGGTAATTTTGTAAGACTGTAAGATGATTTATCAGTCTTCTTCGATATAAGGCAGCAGTGTTCAAAATGTGGTCTCTCAGGGGATCTGCAAATTCAAAAGTATTTCCATAACAAAAATTGATATTTAAATGTATAACAATAATAGGCTAAATTTATACCACTCACTGTCATGTTTAGAGCTAGACTCCCTTTGGGGATATACTCTGCCATAAGCACAATATCCTACCAAAGTCCCACATAGAACAACTGAAGAATGCCGACACACTACATGAACTCCTGATTCCCTCTCCCCGAGGATCTGCCACAGGGGCTGCACAGAACAAACATATCAGGGAAGACAAAGCATGTTATTTCTTCTCTCCTCTCCTTTTCCACATATAGACTCAGGTGTGTTCCTTTGCCCTCACTTAAATTTAGTAACTTGTCTAAAGGGCAACTGAAAAACTACTTCTGTCTGTGAGTACATATCTAGAGATAAAAAGGTAAACAGATGAATGTGAATGGCATGAGGTTGTTGCATTAGAAAAAGTAAAAAATAATAAAATCTTAAAGCCAATTTTTTAAACGGAAAAAATTATTTGAAAAGAATGAATATAGTGAATGGAAAGAGCTCCCAACTGGTGATCAAAAGATCTGAGTGTGATCTTTGCTCTGCTATTAAATAAATGTGTGAACTCCAGCAAGACACAAAATCATAGAATCACTCATCATCTCAGATGGAGAAGGAGGTTCATAGATTATTTTATGGAGTCAGTACATGACTTCTATCATAACTCTTCTATCATAACTCCAAAATTAGATATCTCACCTTCAAATTAGAGGCTCTCAACCAGGAGAAAGCTACTATGTTCTGAACATTTGAATAATTATTATAAATTTTCCTCCTCTCAAACTCCAAATCTACATCTGTAAAACTGTTCTTTTACTCTCAGTCCCAACTTCTGGAACCAAACACAAGTTTAATCATACTTACTCAGAAGAGTCCTTCAAATACTTGAAGAGAGTGCTGGCCCTGGAGACAGGATGACTAGAATTCAAATATGACCTCAGACACTTAATAGCTGCATGAACTTGGGCAAGCACTTAAATTGTTTGCCTCAATTTTCCCAACAGTAAAAATAGGGATAATATTAGCACATGCCTACAGGCTATATAAGAGAATATTTGTAAAGGGCTTAGCACAGTTCCTGGCACATAACAAGCACTTAATAAATGTATGTTTCTTTTCTTTCCTCTTTCTCTATATTTTCTCTTCTTCAAATTCACTATCTGCATTTCTTCAAAAGAGATAATATTTGTAAATTGCTTAGCAGTGTGGGGGACACTATAAGTACTTAATAAATACTTATTCCTTCCTTCTCTCATTTCCACCACTTCTCACTTGGCATATTTCCAAGGACCTGTGCTATCCTGATCACCTTCCACTGCATCTGCTCCAACCTGTCAAAGTCCTTTCAAATATGAGTTCTTCTTAAACAAATACAATGTTCTTTATATAATTTGACTAGAATAGAATACAATAAATAACCCTAGTCCTTCATTCTTTACATTATTTCAATCCTAATGCAATTTATGATATCAGTAAAATTTTTTTTTGGTCACCATATCAATCTGATGATTCATATTGAGCTTTCTATCCAGTAAAATCTCTAAATTTATTTTAGGCTAACTGCTATTCTCTAGTTATGCTTTCTGGTTCTTTCTTGAACTTGTGAAGAGGATGTTTTGAACATAATAGTCAGACTTTACCTTTTTTTCTAATACATTTATCTTATTTGATTCAGCTCAATATTCCAGTCTGTTGAGATTTTTTTGAATGCTAGATCTATCATCCAACAAGTCAATTATCCTTCCCCATTTTGCTACCATTTACACATTTCATAAAGATATCATCTCTGCCTTTATCTTGATTTAAAAAAACTCAACATCAAAGAACTGAGAGCAGATCTTTGAAGTATTCCACATCCTTGATATTCCAAGATATATCAGACCTCTAATGGCTATGCTTTTAGTTCAACCATTCAATGAGTTTCAAATTCACTACTTTTTTCTTAATCATGAATGAGACCTACTGAAGATCTTTGCTTAAAAAAGGCAAGGTCTCCCACTTCATCCAGCGCCATCTCCAGTCCTCCTGATCTATATCTGGCTACTGAACCCAGATGGCTCTGGAGGGGAAAGTGAGGCAGGTGACCTTGTCCAATTCCACTTAAGTTCAATTCACTTGCATATAATGAAAACTCCTTCCTGAAGACATGGGACAGTTACTGTTCCCCTGTAAGAATTGCGTGAGGAGTGTTAAAACTCAGAACAAAGAACAAAAACCAACAACAGCCACCTTCTTTATAATGGCAAAATGTAATATTTTGTCAGTGTTTTGCTGAAATTTAAACAAGCTATATGTACTACATTCCTTTTATCTTACCAATCTAGTATTGTTTTTTGATGAGTCATTTCAGTTGTATCCAGTTCTTTGTGATCCCATTTGGGGTTTTCTTGGCAAAAGATACTGGAACAGATATTGGAATGGTTTGCCATTTCCTTCTCCAGTTCATTCTACAGATGAGGAAACTGAAGCAAATAGAATTAAATTACTTGCCCAGAGTTATACAGATAGTAAATGTATCTGAGGCCAAATTTGAAGTCTGGTCTTTCTGGTTTCAGGCCCAACACTTTATCCATTGACATCTATCTGCTCACTTTTCAAAAAGAAAATGAGGTCAGTCTTATATGTCCTGTTCTTGATGAAGCATCTTTGAATGATGTTTGGTGACCATCTTCTAAATAATATATACCAGAATTCTTCCTAAAATTGAAGTCCAGTTCTTTCGTTTATAGTTTTTCAGATTGCACTTGCTTCCTTTTGGGAAATTTTGTAATTTTTCTATGTTTAGTGCTGCAGTGCTTCTCCTCTACTGTCTCAGAAAGATCACTGCCAGTTACTCAGCATGAATATTCATTGGCTCACCTGAGTTTAATTTTCTATGAGTCTTTTTTGTTCTGTCCTTTTCAGTCAAAGACATTCTCCTGGGCAAAATAAAAGAATCAAAATGAAAGTGAAATGTTTCTGTTCTTTCTCCATTGTTTGTTATCCAGACTAGGAAATGGTCAATATAGTGAAATATAATTCTTTCCCCCCATATGATACAATATACCATCTTTTTATTAATTTTCTTACGCTTTTTAATAATTGTAGCTTATTCTGAGCTTTAACACTCCTTACCCAATTCCTACAGGGGTACAGTGTCTGTTTCCATTGCTGCCTTATTTTTCTGGCAGCCTAGGAGGAGGCCTGGCACAGAGTAATGATCAAAAAAAATGCTGCTCATTGATTGATCATGCCATTGTATTCTGTGGCATGTTTCTCTCTTTTTAAAAATTTAAGCTAGTCAATGAGTTTCCTCTGCATTCACAATAGTCACTTTAAACAGCCCTTCTCTCTCTATTTGTGCTTTCAGAATTTCATTTTTAAATTTACTATTCTCCTAGCCTTATTCTCCCTTTCCAATGCCCCAATGAATCAGTTCATAGGTTACTAACTACCCTTCTTCTGGATCCTTTAAAATTTATTGTCCAAAAGTTTAGGTTGAAAATTAGATTATGATAAAACGACTTGCCCAGGATCATAAGAAAAAAGTTAGATTATGGTAATTTCTTTCTCTTTTCATTTCTGCCTTTATATTCTAATAAAGATATTTCCTTCATGGCTTCCCCTTCAGACTTCCCCACCCCTGACAAACATGTGCCTTGTGTTGACTACTGTGACCTTTGTAAAAGTTCAAGGAGTAGTTGAACTATGTATGCATTTTTAGCTATAGAAATGATGGATAAAGCTATAGACCGTCTTTGCAATTATTTTTATTATTACTGTTACTGTTTTTGCTATCTTTGTATTCTAAAACCATACCATTTCTTTCCTAATTATAAAACACTGTTATATTAAGTAGGTTCTATTATAGTATTCTTGCTTGAATGTTGAGTTAATGATTTTTCCTTGAAGAATAGTCATTTGTAGTCTTGTAAACTTGCTTTTCAAAAGTGCAATACATGATTGCACATGTATAATCTATGCCAAGTTGCTTTCCATCTCAGAAAGGATAGAAAAAAAAATGAAAAAATTTAGGACTCAAAATTTTATAAAAACAAATGTTAAAAATTGTTTTACTTATAACTAAAAAATAAAATGATATTTTAAGTACAATAATGTTTTCTTCTTTTATTCTACTTTTGAATAAAGATTTTACCCCCTTTTCACAGTTTAGAAAGTAATATAGCTGTGTCAAAAGGCACAAATTATTTAATAACTTTTTGTGCATAATTCCAGATTGTTTTCCAATTCTATATCCACAAACAGTACATACTAAATCTTCTCCAGTATTTATCATTTTCTTTTTTATCTTTGCCAATCTTATGGGTTTGAGGTAGAACCTCCTAATTGCTTTAATTTTTATTTCTCTAATTAGTAATTTGGAACTTTTTTTTCATGTGACTATAGATAAAGTGGGTTTCTTCCCTTGATAAATTTTTTATTTACATCATTAGATCATTTTTCAACTGGGGAATGGCTCTAATTCTTAAAAATTTGAATTAATTCTTTCTAATTTTGGGCCTTTACCAGGAAAACATGCTGCAAAGATTTTCCCTCCAGTTTTTTCCCTTTTAATCAGCTATATATTTATGCAGAATTTTTCAAATGGCGTGTAGTCAAAATCATTCATGTTATTCTCTGTGATCCTCTTTAAGCTTTATTTTGTCATAAACTCTTCCCATCAAAAAATACCCATATGTACAAAAATGTGTGCGGCAGCCATTGGAGAAGAAATGGGAGAATAAGAGGCCAATCCATTTTTAAACTTGTGAAGGACAAAAGGGTAAAATATAGAGCTAGCCTATCATGCTCGCAAGATATGGAGAAAACAGGTTTCTAATCGAGGAAGGAACAAATACAATTTCATTTCTTAAAATTATATGAGAAAGGTTAGCCCAAGAAAGAGAGGTTGTGACTTCTCCAAGGTGATTCTTATCACACAAATAAATAATGCCTGTGAAAAAAAAAGAAAAGGGAAAACAGTTTCAAGAGAACAAAAAAGTGTGCAGAGAACTATCAACCAGCTTTGATTTAACAAAACTCTAGCAAGAGATGGAGAAAAAGAGGATAAAGATAAACACCTAGATAAACAAATGCTACTCAACACAGGAATGACCCACAGAATCTAAGGTTTGCTGCTCGTTTTAAATATCAAAAGTGTTGGGTTTCATTTTGTTTTCATTTTTAAGCTCTACTAAAGGCAAGAAGAGGATCAAAAGGAGAATAAAACTACTGTTCAGAATAAATGGGATTAAGGGAATAAACAACAAAAAAGGGTTTCCAGATGTGTAAACTATTTCTGAGATGTGCATTTGTGCTTTGTTTTGTAAATACCATCTTATAAATTTCATTTATTTGTCACTGACGGATTTCCTGCCCTCCCTCCAAAAAAGTTGTTTGAAAATTTCTTTGAAAACAGGAATGTTCCATTCCTAAACTATGTTTTATCCTATATTTCATCTTGGAGAAATCATAACCTCTGGGTGCCTCTTTCTTTATAAATGAGCTGATTGGACTAAAACAATTTTTAAGAATGCTTCCTACTTTAAATCTATGATCCTATGTATGAATGTATGCTGTGTAACAGAAAGGTTCACATGGGATTGAATTGTAGGTCCTTTGTTGGCACTGCATGGTTTCCATAAGGACTCCAATGCTTTCTCCTCTAATCCTATGTTAATTGTGGGCAAAGCATGAAGCAAAAGAAGGCAAGAATTCATCCAGGGTCAGAGCAGGCAAAAAGTCAGAAATGACCCAGACAGACCCAAAGAGAATTTCAAAGTAGAAGGGATCACTGAGTCCAATATTCTTATTTTAAACATGAAGAAACTGAGTTTTGGGAAAGGCATGTATCCTTGTTTTAAGTAGAAAATCCAAAACTTGAACATAGTTTTTGTGGTTCTTTGGCAAGAGTTCTTCGAAAAATATTGAAATTATTTTTTTCCTTCAAGATCCAGCTCAGTTGTTTCCTCTTGGTTTCTCCTTTACATACAGGGTATGATCCCTGACTCTTCCCTAATACTTCATTCCTTTCTATATAGCATTTTCTATTTTGTAAAATCACTATTTGTCTCATTCTATGACCCTACCAGAAGATAAACTCCTTGATTTTCTTTTTAATTTGACTTCTGTATATCTAGAACCTGACAAAATAGAATGAACATAATAGGCACTTTTGAGTATTTGCTAAATTGAATGGGTCTTGAGGAGCATGAAAATGACAGAAGTCAGGAGGAGGAAGAGAAATCAAGGAAAAATCAGTCAGTAGCACAGACCCATAATTATTAATCTTTTTGTGTCACAGATCTTTTTATTAATCTAGTGAAGTTCTTAAACCCTTTCTAAGAATAACTTTTTAAAAAATTCTTAATTGAAATTAAATGCTAATTTTCAGTTAGGTATATATATTTTTTCCCAATCTAAGTTCATAGACCTCATTAAACTCCAGATTGAGAACTCCAGCAAGTCAACAAGAATTTCTTAAGAGTCTACTATGTGTATAGCACTATACTATATACTGGGGATCCTAAGAAAGACAAAACTAGTTCTTGCCCTCAACAAGCTTCCAATACAACAGGGGAAAAATATACAAATACATATGGACAAAAAAGATATAAAAGTGGAAATGGCACATTAGTACCAACTTCCTCTTTTCTCTATTAAAATTAGAAATATACTCGGGACAAAAATCTGAAATGAGAACTAACTTTAACCTAACCAATGATAATTTTTCATCAAAGCCCACAGTTTATCACACAAGGTTACCAAACTCCACCTTTAGGTCCTTTCCCATCACATGTTTCTTTCACACTTTGTAGCTTTGCATTCTTCTGCATTTTTCACTAGAAAGTTAATTGAATCCGAAGTTCTAATTCACTCAGGGGTCTCTTACATACTTTTTCTCAAGCCAGGTCTAATTCCCAGAACTTGAGTCTACAGAAGGAACATAATTTACTAGATTAGAAAGGAAACCAAAGTAAAAGCAATGGAAGGCAGATTCTGGCTCATCACTAGAGCTGCTCACTATTTCTTTCTCAGTTCTCCTTTCTGCCTTTTTAGGACACAAGAATCTTGGGTTCCTTATTCACTATTTTCACTAATGTACTAAATTTCTTGCCACCATCTCTGTCCAAATTGCTCCTTCCTCTACATGAGCACCAAAATTGTCTTTGAAAAGCAGACTAGTTGTATTTAGCTACAGCTGCTTCTACTGTAGCAGACCAAGCCTTGTATAGTTCCCACTACCTCTAATTTATCCTCTTGGCTTTACACAGCAATCCAGGATAGTTGCCAATACCTGTTGTACATGGTTTATGCAAAAAGGAATTATATTTCAATGCCAAGTGGTCTGACTAAACTCTCTTATGAAACTGTATGCATATTTTTATCTTTTTTCTTTTGAATCACTTGATTCTTGGCCCTTAAACAGTTGAGATACCATGTATTTCCTCTGTGCTTGGGGTCTCATGCTTAGTGACATAGATAAATTGTTAATATGTTTGTTATTCAAACTTCATTGGCTCATCTTCCCACTGTCACTAACAATCTTCATGCTGAAATAATTAACTGTTGACCTAGGTTTTGGGAAAGATGGACTGATAACTTCCAGACCTAAATTATTGATTTAGGATGCTTTGGATGAGAATCAGAATTATTGTTTTCCTTAACACTGATGTTTGTATCTTAAAGATCCCTCAGGTCACATCTGGTATTTCACAAAGCTATAACATGGATTCTGCGGTTACAGAGTGATTTTGTCAGGACTAACAACAGTAAGGGATCAAATATACCAAGACTTAATATCCAGGATATATGGGCATTCTGGTGGGGGGGGGGGGAGGGAGAAAGGGTGGGTGGTAGTTGTGTTGAGAATAGAGAAAAATACAGAGATTTGTACTAGTTGTGTTAAAGACAGAGGAAGAGAAATAAATGGATATTACATGGAGAAATGATATGTGTTAAAATGAATTTTTGTGAAGAAATGAGATAAATCATTAAGGACTTCATCTCGCAGAAATTCTGAGCCAAGAATTATCTGATTAGAGGAAAACTCTCAGGCTTTTTTTTTTTTGAGTCCTAGGTCCTATAAGAAATAAATGTTCTCAATTGTCCCTCTAACATCTGTCTGAATTAGATCACAAACTCTCCAAGGAAAAGGCCTGTAGAATTTCTATGTGAGACAATCACCTGGAGGAAAGATCACACTATCCACAGCTGGTTCCAAACTCCTTTCCTTCTCATTTCTCACTCTATCCACCCTAGGTTCTGGAGCTGTTTTGTTTTGTTTTTTTGTCCTGCTATCATCTTCCTTAGTTTACCATTTTAAAAGCAATGTTAAAGCAAGAAAGGATCTTAGAAGTCATGACATTCCAACCTCTTCTTTTGAAAAAATAAGGAAATTAAAACCCAAAAGGTTGTGACCCACCATATATGCATGGCTGATAAATGTCCCCTCTAAAGTCTTTGACCTCCCTGCCCAAAGCTCTTTATGCATCTGGATGAGGCTTTTACACAGGTAGGTTTTAATGAAGGGTTTCTTTCCTCTTATTTCAGTTGAGATCAGGTTGGAATTTTTCAAAAAGAACATTTCCTGAAAAGCTAAGAGAAAACACATAAGCAAAGAAATTGGAATGTTTTGCTGAACTAATGTTTAACCACAGATTAGGTTGGTCAATGTGGCTTATGAGACCTTCCTACTCCTGAAACCAAGGATCCTAGGATACTACATTTAGATCTGGAAAGGGGCTTTATAGTTTGTACTTTCAAGTTTTAGAGAGAAGCAGTTCAAAGCCTTGAAAAGTAAATTTCCATTCTTTTTCCCTCCGTGAATTAAAAGATTTGAATACAACGATTTTAGGTTAAAGTTCCAGCTCTGCCCAATCTATATGACTCTTACTGAAACTCCTATATTCCTCATTTTACAATGAGTTTACAATGAGTTTACCTCATTTCAAGGTCCCTTCTATCTCCTGACCAATAATTCTAAATTTAGGGAATCTTTAATCTCACTTTCAAATTACAAATATCTAATTTAACTTTAATCACTTATGACTCCAGGTCACCTATTTTGCCAAGTATGGTAGAATTTAAAGCATTCTGCCACTTACTAACTGTGAGAACTTGGGCCATTTGCTTACCCTCAGAATCTCAATCTCTTTATCTATAAATTGGGTATAATATTTGTATTATCTACCTTGCTCAACACCTTTCACCAAGACTCTCACAAAAACCTCCTCACTGGATTTAGATTTCCAGTAACATTCTTCCTCAATTCATGTTCCATATAGCCACCAAAATAAGTTTTCTGATCTTTCACTGCTCTGACCAAGTTATCAGCCTTTTAACTCATTGTCTCATCTCTAAAATATAAACGTCTCATCTTGGTATTTAAGTCTTCTGACTCCAGTTAATATTTTCACATTATGGTCCTTCAGATACTCTGAATTTCAGTCAAACATTTAATTTAGTTCCTTAAATTCAGCATTCTATCTGCATTTTTGCATGGCACATTCTGTCTTCCTGGATTGTGTCCTCTTCTTTCATCTTAGAATCCCTGGCTTCCTTCAAGGATTGATTCAAGGACCATCTCTAGTCATCCTGATTTATGTCTGGCTCTGGAAAAAAAAGTGAGGTAGGTGACCTTGCACAGCTCTCCCTCACTCAAAACTAATTCATTTGCTTGTCATGGCATCGACCTGCCTGATGTCATGGTCCTCTTTGAGATCAAAGGACAAATAATAATAACAACAACAAAGCATCTCCTCTTGGAGAAACCTTTTCTAATTCAGTGCTCTTTCTTCCTTTCTTCTATTTACTTCTCCTTTTTCAAAGGCATTCATTAATGTGAACATTATATCCTATCCTCCAAGAAAATGTCAACTCCTTGATGGCAGAGGTTACTGGGGAGGAGTGGATGGGAGGTGTAGAGTGCTCAGAGAAAGGAGAAAGGGGGACTTTATAGTCCTAGAACAGACAGATACATACATACATATATACATATATCTAAATATATGTATTTGTATATATATATATATATATGTACATCTACATACTCAGATACATATTCATTTGGTTCTGTATATTTAACATATATACATAGCTCTTCTATATGTGTATATATATATAGTTCTTTTTTATAGAAATAAATATGTAGCTCTGTTCTATACATATTTGTTTATATGTGTTTGTATATAAATACACATGGTACTTAATAAATGTTTGTTTAGGTAAATCAAATATGAATTATTATTATTTTTTTTTTCCCTGAGGCTGGGGTTAAGTGACTTGCCCAGGGTCACACAGCTAGGAAGTGTTAAGTGTCTGAGGCCGGATTTCAACTCAGATCCTCCTGACTTTAGGACTGGTGCTCTATCCACTGCACCACCTAGCTGCCCCTCAAATATGAATTATTATAGAAGTCTAACAACAAAGCAGGATGGTAGACCCAAGAGAATGGGGCACTCCCTCTTCTCTCTTTTCTACTCAAATTTGCTCTGTTCTGGACCTTTTACGTGATTCAAGTCCAATCTTAGGAGATTCTGACCAGCTACAATATAGATCAGACTTCTTTTCTCACACTTTTTCATTCTTTAGGTTCTCCTATCTGAAGCTCTAGGGGAAAATCACTTAAGATTTAGCTTTGCATTCATGTTTAAGTTCTTTCCCCAAGGGAAAAGAGAAAGGTATTTCATGTATCATAGGAATCTGTTATTGGATAGATATTTCTTACACTCTGACTCATTAAAAACCCCTGCCCCAGAGAAAAGTTGGTAAAGGAAAAGAAAAAATATACAATATACAATATAAATCAGGTATGAGAAAAGTATTTATTTCTTACATACAAGAATGCTAAAAGATATAAAAGTTTTACTGACAGAAAGACTTAAAACTGGTTCTGTAACTTAATTTATAATTACAATTATACTCTCCTGAAAGATTGGTGTTTAAACTTCATCAGAACATAAGACAGCTACAGAATTGCTCAATAGACATTTCATTTCATCCCAATTCTGTACTTCACAGCTCCAGGCTGATGTCTTTTGACAAAATAGATCTGTTTGGGCCCATCATTTTGTTAATGGTGGTCTTCTCCAAGAGTGTTCCCAGAATCACCATTAAGCTGTTTCCAAAAGTATTTCTCTAATTTACAAAGTCAGCCTTAGCCTTGGACACATTTATCTCAGGAAAGATGCTCATTCAACTAATATCAGAAAAGAGATAGCCCAAAACTCAGTTTAAAGCTCATCTTAGAAGTGCATGGGCTTGATGTCTCCTATACTCACTACTACATGTTAGCCAGGGTAGGAATAGAGAAAATGGCCCCTTTCTCATCCCTTACCAGAAATCAATAAAAGTAGTCCTGATGCAGTTTTTAGCAGGAAGGGAAGAATCCACTAAGGAAGTAGTAACTGCCTTTTAAATATTCCTGAGTCATCAGTGGTTCTGGCCCAGTGGCTACTGCTATCTTTGCCTTCCAAGGCCCTCATCATTGAGTCACACACAAAAGTCCAGTGAAGCAGGAAGGATAGCTTTATATAGAGCAAAAAGAAGGCCTTCATTACCTTCCAAACATACATTAAAAATTACAGGTACAATTCCCACTAAGGGACCACTAAAAGACCATGCTACCCAGCACAGTACCACTTCTCTCAGAGATATCAACATTAATTAAATGAAATTAAGAAGGTTTTGAGGAGTGGAATAGGGACTGTGAACAAGTATCATATAAATATCTCTTTGTGTGTCCCTTATCTTTCACTAAAACAGTGAGCTCAAGCTTGACAGTTTTCCCTGTTCGT
Organism: Sminthopsis crassicaudata; assembly: GCF_048593235.1. Lineage (NCBI taxonomy): Eukaryota > Metazoa > Chordata > Mammalia > Dasyuromorphia > Dasyuridae > Sminthopsis > Sminthopsis crassicaudata. The sequence goes on along the minus strand of NC_133617.1, from coordinate 617,392,750 downwards.
TCTGTAAAGCAGGAAGCCCATTGTGCTATTCTTGCTACTGCTATCAATATTGTTACTAGGGGAATACAGTGAATCCAAACAAATGAAAGGAGCAGCTAACATACATTGGAAATTATTCAGGTTTACAATATAAGTTGAGGAAATTGTTTTCTACTTGAACATGGAGAGGAGAGAAAGGAAGACATGAAAAAAGATGGACTAAATCCATGTTAGCCTTTAGTATATGGGAAAGACTTCAATGGCAGCTATAAATCCTTTATTCAAGAGCATAGTAACCTTGAATGCTCAAACACTAGGAAGACAGGAAAAGGGAACTAAATCAGGTATGTTTTTATTTCTATCCAGGTAGCTATGAGAACTCCTAATACTGTGTCTGAGCTTGGAATCTGCAGGGCGGTACAGAGGAAAGGATCAATTATAAATGAGTGACTAAAAACATCATTTATTAAATGTTCCCAATATGATGAAGGGTTAAGTGTTGAGAATACAAATACAAACTGGTTAGATAGTTCCTGTCTTGATGGCCAATGAAGTCTTGGCTTGGAGAATCACAGGAATGGTGGGTTGTTCCAAACAACAGCTGACCAGCACTTCCTTATCAGAAACAAAAGTGATATTGATGATCAAAAGGATGAGTTTGTATTGACCAATATAGTAATGCAAATGCAGTCTAAAATGCATTTCTGTAAAGATAATATATGACTTGATCTTATTTTCTAGGGTCAAGTTTAAAATTGATAAACCTTAAAATTTGTTTCTACAGTTCAGTTTTGTACATTTTGTACAATAATTGGTGAACCCATGAGTTTTTTAAAATATCCAATTAGAGAAGATTTCATTCTTTCATTAATGCTATCACCTTCACAAGAGTAATAAGATCAAACTTTGATCCAGCAATACTACAGCTAGCTCTGTATCCCAAAAAGTTAAGAGAAAAAGGAAAAGGAATTATTTGTACAATTTGTGGTACCAAAAATTTGGAAATTAAGAGGATGTCCACCAATTGTGGAATAGCTGAACAAATTGTGGCTTATGTTGGAGATGGAATATTACTGTGCTATAAGAATGTTGAAGAGGATAGTTTCAGAAAAGGCTGGGAAAGCTTATCTAAATTGATGATTCTCTCATGTTAGCCAATCTGATAAATATCAGGTAGTATTAAGAATTGGTTTAATTTGCATTTTTAGATTTAGACATTTTTTCATGTAACTATGTACAGGATTGATTTCTTCTTCTGAAAGTGTCTTTTCATATCTTTTCACCATTTATTAATTGGAGAATAGCTTAATTTTGTATAAATTTGTTTCTATATACATATTTGAGAAATGAGGCCTTTCCCACAGAAACTTATCATTAGATTCCACTTGTCCAATTCTAATTTTTAAGAAGTTATTTTCTTTAGTGAACTTTTGTACCTCCTTTTTCATTTGGCCTATTCAGTGTTTTAAAGAGTTCTTTTCTACAGCTAATTTTTGTGCTTTTTTAAAAACATCTTTTTAAAAATTATTTTCTTCAGTGTTTTTTGTGCCTGTTTTACATAATTCTCTTGAATTACACTTAATTTCTTTTCCTGATATTTCCTTTACTTCTCTTATCTCTTTCCTTAGCTCTTCCAAAAATTCTTGCTTAATCTATTTCCAGTTAACACTTTTCTTTGAGGGTTTGGTTATAGCTGTTTCACAATGTTTTCTTCTGAATTTGTATATTGATGTTTCCTGTCACTGTAGCAAGTTTTTATGGTCAAATCCTGTGTGTATGGATAGGGGAATGGTGTGGGGATGCGAGTTGCTCATTTTCTCAGTCTATTTATTGACTAAATTTAATATTAAAGTTTGACTGGGGGTGAGAGTGGGTAGCACTGTCCCACACTTCAAGATTTTTTTGTGTTGCTATTTTCAGAGCTAGCTCTAGGATCTGCAAGTTTCTGGTGCTTTTGAGGTGGTGTGATCTGGACAAAGGTGTATCACTGCTCTCTAGTCTTTACCTGGGAAGAGGCCCTATTTTTCCAGAACTATGAACTCAAAGATTCCTCTTGATCCTGAACTGTGATCAAATCCCCTGCTCCCCTGAAGCACTCTCTTCCTTAGAGCTTAGATCAGTAACCAGGGTGTCTGATCTTTTATGATGACCACAAGCATTTTTCTCCATCCCAGAACTTTGATCCAGAACTATGTTTGGGCAAATAGAGTTATCAAACAATGTCAGGCTCTATATCCAATGCCAGCCAAGTTTTCTATAATCTCTTTCTGACCACCTGTCTAACTCCATTACCATCCACAAGTTCTTGAAACTTCTGCTGTAGCTTTTGCAGCTACCTCTAGAACTTGGTACTGGAGCCATCACTGCCTGCACTCCAGGATAGTCCCAATCTGTATGTCATAAACCTCTCCTGCTGACCTCCTAAGTTATTTTAAACCCCTCTTCTAGATAGCAAGTAATCAAATATATGTTAAACTTGTAAAAATATGTTAAATGCATTATATGTATTTGTATTTATGATTTAAGGGCCAAGTAAGCATAAAGCACTGAAAATGTGAGTTATTAGAAGAAAATATTTTAAAGTTTGAGTTATTTGCCCCACTGCTACAAATTTATATCATCATGATGATAACATGTAGAACTTTAAGTTTTATAAATTACTTTACATATTTTATCTTATTTGATCCTCCCAACAGTTATATATGTAGCTAATATTATTATATCCATTTTATAGATGAGAAATATTATTATTATTATTAAATAATATTATTATATCCATTTTATAGATGAGAAAACTGAAAACTATGGAAGACAAGATTCCCTAAACCACACAGTAAGTATTTGTAAAAATTCAAACACAGGTGTTCTTGACTCCAGGTCTTGAGCTCTATCTACTTCCCCCTACCTAGCTGTCTTTTGATTTTTTTTACTGATGAACTTAATACTGAAAATGAACAAACTACACACACACACACACACACACACACACACACACACACACACACACATTATTGACATAAAAAGTTGCCACAGTGAAAGGGAGCATCAAGATGCAAACTCAGAAGAAAACATTGTTTTTAAAAATAGCTACAACCAAAGCCTCAAAGAAAAATGTTAATTGGACATAGGCAAAACAAGAATTTCTAAAAGAGCTAAACCTGGTAAAGGAAAACTAGGAAAAGAAATTAAGAGTAGTTCAAATTGTGTGTGTGTGTGTGTGTGTGTGTGTGTGTGTGTGTGTGTGTGTGTGTTTGAGGCAATCAGGTTAAATGACTTACCCAGAATAACATAGCTAGTAAATGTCTGAGGTCAGATTTGAACTCAAGTCCTCCTGACTCCAGGGCCTACCACTACCTGCCTACCACTATATTTATTTTTGAATCTATCTCTATTAGCCCTTCCCTTTAAGTAAGTCTTCTTTTATAATAAAATATTTAATAAGAAAAAAAAAAAACTCAGCAAAACCAATCAATATATCAGTTCATTTGAGGCAATATGTAATACCCCACATTGATAGTAGGTTGGGCTACTCTAGCCCAACCTCTCCAATGAAGGGAAAGAAGGTAATTTTCTCAGCTTTTCTTTGTGTTCTTCCCATTTGTTATAGTCATGAATATTGTTTATCTGCTTCTACTTACTCTGTTCTTTATCAGTTCATATGAGTCTTCCTAGGACAATTAGGTGACACAATAGATATAGCACTGGGCTTAGAACCTGGAAGATAAGAGTTCAATTCTATCCTCAAGCACTTATTAGCTTTGTGACCCTGGGCAGGTCACTGACCTTGTTTGCCTTAGTTTCCTCATCTGTAAAATAAGTTGGAGAAGGGATTCTTGCATCCTTGCCAAGAAAATCTGAAATGGGGTCACAAAGAGTTGCACATGACTGAAACAACTCAGCAGCCACAAAAAAACTAAGTCTCTCCATTAATTCTTCATACTCATCTATTCTTACAAAATAGCAGTACTTCATTACATTCAGGTACCATAATTATTTACTTACTGTTTTTTTAGTTCTTTTCCATCACAAAAAGTTAGGCAATGAGCATTATGATATACATGTATATCTATATATGCGTATATGTATATGTGTATGTTTGTATATGTGAGTGTGTATATATGTGCGCGCACATATGTATACATATGTGTGTGTGTATTTCTGTCTTTGTCCTCCTCAGGATACACACTTAGCAGCAGGAACTCTTAGAATGTAGATATTTTTGTAAAAAAAATTTTTAATTCCAAATTAATCTCCAGAACTATTAGACCTAGTCACAACTCCACCCACAGTGTATTATCATACATGACTTATTATTTTTCTTCACTATCAACTAATTCCACTTTTTTCATCTTTGACTATTTGTTGAGTTTGAGGTCAACCCAATCTCAAATCTTTATGGGGAGAGTGGATTTTTTTTAAAAAGTGAAGATGTTAAGAGTTGAAATGACAGTTTAACTTTAAAAAACCTCATTATGACTTTAAAAAAAAGTCCCTTAAACTTGGCCTTTTTATGTCTCTTTATTCTTCCTTGGGCCTATAATAATTGTTCAACAAATACTTCTTCCTTCTTTCCCCTTCCCACTCCGTTTCCTACCTCTTCTTTTCCTCCTTCTTTCTCTCATTCCCTTCCTATTTCCTTCCTTCCTTCCCTCCCTCTTTCCTTCCTTTCTTCCTCTCTTCCTTTCTCCTTCCCTGCTTATCTTGGTACTTCCCTCATTTTTTCCCCTTAATTTGTTCCCTCCTTTCTTCTTTCTTTTCCACTTTCCTTCCTTCCTTCTTTCCTCTCTCCTTCTCTTAACTGTTCCCTCATTCTTTCCTTACCTCTTTCTTCCATCCTGTCTTCCTACTTTCCTTTCTTCTAACTTAAGTTCTATACTCAGCACAAACCTAGGCAGCCAAAAAGACAGGGCTGGAGCACTGTCAATCCAATCTTTTCAACTGACTTGAGTATTTCTACAGATCACTGAACTTTTTGTCATGTTTAGACAGATCGTGATGAGGATAAAAATGATTGCATCAATCATTTTGGAATTGATTCAGGAGCTCCACCCAGCCTAAGAAAACTCTACTTATCAAGTGAGACAGAAGCACTCTGAAGCATTTTCTGGGACATAGCATGATAGGGTGTTACTCCATTGATTAATGCCCATATTCTAGCTTGAAGGTATTTGGCCCTACCCTTCCTGTCTTGGATAATTTCACTTCTATGCAACCCTTCACTAATAGAACAAAATGTCAGCTCTGTTCTTTCCTTTTCAGTACATAGTATCATGGAAAAGTCTAAGGTCCAACTCTATGTTTTAGTTCCAGGCTTGCCAACTGCTTGACCTTGGACAAATTTCACATTTATCTCATGCAAACTTGGGCTTCAATTTCCTCATCTATAAAAACCATAAATTAGAAAAGTCTTGGTTTCTTCCAATCCTAACACCATATTCCATGATAACTGGAGTATACCTTACAAACTTGCCTTGAAGGAACTAAAAAGGATGTCCTCAACCACTTCTGAAACTCATTTTTCCAAAAATGTCCCACGTAACCCAAATGACCAGTAATAGAAAATTGGAAGTCAGTCTTGGGTCCCTTAAATACCTGCATTTGGATTTTTCCTGAAGGGAAAGATAAGTTCTAAGAAGGCATCTTTGTAGCATATGTGGCATCCTGAGCCAAAGAAGAGTCATTGGGACTGTGATAATAAGCCAGCTCCCTTGTCTGATACTCTTTCCCTACTGGAAAAACAATGAAGTTAATATATGCAAGCTGTGCTTAAAAACAAACAACTCCATGTATGCCAAACTCATCATTCTATTATCTTTTTGCTTATTTTGCATTCTTAGATTCTGTGACTTCTTCGCTCATTCTCCTGGTTTATAATTTTTATTCTAGTTTCAACTCTTAGTTCTTCTAAATGAAAAGGTTCCTGCCTATGAGAAGTTTACATTCTACTGTGAAGAAAAAGCACATTCACTGACAAGTAAATATCAAAATAAATGAACAAGAACAACAAAATGAATAAGTAAATGAATAAAAAAAGTGAATAGATATATAGAAAAATAAACAAATGAATTCCTAAAAACAAAAATAAATAAATGCAAAGTAATGGGCAGAAGGAACTAACATCTCAGAATCAGTAGAGGCCTTATATAGGAAGTGTTATTTAAATTAACATTTGAAGGGAGTTACAGATTTATTTCAAGAGGCAGAGGTGGGAAAGGAGAGTATTCTAAATATGGGATATAGTGCATAAAAAGGCAGAGAGGCAGAAAAAAAGGAATATTGTATTCAAGGAAGATCAAGTAAGAAAGTTTGAATGGTTTATAGAGTGTGTGATTAAAAAAAAAAATTAAATCACTCTAGAAAAAATAGGCTAGAGTCAGATGGTAAAAAGCTTTGTATACCAGAAGGAAGAGTTTATGGACCATCCTACAGACAATAAGGAGTCATTTTGGGGCAGTGAATAGAATGTTAGGCCTGGAATCAGGAAGACTCATCTGTCTGTATGTCTATCTTATTAGCTGTATGACCCTGAGAAAATCATTTAACTCTGTTTTCCTCAATTTTCCCATCTGTAAAATGAGCTGGAGACAGAAATAGCAAGCTACTCTAGAATCTCTGCCAGAAAAACCCCAAATGAAGGCATGAAGAGTTGGACATGACTGAAACTAAACAGACTAAACACAGAAGATTTTTAAGCAAGGAGGTAACGTACATGCTTTGGGAATATAAAAAAATAAATAATTGCAGTCATTTCTTCTTCCCTTCTTGCCCAGACAAAACAAGACTACTTATGGAAAAGCACTATAAGAAAGGGGATCTAGAAGTGTAAGACTATATAGTCTCAAAGAGGAACTACCTTAATGCATTTTGAAGGAATTTATGAGCAAGTTCTTTGAAAGGAAATATTCCCTTAAAATAGCTGCTTTCACATGGTTCAGTGGTGATGTTGCTACATGCTACCTTCTGAAGCTGAGAGAATTACATTAAACAACAATACTACTACCAGCAGGCCTGGAAATTATTGGAGAGGGTAAAAGATACTTAAGAATCCAGGATGCAGAAGACAGAGTACAAGGAGCTACACAATGAGGTGAGTCACTTTAGGCAAACCTCACTACCTCCCTCATAAACTTGCAAATTCAGGTACTGGAAGCTGCTCAAGTAGTTAATGAACCCAAGCTATCATGAGTTGTACAAAGAGGAGAGGCTGACCCTAGAGAAAACTAGACTTGAGATTCAACTTGGAGAAATATCAAGAACTATTTAAAGAGAACCCACAGGCCTCTGTGCTACCTTTGGAGAAAAAGAATATATAGGGCCTTCCTGTTAATATAAATTTAGGGATAGGAGAGATGATATTATCTTGAGAAAGAGAATGGTAATTACTTTCTAGGTGATAAGATATAATAAAGTCTCAAGAACTCTGTGAAGGGGTTTTAGGTGCTTATACAATAAATTTACAAGCATTTATTATTTTATTCCAGGCACTGGGCTAGGCCCTGGAGTTATAAAGAAAGACAAAAATATGTTCCCTGCCCTCAAGGAGCTCACATTTTTAAAGGGGTGACCACATGCAAATAAGGAGAGTAATCTCAGAGGGAAAGCTTTGGTGGGAGAGGGAAATGAGATACTGTAATGGGAAAGATCTCCTGCAAAAAGGTAGCATTTGGGATGAGTCTTAAAGAAACTCAGGGAATCAAAGAAGTAGCAGGTAAGAGAACAGAGAATTCCAAGTATGGGAAATAGCTTTAGAAAGTCATGGAGTAAGGTATCACTCATTGGAAAGTTGAGGATGAAGAGGAACAAGGAGGCCAGAGTAGCTGGATCATAGAATACCTAGAAGGGAAAAAGCAAAAGATTTGAAGGTATGAAGATCCAGGTTGAGAAGATTTATGGAGCCATTGGATTATAATAATCCTCTAATTCCCAGGGAAGGGTGGATCCTAGGAAAGAAAGGTACAAAAATAATAAGTTTAAACAAGAGAATTTTGCTTTTGCAAGATTAGTACACTATCTCTCTGGTTTATCCAAACTACTTATAAGTAAATTCCCCAACACAAGAAAAAGATTTCCACTAAGAGGAAAGAAGGGGAAGAAGAGAAAATGAACACACACATACACATGCAAAAATGAAGTTGTTATTCTAGGAGATTCACCAAACAAACAGGAACCAGGTTCAGGTGAGAAACATAAAAGAGTCAGACACTTAAAAAGTTATTTTCAATTCAGCATGTGGAGAGGGGTGAGAGAGGGAAGGGAATAAGCATTTATATAAGTAAATATTATGTGCCAGGCATTGTGTTAAGTGCTTTACAAATATTATTTCATTTTTGCATGCCATCTATTTAAAGTACAATAATTACTGGATTGCAAGGGCCCTAGATTTAAATTTCTCCCACAATCTGTTTAATCTCGGATCACTTCACTTTTTCAGGCATGAATTTTCTTATCGATACTGTGGCTTCACCTATCAATTGGTAACATCCCATTTAAGTAGGAGAATCAAGCCAAGGATGGATTCAACCCAATAGAATTTCCTCTATCATGCCGCTTCTAGTAATTTCTTCCCTTTCTTTCCTTTTCACTTTCTTTTTCCCTTTCCCTTTCTTTTTTGTTCCTTTCCCTTCCCTTCCCTCTCTCTGTTATACCTTGAGTGTTTTGCCCAAAAGAATTTAAATTTTGATTATGAACATATTACAAGATATGTTGGAATTTACACATCTTTTACCTTAAATCCAAAGGCCTATCATTGTTGACCAACAATAGATCCCAATCCAAGCCCCTGGGGTCATTGTTTGAACCCTGATTGCTCAGAGAGAATGTAAATAGCAACTGTTTTTGTTTTGGCCAAAAACCTTGAAGGTCTTCCCTTACCAAAATGACTTTTGGTTTTTTGATTATATATACAAGAGGCCATTCTCTGAACCCAGATAATTCTGGAGGAGAAAGTAAAGCTGGTGATTTTTCACAGCCCTCCCTCAATTACATCCAATTAATTCACAATAGCATAACCTTTCTGATATCATTGTCCCCATTGAGAATGAAAGATGGGAAGTTGGAGGAAATAGCAAGTTGGTGGAGAGAAGCCAGAAAGTCACCTGACCTCTCCCCAGTTTCCCTCAGAAACAACATTAAATCAAGCCGTTATATGGATTTTGGAAAATCAGAATCCACAAAAAGATGGAATGAAACAATTTTCCAGCTTAAGATAATATAAAAGGTCTTCACAAAAGATCTGCCACATTTGGGTAGGAAGGGAGTATATCCCAGGATGGGTGATATCCAGGAAAGGCAGTGGCAGGCTCTTAGCCATAGTACAGATCAGCAACTAAGGCCCAGCCTCCTGGCTCAGTAGGCCAGTGGCACAGTAGGCCATTTGTTCACCCTCCAGCCCCCTGGATAAAAGGAAAAATTTGAGCCCCAGAATCCCGGCATGATAGACATAAATAGGTCAGGTCATCCCAGTGCAGTAGGCAAGCTGCCAGAATCCCAGGTCCAGCATGGAAAACAGTGACCAGGCCCCTTGGCCCCAGCACAAGAAGCTTGGGACAATGTCCCTTGAAGCCTAAGGATGAAGTTCAATTTTTTTAAGTAATCAAAAAGCAAAAAGAATTTTGACTATAGAAAGCTACTATGGTGACAGAGAAGATCAGAATACAAATTCAGGAGAGGACAGTAATATCAAAATACATGTGAAACTTCAAAAGGGATATGAATTGGTCTCAAGCTCAAAAAATTCTCTTGGAAGAACTCAAAAAGGATTTTTAAAATCAAATAAAAAAGGTAGAAGAAAGAAATGAGAAAAGAAATGAGAGTTAAGCAGAATTATGAAAAATCAAGTTTGCAGAAAAAAAGTACAGAAATTGACTAAAAAAAAAAAACACCTCAAAAAATAAAATTGACCAAATGGAAAAAAAAATCCACTAAAGAAAATAACTCCTTTAAAAGTAGAATTGGCCAAATGACAAAGAAGGTAAAAATGCTAACAGAAGAAAATAATTTCTTAAAAATTATAATCGGGCAAGTGGAAGCTAATGATTCTATGAGACATCAAAAATCATTCAAACAAAATCAAAATCATAAACAAATAGAAGAAATGAAAAATACCTCGTTAGAAAAACAACTAACTTGGAAAATAGATCCAGGAGAAAGAATTTAAGAATTATTGGGCTTACAGCCATGACCAAAGAAAGAGTCCAAACAACATCTTTCAAGAAATTATCAAAGAAAATTGCCCTGATGTCCTAGAACCAAAGGGCAAAATAATAATTTTAAAAATCTGCAGATTACCTCCTGAAAGAGACCCCAAAATGAAAATGTAAGGAAAACAACAATTTATCCCCCACATTCTGCTTTTCAGCTTCCCCCATTAGAATCTGGCTCTTTGAGAATAGATACTGCCTTTCTCTTTCTGTTTGTATATAAAATTTAGCACAGTACCTGACACTTGGGAAGTACTTAATAAATGCTTCTTATCAACTAATAAAATGAGCAGTTGAATTAAATGACCTCTCAGATCCCTTCTAGCTCCAAATGTATGGTACTAGACACTTTGCATGAAGAGGAATATAAAATATATGAAATACAATTTCTTCAAAGGGGTGGCTAGTCTCTTTTTCAGAAGGATTTGTAAAGAATGAAACAATTTGGCAGCAGAGAGAAGGCTGAAAATTCAATCTTTTTAATAGGTCTTTTGAGTTTAACATTAAAAAATTCAAAGCAATTGCTATGTATTTTTAGACAGAAACAGAAAGATGATAAAGAAACAGACAGGGAAAGAAAGAGAAAGAGACAGAGAGAGTGCTAATGCTACATGGCAAAAGAGGTGGGAAAGTAGGATGTGTGAGTGCCGGCAAAAGGACAGAAGGAATCTGAATAAAAAGTGGCCCCAGTATTATTTAATACAGAACCAAATTTGGACCTGGTATCTAAGCAAACAGGAAGTGATCCAAGATGAAACTGTTAAGGAGTCCTTGGAACACTAGGGAGAGAAGGGAGGAAGGAGGGTGGGAGGGAGCAGCTGCTAAGGTACTTTTAATGTCATTTCTTTTGTTTGAATTCTACACTTTGAACCAAAAAAAAAAAGGAACCAGGGTGGAGATCTTGCAGCTGGAGAGAGGCTAATGGGAGGAGGAAAGGAAACAGTAGAAAATGCTCCAAAAAAGTGTTTTTACAACTACTTCAAACTGGGTCGCGGGTCATACTAAACTGATGAAACTAGGGTTAAAACTGACAGAGTTGAGAGGAATATGATACTATGGATGAAGGCCAGCAAGAGCTAGGCTCAAGAGCTGAGTTCATATACAGTCTTAAGAAATATAATAAATAAATAAATTCCCTCCAATGAAGTACAATAATGATTTAAAATAGGGAAGCTAGATTAAATATATACATTAAGCCCTCAGAGATCTTGGGTAGCCTACCACCTTATCTTGGATGCCCCACTTTTGAAATCTATAGCAGTTCAGAAGCTGACCTAAAAGTTAACTCTACAGAATTGATAAAGAAATTGATAATTTGTTTATTAAATAAAATAATCATATAAGTAAAATCAGTAGGGCCATGTTTCTTTGTTAATGAGGCTAACATGATTTTTTAAGGTGCCCTCAAGTGTTAAATATATATTTAAGCTAATGTTCTAGTTTAATGATGATACCTTATGAGTGTATCACACCTTTAGGGTTGTATATACATTCCTTGTTTCTTGAGAGGAGGGACTTTTTCCCTCTTTTTCTTTGTTTCTTCTCTTAGTATTAACAGGGACTAATACGCCACCTCACATACCAAAAACTTTAATAAATGCTTGCTGAATGAATGTTATTCTGCAGACATTTTTCAGTCATGACTAACTCTGTGATCATATTTGGGGTTTTCTTGCAAAGATGCTAATTTGCCATTTTCTTCCTCATTTTACAGATGAGAAATTGAGGCAAACAAGATTAAGTAATTTACCCAGACAGTAAGTGTCTGCAGCTGTATTTGAACTCATAGAGATGAGTTTTCCTGATTTCAGAGCTCAATACTTTATCCACTGTGCCACCTAGGTGCCTATGAAATAGATGAGTATAATATTTTTCAGTGTTCTGTCAGTCAACAAATATGGAGCACTTATTATATGCCAAGCAAAATACTAAGTGCCAGGAGATATAAAGATATGCAAAAAACCTTAAGGCATTACATAAATATGAGTTATTATTGTTGTTAACTATTCCATTCCCCATAATTTTCCTTATGATTACAAAGAAAAACTAAACCATAAATATCTGAAATGACTTGCCAACAATCACATAGGTTGTTAATAAATCAGCACAAAAATCCCAAAATGTCCTGTTGCACCGAAGGTTCTTTTCACAGTTATTTATTAAAATAGACTTAATAAAATTAATAGTTATTATTAGTAATAATTAACAAACATTTACTATTTAATGATTAATAATATTTGAGATTAATAAATGATAATAATTAATAAATTTAATAAAACATTTGTATTAAGGATCTCTGCTGAGCAATATAGAAGGAGGGGGGAGAGAGAAAGGTAATAAGCATCACTAAAACACCTACCCTGTGCCAGGCGTTGTGCTAAATATTCTACAAATATTAATTCATTTGCTTGTCATAACAATCTTCAGATGAGGCAACTGAGGCAGACAGCTGTTATGTGATATATAGCTAGAAAGTGTCTGAGGTTTTCTTAACTCCAGACCAGCTGCTCTAGCCATTGACCCACCAGCTGCCACTAAAAAAATCAAAACAGTGTTAGAGTTCACACAGTTCATTTCCTTCATTTTCAGTTAAGGAAGTGAATCCCAAACAATTTACATTTCTTTAGAAATAAAAATAAGAGATTTAATGGGATTTAGCCCAACAAAGGCTAATGATCCTGCAAATTATAATTCCAGACAAATTGAACCTGTTTCCTAGAATCATAGCAACCCTTCTTACCTCAATGACATTGACTGTCAAATTTTAACCACAGCACAGTATCATTCTTTGCCCTGAGATACTGTACATGTTTCAAGAGAGACAAAAGACTATAGCATGCAGATTTCTCAGGAGAATGCTAATGTAAATCCTATGCAATTCTCAGCACAATTAAGGATTGCTGAGTAAAAGCCTTTCAGAATCCAAATTTCTATGTTTTCACCACCTTGCCTAAAATGCATCCCCTGCTCATCTTGGCTTGTTGACATCCTCCAGGTCTTGTTCAGATGTTACCTCCTCCACGTCTTGCCTTCTCTGACCCCCAGCTTGTCTCTGCTGACTCTATTCACTCCCTTATCAAGTTTACTACATTCTACTTTTATGATTCCTGCCTGTGTACATGTCTAATCATTTTCTTCACCCACCCCTTCTCCCTTATATGATAAGCTAAAAGACTGTGTCTTTATATTTCCAATGACTAACACAATGCACACTGGATCCTTAAATCATATTTGTTCAATTTCATTGAAAGTTCTTACAAACCAACAAAATCTAGACATTTCCAAAAGAAACAAGCAGGTGTTTATAAGGCAATAAAACAATTACAACTTCTACAAGACTGAACTACAAATTCTATGGTATTTTTGTCATTTTATCAAATCACTACCTGCCTTCCTCTGCCAAAATCTCTGCAGGGAAAAATCTGAGCAAAGAATGTGACAACACAGAAAACTTTCTTAAAATCCATTCAACCCTGTGGAATGTTCTTCAATTTTAATTTGTATGCATTTCAAAAATCACTCAGTAAATAAGATTTTTACAGTTGTTAATTTTCACTGTCCTTGGGTATTCACTCAAGAATGCATTTATTGTTTTCTTTTTTTTTTTTTTTAATTAGAACCAGAGAGGAAAAGGTGCAGATTTTGTCAACTTTGTAGTCAATCAAGGAGGCTTTCATTGTTGGTGATTTCAATGTAATACATTGTAGTTCTAATGATTTTTAAAAATGTTAAGCTGAGATCACTTAAGAGACCTGACCAATTATGAAACCACAAAATAAAATTATTTGGCCTGTGTAGGAGCGTTCTGATGGTGGAATTCATCAATTTAGGGGTGTGGTTCTCAAATATTTTCATCCCTCTCAGAAATGGCCAACAGCTAGACTATGAAAAAGGACTGGATTTGGAGGCAAAGGCCCTAAAGGTAAAGCTCTGTTGTACTAATTGAGGTTTGTGTCACCTTAGGCTATTTAGTTCACCTTTCTGGTTCCTGGTTTCCTTTTTTATAAAATTGGAGGTCCTGAACTAGATGGCTTCTAAGGCCATTTCAAGTTCTAGATCTATCATCCTGAGATATCCCTAAATCAAGAAGCTACAGTGTGTCTTTATATCTCAGATCACCCTTTTTGCTCCAAAGCTAGCAAAGGAAGGGAGGGAGGAAGGAAGGGATGGAGGGAGGGAAGGAGAGAGGGAGGAAGGAAGAAAGGAAGGAAGGAGGGAAAGAAGGAAAGAGGGAAAGAAGGAAAGAGGGAAGGAAGGAAGGAAGGAAGGAAGGAAGGAAGGAAGGAAGGAAGGAAGGAAGGAAGGAAGGAAGGAAGGAAGGAAGGAAGGAAGGAAGGAAGGAAGGAAGGAAGGAAGGAAGGAAGGAAGGAAGGAAGGAAAGGCTGAAAGTGAAAAAGGAGACTTAGGAAAGTGACTAACTCTTCAATTATTAGTTTTGAAGCCTTCTTGGTTCTTCTTCACAATTTCCAATTTCAAGAAAAAATTATAAAAGTTAATTTTGTGAATGAAATATCATATTGTTGACCCTCCCGAGTCATAGAAGTACAGAACTATGAAAAAGAAAACGATTTTAGAAGTGATGCCATTTAGTCTAAGTTCCTTACTTCATAGATGAAAAAATGAAACCTAGTTAGGTAAAGGTCACAAAGCTATGGCAGATATGAGAACAGAACTTCATCACCTTGACTTCCTTTTGAATAATAAAGCTATCTTTGTGATCCCGTACTGCCCCTTCTTATGTTTCCGTGTACTTCTTTAGAATTTCCTTTTATTAAATGCATACTATGTGCAGGCACTGTGTTTAGCACTTCACAGAAAATTATCTCATTAGCTCACAACAACTTTGGGAAGAACCTCTTTTGTTGTTGTTGATGACACTGAGACAGATAGGGGTTAAGTGATTTGCTTATGATTACACAGCTAGCAAATGTTCCTTTCCAGAGATGTACACATTGAAAATGAGCTTGACAGTTAGCTCAGTGTTTGGGAGGCTCAGAGGGAAAGTGTGGGAGAGGAGAGGTATTTGACTACCAAACTGAAAGTCTCAGAAATGTTGTGCTGCTCTCATTGCTGAAACTTGGACAATGTACCAGTGCCCTGCCAGGGAACTGAACTGCTTCCAATTGAATTGTCTTAGGAAGATTCTGGTCAGATAAGGTACCTGACAACTAAGATCTTTTCTCAAACTAAAGTGCCAAGCATTCAAGTTCTTCTGCAGAAAGCACAGCTCCACTGAGTTGGCCAAAATATTCAAATGCCAAATGTATGCTTGCCAAATGAAGAACTCCCACAGGGCAAGCACTCACATGTGGTCAGAAAATGCTATAGAAGGACACTCTCGAGATCTCTCTTAAGAACTTTAGAATTGTGTGTATGACATAGGAAATACTGGCACAGACCGCCCAGCATGCCCTCATCAGAGGAAGTACTGTACTCTATGGGCACAGCAGAACTGAATTAGCTCAGAAGAAATGCAAGATGAGCAAAGTTAGAGATTCCACCCCAAATTTTCACTGGACTATTTGAGCCCAACCTATGGTAGAGTATTCCAACTTCATCTTTGCTCTAATTAGCCACAGTCGGACACAAACTCAAGTCTATCACACTGATGTCATTTTGGTCCTTTTCAAGAAAGAAAGTAAACAACCTAGTCAGAGTCCACCTAGCTGCCTAATAACAACTACCTGGTAAAAGCGTTTCTGCATTAGTACAATGGACTTGGATAGCCTGGTTTCAAAACCCATCTCTTGCCCTTGGGCAAGGTCTGTCCAATCTCTCTGTACTTCAGATCTTTTATTTGGCTTCAGAATAGTTGTCTTCTAATAATAATTACTTTGAATCCCAAGAGGAGTCAAAAGCAGTTAGGTGGCTCAATGAATGGAATGTCAGATCTGGAGTAAGAAAGACTCATTTTTTCTGAGTTCAAGCCTAGCCTCAGGTATTTCTCAGCTGTGTAATCCTGATCAAGTCACTTAACCCTGTTTGCCTCAGTTTCCTCAACTGTAAAGTGAGCTGGAGAAAGAAATGACAAATCCATTCCAGTATTTTTGCTGAGGAAAACCCAAATGGGATCATGAGTATAGACATGACTGAAAAGTGACTGAACAACAAGCTAAGTCAGAAGATTCAGGTTTTAGTCTCAATATAGAAATTTGCTAGTTATGGGAGTTCTGGCAAGTCTTTTTGACTCTTTGGCAAGTCTTTTACCTTATCTTTTATAAGATGAAGGCTTGCACTCTATTATCTTTGAAATCTCTTCTAATTCAATGAACTATCCACAAATATTTATTAAGGACTATGTGTCAGGTGGTATGTTAGGCAATAGAGATTAAAAAAAAAAAAGTTGAAAATAATCTCTGCCTGCAGGAAGTTTATAGTCTAATTTTTTTGTTAGCAAGGAAATTGGAGTTAGATGACTTGCGTAGGATCACACAGGCCAGATTTAACCTCACTCCTGACTCTAGTTTAGTTTGGAGAGACAAAACATAGATAGGTAGATAGATAGATAGATAGATAGATAGATAGATAGATAGATAGATCAAACAGTAATATGGTGGTGGCGGTATATTAGTATGCCAATGAGAAGACCTAGTCAATGTCCCCCATGGCCCACCACCCTATAGGATGAGTTTTCAACCCTCCTCCTTCCTAATTCCTCCTTTTGGGTCTAGCTCTCTCTCTCTAGCTACTTCCTCAAATATACTCCCAATTTTCAAGACAGCAAGAAGGTAAAATGACCAAGCAACTTCCTTTCATATCAGTTCTAGCTCATCACTGCCTTCTCCTACCAAAATTATTGTTAATATGTTGCCTGTAGGTTTTTCCCCCTTCCCTGCTTTGGAAAGTTACAAAAACTAAGCCAATAATTCTCTTTGGTTCATTTAGTTCCCAACTAGGAAACTTGCTCTGGTGAATTGGGAATTTGCTGTTCTTTCTCCCAAGCACTCCCTACCTATATCTTATCTTGCATTTGAGAAAGAAAAGAAACAACCATAATTCAATAATTAACCATATTCAACTTAAAGAAAATAGCTTTAAAACAAAACAAAACCAAACCAAAAAAAAAAAGTCAAAAGGAAGCAAATTGTTATACAGATCAAGGGAGGATCCTTTGTGTAAAGAAAGGAGGGGTAGAGCTGAGACCAGCTTTGGTCTTAGAGAAACAAATTCAGTTTCTATTCCTTGTCTCTGACCTGGCTCTGTTACAAGGTCCATGTCCTGTAATAGGCCTGAGTATTAAGGTTCTGGAGGATTGGATCCCAAAATTATATTGAGTTTCAGAACTTCCCCTGTTTGGTCCATCAGATGTTGGGGAAAGGGAGGTTAAACACCAAAAGTATATAGAGGTTTCAGGCTGGGTATATCAAAAGAATTTGTAGGCTTAAACTTCCCCAAAGTCAGAGACAACAATTTTACTATTTTTCTAAGCAGGTTAAATTACAAAGCGAAGCTTTAGCCATTAACAAAGGGAAAGACAGGAGTTAAGTTACCTAGAACAATTAACCAAGAATGATGCCATAAAGGGGGAAGATGCTGATGAGGTACTGTTATGCTGAAACAAATGTGAATGAAATAAGACCCAACAGGAATTTGATGTGGAGGTTTATTATTATTGAAATGCTGTGTGGCTGCAAGGGGTTGAGTAAGAAGGTCCCAGATCCTAGCAGGTCTTAATGAAGGGAGCGTCTAGCATATAAGGAGCAAGAACTTCAAGGGGGAGGATCCTTATCGCCATAAGTAATAGTTGTACAGAAGCAAAAAGCCAGCTATTAGTTCTTTATCTGGGGATAACCAGAACGTTCTTGTTCCAGGGAGTTAACAAAGGGAGTTTGCTGCAGCATGCAGGGGGATTGGGCTCGGGATGCCAAGTTTGTGCTTATCCATTGTGCACGAGGGGTGCATGAGGGGTAGAGTCCTATAGGGGTTTTTTTGTTGTTGTTTTTTGGGGGGGGTTGCACTCTCATGTTGTCCTTGGGGACAGGTGAATTAAGTCACGTGGGTTATGAAACAGCAGTTTTCCTTTTGGGCCCCAGGAGTTCTGCTGTAGTTTATCTAAGCTTCCAGGGTTAGGCAAGGATTAATTTAAATGTTAGGGTGGCACATTAGTATAGCTTATCAGGGAATATAGCAATAATTTTAAGACCCCACTACCTTAGAATGCTATTGTTTAAAAAATGAGTTTAAAAATCTTCTGGCCTAGGAATATAATAATTTTTCTTCCCTTGGATTTTAGGAAAGATATATTAGGGATCTTGAGGCCCTCTAACCCTAGAGTATTATTGTTCTAACAATCTGACTGTCAATGATTCGAAAGTGTTCTGACCTTAGAAAAGTCCTACAAACATTGCTGACTGTCAGATATATAATTTGCTAGTCAGTGATAACCAAATTCCTGAGACCACTCCAAAGTCTACCTCTGGGCCATAAAATTACCATATCAATGATATAAAGAACTAGATAAATTTGTCTCCTTGCTCCTGGTTCTTCGCTAAATTCTTTTGGAACTTAAGCCACTTCAATAGGCATCACAATTACAATAAACTTTGCCCAAGTTTGACTTGGAAATGCAAATTCTTTTGAAGCACCTCATGACACTGATTTGCCACCCCACATTTTTGGGGTCTCTTTCTGAAACTCAATAATGGCATAAGGCAGGTAAAGCTAACATGCTGCCATTAGGCAGACCACTAAGGAACTCACCAAGAATTGAGGGATTACAACACTGACTGGTTGGCTAACCCTAAAAAAGAGATTGAGTATGGCAGGCTCTGGGGATGGATTATACCAGGAGGTTCTTTTATAGGAGAAAAATAACCTGGGGATTGATATCACAACTTGTCCTGACTGAATACAGTAAACTGTAGGGTCATAATAATTATGTCAATGCAAGGAATTGAGAAGGAACAAAAAGTCTACTTAAGAACAAAAGGTCCACTTACAGAGGCTTGCCTCAAGAAGAAGTTTGGCTTTCAGATTGTTTACAATATCCAGGCTCTCTCATGGACCTTATTATGAAGGCCTCATGACCATCTCAGTTCAACAGAGCAGGTGCCAATGGAGGCAGTTGCTTCTCAATCTCCCTGCCTAGAGCTCCATGTGCCTTCCTCCAAAGTTATTCAACACACTTTCCCACCACCTTGAGCAACTTCCATGGCTCCTGTTTTTTCCTCTCTCATAGGGAAAGAGGGCTTGCATGTCAGGCAGAGTCTGATCTAATCATTTGATTCTCTGAAGATCAAGGAGATTATACCAGGCTTACTGGCTAACCCAGCAAATATTCCTTTTCAATGGCCATACCATTTTGGTAACTCCAAGGGATCAATAGCCATACAAAATAGATATTAGGTGTTTGAGGGAACTAAAAGGCACTAACTGAATCCTCCTCCTCCTTCTTCTCTTCCTTTTTCCTCTTCCTCCTTCTTCCTGATTAGGAATTACTTGATTCTTAAACTAGGGATTCTGATGAGATGCAGGTCAGGAGGGGCAAAGGCAGACTGACTGCCGTGTATGAGGAACAACAGCAACGTAGTTTGGCTGAAATAGTATATACATGGAAAAGAGTTCCCTTTCTTCCCTTTTCCAGCAAGCAGGTTGGAAACATAGTTTGGGGCCAGGCTGTTAAGGGCTTTCATTGCAAAATAAGGAAGTGTACATTCGATATCAGGGTTTATTAGATGAGTGATATAGTCAAATTTGTGCTTTAAGAAAATCAATTCTCATTGTTCCTGGTTTGCCATTTTCTTGTCAAGAAAACCCCAAATGGGCTCACAAAAAGGAAGCTCAGTGTTTTGTCCACTGCACCTTTAGCTATGTGAAAGATTGATCAGGGAGTGGAGAAGTGAGGCAGATGTTATTGTGATAGAATAGGTGCTGTGAGTAGAAAGAAAGGGATAAATGTGAGAGATGTTATGGAAATAGAAATGTTAACATTCAGTGACGGATTACTTATGTGGGACAAATGAGATTGAGGGAGTGAAGATGACACCCAGGACATAAACCTGGCTTACTTGAAGGATTTCTGCAACAGAAACAGGGATGTCTAGAAGAGCAGTAAGAATTTTTTGGGCCTATAACTCTTAATTCTAACATTATTCCATTCTTCATTCTTTCTCTCCAAGAGCCATTTAAATCACTCTCAGTTCCAGACAAAAGGTTCCCATCAACAAAGCCAATCTAGCCCCTTTGGCCATGGTGGGGAATGGAGTATTTACACTAAGGAGACAGGTTTGTTTGTTAAACCAAAGGAGAATGAGAGTTTCACTCTCACAAGACATGCTCTCAGGAGTCTACTCAAAGGCCCTACCAAAGTTCCACTTAATACTCCAAGCTGCTCAGTGCTTCTTTCAAATTGATTTGGAGACATAACAGAAGCCATAGTCCTAGTGCCAGATGACAAACTGCATGGTGGTGATATGTTACAGCACTGCAAGGCTGCACAAAGCTAGAAAGTTTTGCAGATGTTCTGGTTAGCATATATATTTCCAGCTGCTCCCTGCTGATTCCATCGGTTGGCATTTTGTTGGAGCTCAAGTTTTCTCTCCCCTCCCTGCCACCCCCTTCCTTTCCCTTGAGATACCAACCAGCTGTCAAAGGATAGCTAATTGTCCAGCAATTACTAATGAGAAACAGATGCCAACAGGAGAGGTTCCATTTGTAGGATGGTGGCACATTGGAAATTAAAAGGCTATTTCCAGAGATCTATGAAGAACTGACTAATTTTAACATATTTTTAGAAGCTCTAGTGACAGAGTTAAAATGTCTCCAGCCGACATGCTTCCTACTGAATTAACTCAGGGTGATGAAGCTCACCATGTCCAGGATGTCTCCAACTGACTCACCCTGCACAAATACTGCTGCTCCCTATTAGATCTAGCCCCCTCATCTCCACTTCCTGTCCTCAATAAAATACATCAATTAGGTTCCCCCTGTAACCACTGTAACTCAATAAGGTAGAAAGGAGCTGAGTAATGTATCAGCTTCTCATGAAGAGAGAAAGGAGTTAGACTCGAAGTGGTCTTCAAACTTTTTAAATAGGGGCCAGTTCACTGTCCCTCAGACTGTTGGAGGGCCGGACTATGGTAAAAACAAAAACTCACACTCTGTCTCCGCCCCTCAGCCCATTTTTGCCATAACCTGGCTGGCCGAATAAATGTCCTCAGTGGGCTGCACCTGGCCCTAGGGTCGTAGTTTGAGAACCCCTAGAGCAATGTCTTTAATCCATCTCAGATGAAGTGAGACTGTCAATTTGCTCCTTGGAATAGAGTACAAAGCTCAAACCGTGCTTTTAGAATAGTTTCCATTGTTTAGGGAGTGATGATTTCATAGTTAAGTCCCAAAAGATAAAGTAGGCCTTTGCTTTTGTCAAGTAAAGTGAGAGATAAAAGTATACTTTCATTAACAATCTCAGCCCCACTCCCAACTCTGAGCAGTATACCTAGGAATCCCACCATTAGCTTCATTCTTAAAACTCCTTAAATTTGTTGTTCAGTCCTTTCAGACTTCTCATGATTGGGTGTTTTCTTGGAAAAGATCCTGAAATGGTTTGCTTTTTCCTGCTCCAACTCATTTTATAGATGAAGAAACTGGGGCAAACAGGGTTAAGTGATATAACTAGTATCTGAGGTCAGATTTGAACTCAGAAGATGTCTTCCTGATTACAAACCTAGAATTCTATCCACTGTGTCACCTAGACCAAGATCCTTAAAAAACATCCTAATTATGATATGGCTTTTTGTTCACTAGGAAAAATGAGACAGAAACTAGCTAATTAGAGATGATCTAATTGCTTTCTCCATTGACTCCTATTGGCAAACAAGGCCAGGAATAAGATCACCAGGAATTGAAGTAACATTCAATGGTGCTGCAAAAGCCCTGAGCTCTGATTTCTCTCTTCCTTCTGGTCTCATTTATTCCTTGAGACTCAAGGTCAACCTTCCAGTTCCACTTCTGACATTTCCTGTGTGGCTGTAAGCAAGTCATTCTCTGTTTCCTCATTTTTAAAGTGGAACTGATAACATATGTGTTATGTACCTCAAAGGAGTGTTTAAACCTTAAGATATATTCAAATAGGTATGATTGTGAAGCCCTGACAAATATTAGTTATTCTCTCAAATATACTCACACTAAATACTCAGCACATAAGAGTATAGATTTAGTACAAGAAGATGCCTTTGGTGTTATCTAGCTCTAATTACTGAAAGAAAGAACTTCCAGAGAGATTAACTGATCATTGAGGGCTACTCTGTACAAGGTGATGTAATAGGACTTCTAGGGAAGACAACAATGAGTTTAAGGTCAGGGGACCATAAAATTAAAAACTAAAATAGGGTGCTTCCATACTAATAATCTGTCAGTGATTCTAAATCTTCTGGCTTTGGAATGTCTGATCCTGAGGCCCTCTGATCTAAGAATGCTATTGTTCTATCAATGATTGTAAAAGTCTTCTAGCCTAGAAATGTAATAATATTTCTTCCCTTAAACTTTAGGGAAGATATATTAGTGATCCTGAGACTCTCTAACCTTAGGATGCTATTATTCTAACAATCTTGTCTGTCAATGATTCTAAAATCTTCTGGCCTTAGTTCAAAATCAGGTCTCTCTTGATTCATAGTCCAGTTTCTCATCCCTAACCATGTTGCCTTTCATGTTAGAGCAAAGAAGTGCTCTTAGATCGAATTTTTTAAAATACAGATCTGACCCTATCATCCTCCTATTCAAGAAACTCCTATTCTCTTTGCCATGTTAAACTCTACAACTGCCCCTACCTAACCTTCCAGTCTTCTTGTGGGTTACTATATGTGTATTTATAATCAAATTATACTGTTTTACTGGTTTTTGAACATGAGACTCCATCCCTATGCCTTTGCATTGGATGTCCCCTATGTATAGAATATATACCAATATGGGTAATTTATATAATAGGTACATATTATAGATTGTGTGTATGCATTTGTATAAATATTTATGAAGTATGATTATAAAGCATTAAGAATGACTCCCATACATGAGAAGACCAAACTCATGACATATCGGTTACAATACATGTACAGGCAGGGTATATAAAGTATAAAGGGAGGACTATCACCCCTGGTTTGAGAGCTTGCCTAGGCTTTTTCCTTGTAGTTCACCTGCATTCAACTCTCACCTATGGCTCCAAGAAGCTGAAATATGGCTTTGATCTAAGAGAGATCACCAAATGACTATTCTTGTATAAATAATCTGCTGACCTTATTAATAAAGGGAGTAAATTGCCCAAAAACTATTCCACTAGAAATCCCCACAGTTATGGCTAATATGAAGGCCATGAAGGAATCAGAGCCTTTTCTAGATTCTTAAGAAGAAATTCCCCTCAATTGAGCCCATGTAGAGGGGTTTTTCCATAAGGAGAATTCCATCTTAGGCCTCTGGCCATGGTCTGACTCTTCCTTTTATCAAATGGAAGACAAATGGAAAAGCCTGAGTCAGATGTGGAAGCTCCACTCCTTTCTAAAGAACATCCAATTCAATAACAGTGCTGGTGACCAGTTACTTTTGGATGATATCACAAATTCTGAAGTTACACGTGACATCATGAACTATTTGTTATTTGAAAATAAGACTGAAGTTCTGGTCAAAGTGTACAGTTTATCCTTAAAGCTCCACTTGGTCAAGATTTCACCATTCATAAGGAGGCCTTAGTGTGGGATTTATTTAAGTCAAAGACTCATGCTGTGAACAGTAAAAAAAAAAAAAAAAAAAAATGTACAAGACTCAGAGAATCTGAGTCTTTCTTCTTTGGAATTATCTTTTGTAAAGAATATTTCTGGAAGAAAGTACAAATGATCAACCCCATATTAGAGATATCTTTCCCTTATAAAATAACATATCTTCCTCTTTTTCCTCTTCTTCCATTAGAACTCTGAATATTTTTGTAATCCCAAAGGTCATTTCATAAACAGCTTCTCTGCAGAGATGTAACTCTAATGGTGCAATCAAGACTTTATCAAAGTGTGCTGACAATCTGTTTGTTACTTTAGCAATCTGAAACCAAATGGATTTAGTAAGAATTTAGTTAGCAAGGTTTCTATTTTTTCTGATTTCCCTTTGTCACCAGGAATAATATCTGAGACGTGTCACTTTCCAATCCATTCACTTTTGTCTGATTATCCTCTTCAGAGAGACAATTTAGTTAGCAAGGTTTCTATTTTTTGTATTTTTCTTGTCATCAGGAATGATATCTGAAAGTTACCACTTTCACAGTCCATTCACTTTAACCTGGTTATCCTCTTCAGAAAGACAATGGAAGGATGGATGGATGATAGATAGATAGATAGACAGACAAATAGATTATTAGAGAGTAGGTGAGTAGATAGAATGATAGATATCAATATATGCCTATAAAGGCATTGATATTGATCCATCTATATTTGTCATACTTTCTTCTTCTATTAATCACAGAATAGTGCTTAGGCAATCCAAAAACAAATTGATTTAGCAAGCATTTAGTTAGCAAGGTTTTTCTTTTTTTCTGATTTTTCTTGTCATCAGGAATAATATCTGAAAGTTGCCACTTTCACAATCCATTCACTTTAACCTGATTATCCTTTTCAGAAAGACAATGGAAGGATGGATGGATGGATAGATAGATAGATAAGTTATTAGACAGTAAATGGGTAGATAGAATGATAGAGATCAATATATATCTATATATGGGTTGATACTGATTCATCTATATCTGTCATATTTTCTTCTATTAAGGACATATATTTATCAGATGGTCAGCCAGGTTTAGAAGTCAGGGTCAGATTAAATAACTTGTACACAAACATACACACACACACACATATATAAATATATATATATATATGTATATATATATATACCATGCATGCAAATGCACAACATACATTTATCTCTAAAAATGTATGTTTCATAAGATCATAAGAACATGAATCTAGAATCATAAAAGACTTCAGAGGTCCTTTAAGCCAATAATCACATTTTACAGATAAGGAAACAGAGGAAAATTATAATTGTTTAAGGACACATAGGAAATAAAGGTCAGATACAACTTGAATCCAACTCCTCTGAATCCAAAGCTAATTCTCTTCTTTTTATTCTGGTAGCAACCAAGATATAGATACAGTAGAGATGGGTATAAATGGATATAGAGATATAAAAACAGATAAATAGAAACAGAGAGATACAGAGATGATAGACATAAAGATAAAATTAAATTCTATTGGGGCAACTGAGATGATTTCAAACATGCAACTATTTATTCCAGCTACTTAAAAATGACATTTAGGCAAATTAGTGAATGATTTGAAAGGCAGACAAGAGATCTCTTCAGACTGGAGGAATCGTTCCAATTCCTTAAAGAAGACCTGATGCTCATCTTAGTTTTATCTTTGACAGTACTATAATCCTTTGTGGCTCTTGGGATTTCATGGAAACAGAGATTCAAAAATTAAGAGCTCAAAGACACTTTGAAATGATATAGTCCAAATTTCCCATTTTGTAGTAGAGAAAGCTGAGGCCCAGAGGGATTATTCAAGTAACTTGCCCTAAAGCATCCAAGTACTAAGTGGTAGAGTTGAGATTTGAACCCAAATTCTCTCACTCCAAAATCAGCACTCTCTTCTTTTCAGCCCATTATCTTTTCCATTATTAACTGTTAAAATCACTTTAGTGTCTAATTATCTGCTTTCTCAACTCTATTTCATATGTACTTTTGTATCCTCAGCACTTAGGACAGGCCTGACAAATGGTGCTTGATAAATGTATATTAATTGAATGAGTTTCAAAGTTGTAAGAAGCTTCAGAGGTCATTACGTTCTATCCAGACCTGAACAAGAATTCTTTCTTCCTCATCAGTCATCCAGACTTAGTCTAAAGCCTTCAGGGAGGGGGAACCCACACTTGCAATTCAGTCCATTTTACCTTTGGACAGCTCTAATCATCAGAAATTATTTTCTTCAAAATTTAGAGTCAAGATCAGTTTCTGTATAACTCCCATCCATTACTTCCTTCTAATTTCATCATCTAGGGACAAGGCAAAAAAAAAAATAAAAATATTGGAAATTTTATCTAGTTAAATCACACAGAACCTAATCTTCCCCAAACTCTACAGGGTTCTTTAAAATCTCCACACCCAATAGAGAACAATAGATAGTTTGTGATAGGATCGAGGAAGGAGAGGGGAAATAGTATTTCACTAGCCTCCAAGTTGGCCAACAGTAGCCCCAGGCACTATTATATATACATAGAGATATAAATCTATATTTATATCTCCATCTATCCATCCATCCATCTATCCATCCATCATCTATCTATCTATCTATCTCTGTCTCTATTTATATTTTAAATCAGAGAAGTTTATAACTAGGAAAGATCTTAATTAGAGAACATTTAGTCCAACCTGCCTCCTCCCCAGAACCCAGGGATTGATTTGCCAAAGATCACACAGAGTTAGTGCAAGAAATCTAAGAGTACAAGTCTTCATTTATAGGCAAATGCTTTTTCTGCTTCATCACAATGCCTCATTTAGAACAAATATGGGAGATGGGGAGTAGAAGGGTGGGGATACAAGGGCTATATTTGGGAAAGGAACAATTTCTAAAATTCATGTACGATGATGCAGGCCAATCATAGGCACTTATACTTATATTTACTGATAAGATTTTAAAAATATTCAAGTAAGAGAATGCTTTATGGAAATTCATCAGACCTGCTGCTATTCCATTTTGATGCCTTTCTATTTGATTTAGAATTGTGAAATATAAAATGCCTTTTTAATTGAGTTAAAATTGCCTTAGAATTGATTGTTTTGGAATTGATTTCAGTTTATGGGATTAAATTACGTCAAACAAAATATTAATGAAACATTGCAACAGATTGCAGAAAGGCAAGTCTCCAAGATACACATGGTCATGTCACTGAGGCACAATCTAGTCTTATAAACAGGACTTCCTCTAGGGAAAAAGCAAAGAAAAACATAGACAAAAAACAGAGGCCAGAATGAAGCAACTTGAATTTTAACTACTGGCATGTTTCTTGGCAGAAACATAACAGTAAATACCTTAGTGCCCTGATGATGAGAGCAAATATAATATACAACTTATCATTTTTATATTATATAGTGATTCTCAAACTTTTACATCCCACAGTCTCTGTCACCAGCATGCCCACAAGACTTTAATACAAATATGCACAGTCTACATAACTTTCCTTATGCTTTTTCGGTTTTTTTGTTTGTTTGGTTGTTTTTTTGCTGAGACAATTGGAGTTAAGTGACTTGCCCAGGAGCACACAGCTAGGAAGCATTGAGTGTCTAAGGTCAGATTTGGACTCAGGTGCTCCTGACTCCAGGGATAGTGCTTTATCTACTGCACCACTTAGTTACCCCTTCCTTATGCCTTTTCAAATAATTTTAATAGTCAGAGTTGGATAAACACACTTATACACACAAATAATACTATGCCACAAGCTAGAGTCCCCAGGAGTATCCCAATGAGAGATAGTCTTTTCCCTTCTGACACTTTTTCATTTTATTCTAAACTACTTAATTAAAAAGTACAAAAACTAAAGATTAATATAGGGTGTCCCAAAAAGCTTAGTGCTGTTTTAAATTGTATTTAATCACCAAAGATATGGCATATCTTGGTGTGGCTGTACTATCTGATCATTCCTATTGGTTTTCAGAAATAATATCTTTCCTTTGAGAAGTAGGCAATATGACTAAAAGACATGGGACATCCTCAAACCCAGAGCTCTGCACATTTGCCCTTAGTTAATCCCACTATTCCCACCAAAAAAGAATCAATCTTTTTTTTTTTCAGATGGTTTTGTTGAAAGTTTGTCGTGGTCACACACTCCTCTCCTGGCCCTTATTAGCCTATCCCACTCCTCTCTGTCAGTCATTTCTATTACAAATGCTACTTCAGCATCAGGTAGTTAAGGTCAGTCAATTTATGTTAATACTTCAGGAATTCAAATTTTCATCATGGTTGGAATTCTCCTCTACTTATACAGATCTTAACCCTCTACCTATGTCATAATAGACTGTCTTCAAGTTACTGTGACTGAAAATAACATTGTCATTTGTTCATGAACTTCGCTGAAAAGTTTGGAAATACCTGCTAGCA
Organism: Sminthopsis crassicaudata; assembly: GCF_048593235.1. Lineage (NCBI taxonomy): Eukaryota > Metazoa > Chordata > Mammalia > Dasyuromorphia > Dasyuridae > Sminthopsis > Sminthopsis crassicaudata. Next base: position 617,364,447 of record NC_133617.1, on the reverse strand, counting down.
TTTACTTCCCTTTAGACCTGTATCCTCCAAAAAACTACAGCCATAATGAAGCTATAAACAGAAGGAATAAATTAGTTATATAAACTTAGTCCTGGGTTCCAATAAGCCCATCTTAACACCTAACCCTGGCTTTTTAGATGAATTTTGTTTTCATCACTAAACTAGGTAAGCTATCATTCTTAGCTGAGCCTTAGGAAAGATCGGATTATTTCTAAAGAAGCTCAAATTTATCACACTTTCTTCTGGCTTCCAAGTACATGTCCAGAATACCCAAATTTTTCTCCTCGATGGATTTTCTCATTATAATTTAACTTCAAGTGAGAATTTTCATTCTCTAGAGTTAATTCTCCAGATTAATAGAGTTCCAAAGATTGGAGGTACAGTCATTGCCTGCCTACTTCATAGTGCTCAGAATGGAGGGATGGTTGCCCTCGGTCATCCTTTTCTCTATATCCTGAATACTCTGGGAAAATTTCAAGGGCCTCAGTCTCCCAGAAACAATAAAGCAGGTCACTTATGAAGAGAGGAAAGTGGAAAAATGGCTTCCCTCCCTTTTCCTATGCATTCAAAGCAACACATTTAGGTAATTTATAAAAACATAACAGGTGATGGGAAAGACTTATTCTAAATAAATTAAGATTAGAGGGAATTTATATCACTCAGTGACTTAAACAACTGAAATTCCCAAGTGTTGTTCAGCTAGATAAATGAAGACATGCCTGAGCAAGTTATGTTCATGTGAGAGTCACTTTCTCTAGAATTACCAAAGTAATGTGGAACTGGAATATGTTTACTTTGCATGCATTTCATGCTCTTTTTGACTTTCTTTTCTTTGAGAAACTATAAAACTTTTCAGGGCTTGACTTTCCTATCAAGTGATTATCTAACAAAATTCATGTCATGGTATTATTCCACATGAACACTTCTAGGGAAGCCCAAATAAATTTGTAAGGGACAAGTGATTAGGGACAAGATGTGGCCACAAGTCTTTATTAGTAACTTTTCCATTTTTTTTTCTTGGCATCTTCTGAGTGTTTAAGCTAAGAAGGGAAACATAAGAATATTTTTACTAATTTGAATGATAAGCATATAAAAAGATTCATATGCAGTAAGATAATGAACAATGTTTTCCCTTTTATTAATTAGTTTTCTCTTTTCTTTTTATATCATTTTTGTTTCAAAATGTTCCAGGGGACAGAAGAAACTGTCTTTTGAGTCAGAAAGCCTACGTTCACACCCAACCTCTGAAACTTACTACCTATGTGACTTTAGACAAATTAGCTACTCTCCTTGTACTTCAGGTCCCTTTTAATTCTGAACTGTGATCCAATGACTTCTAACATCTCCCATTCCTTACATAGTAAACAACCTTTTGGAATAAAAAATTTTTGTTGAAAAGAGAAACTGTATATCAACTAAATCTTATAGTACACTCACAGCCACCTATACATGCTAGGGAGGAAAAAGGTGTATTTTCTCATTTCTTCTGTGGGACCACATTTGGTCATTATAATCTTGTGCTATTTGGATTTAGTCATTATCATCACACAGCTTGGTTTAATTTATTTTCTTTCCATTTATATTGTCCTTTTCCTGTTTTTTTTTTCCTTCATTCTGCATCAGCTCTTATGTATCTTCCCAAAGAACTTTTTTTTTCTTTTCTTTTTTAAAATCAGCACATTTTCTGTATTGACATTTCTCCAACATTCTGAAAAAAAGAAAAAGAAAATGGCGCTTGTTGGACTTAATGTATCCATCAAAAATAGAAGCAGATGAGTCAGAGAACACAGTTCTAAACCATTGGCTCTCTGACATACTTCATATGTGACCTTGGCCCTCACTTTTCTTACCTCATTTTGCTCACCTGCAAAATGGAGTTGGAAAGGTCTCTCCAGATTCAACACTGTGATCCTACTCTAAGAAAATGGGAGCTGCTTCTATCCCAGTTGTTTCTGCCAAAGGAGAATGGCTTTTGGAAAACTCTCTCAATAGGATCCTCCAGTAGGCCCTCAGTCAGATGTTAGAGATTATTTCTTTTGGAAATACAAGGGAAGGTCTAATATTTTCTTCATGGTGGCAAAGATTCTAACTTGACATAGTTAGGGAATGTCCAGACCAATAATGGAGAAAAAAGATATGTGAGAAGAAGAGGATCTTATAATGAATTTAGCTTTTCCCATCACTGAACCTTGCTTGTTGACTAATTGAATACTGATCACTTACTTTTGGAACAAAAACAAGGGTGAGACAATTAGGACTTTGTTCTAGGAATTGACATAAGGGATTTTTCCCCATTTCAATCCCTTCGCCTCTTTCCTAAGAAATTGTTTTTTTGTCCTAGATGAAAGAATTTCCAGTTACTTCATACCTTATTTTATTGCCCTTTGCTTTATTGTGCTTCAAAGATATTTCATTTTTCAAATTGAAAAGTTGAAGTAAATCTATATCATTTTTTCTGATAACTTGTCCTCACATCATGTCTCAATCTTATATTTTAATAATTCTCATAAAATGTTAAATTTTTCATCATTATTATTATTACTATATCTATTGTGGTGATCTGTAATCACTGCTTTTTGTTTTGGGATACCAGGAATCATGCCCATATATGATGGCAAACTCAATTGATAAATGTTGTGGTGTTCTGACTGTTCCACCAATTGTTCATTCCACATAAGTCTTCCTGGTCTTCCCTGAAAGGAAGAGCCAATGCACATGGCAAAGTCATTGTGTCTTATTTTTAAAATTTTGTCTCAGCCATCTCAACCTTCAGCAGCCACCATCCATTCAGTCAGCAGCCATCCACACTGAAGCAAAAGCCTCTATCAGCAAAATGATTATGATTCATTGTAGAGTCAGATGATAGTCAGCAATTTTTGGCAATAATTTTTTTAAAATTAAGGTATGTATATTGTTTTCTAGACATGATATTACTGCACACTTAGTAGATTACAGAAAAGTGTACATAACTTTTCTATGTACTTGGAAACCAAAAATTTCATGTGACTCACTTTGTGATTTTCACTTTATTGCAATATTCTAGAATTGAACTGCAATATCTCCGAGGTATACCTGTACTCAAAAGCTGTTCCAGTCTATGAATGTGAAGACATAATTACATTCATATTGAGCTACTCCTCAGGGAAGACAGAACTAGCATGGTACTCACGCAGTCTGATCATGTGCTAAATTAGGGAAAACGATTCTCTTCAGTGATTTATAGGATGATTTCTAAATGAGTTATTCCTAGAGTTAGCTTTTATCTCAGATATATCATTTTGCTAGCACAATTAAATAAGAGTTAGTTTACTAGATTTATAATGAGTGAAAGCCATCCATTTAAATGTAATTAAAGGTGTTTAATCTTCAATACTATTGGGTTTCATCTGAAACTTGAAAGAAAAGATACTAACAAAAATGCTTATGCAAATAAAGGAAAAAGAGGAGAAGGTGGGGAGAGATAGATAAAGTTTTAATTGATGTTAAGTCAGGTATATTTTTGTGTGTGGTCCACAGTGATTCATGTAATTTTTAAGAATTAGGCACATTTTCAAATTTAAGCTAATTTACCCGGAAAATGATGATGGCACTCCCTTATGAATTCTATTAGTGGCAATTTTCTTTCTTTCTTTCTTTCTTTTTTTACTTTGATTTGTCTGCTTCAAATGTTTTTTTTTTTTATAATAATAGCTTTTTTAATTTTTTCAAAATAAATACTTTGCAAAATCTTGTATTCCAAAATTTTCTTCTTCCCTCCACACCTCCCCTCTCCCCTAGATAACAAGTGATCCAATATAGGTTAAATGTGTAATTCTTCTAAACAAAATTTCACATTTATTATGCTGCAGAAGAAAAATCACATCAAAAGGGGAAAAAGGAGAAAGAAAAAAACAAGCAAGCAAACAACAACAACAAAAGATGAAAATATCATGTTGTGATCCACATTCAGCCCCCATAGTCGTCTCTCTGGGTGCAGATGGCTCTTTCCATCACAAGTTTATTGGAATTGCCCTGAATCACCCCATTGCTGAAAAGAGCCACATCCATCACAGCTGATCATCACATCATCTTTTTGTTGCTATGTACAATGCACTCTTGATTCTATTCACTTCATTTAGCATCAATTCATATAAGTCTCTCTAGGTCTTTCTGAAATCAGCCTGCTGATCATTTCTTAATATTCCATTGCACTCGTATACCACAACTTTTTTATCGTTCCCCAGCTGACGGGCATCCATCAGTTGTAATTTTCTTTGCTTAGTTTCTCTGCAATTTTCAGATAAGAGGAATCACAATTTGGCATGCAAAATCAATATGTGTATGGGCTTATTTGTTATGTTGAACAAGCTTTGCTTCCCTCATGGAGTATAAGGAATATTCATTCCAATATATAGCACAGGGTAAAATAGCTCCTGGTTATAATAGTGTAAGGTTCTGGTTAATAAAAGATATAATTGTTAGCTATAAATAAATAAATAAAAATAAGAATAAAAAGAGATTTTGATTGGATTTTTGCAAGAAATTCTAGATCTATTAACTGTATAAATCTATTCAGTACTAATTATAACTAAAATATATTATATATATGTATATATGAGTGTGTGTATATGTTATATATGTATATATATACATATATGTGTATATATATATAGTTGCATGAATATCTAGGTCGCTTAATCTTTCTTGTCTCATTTTTCTCATCTGTAAAATGACTCCCAAAGAAAGAAGCAGCAAATCATTCTAGTGTCATTTCCAAGAAAACCTCAAAAGGGGTCACAGAGGGTTAGATATAACTGAGGAAAAACAACAAAAACATGTGTGAACATATAGATAAACAGGTCGTGCCAAACTAGAACTTATTAATGCAAGAGTCATTGAAAGATGTAACAGAGAAAACCTTAACTGATGAGCTGCTATTATCAAGAGAGGTATAAAACAGAAAGATACATGCATATCAAAGAAGTTTAGCATCCTCTTAGAGGAGATCTGGCATAAACTTCATGCCAAAGTGGGATTCCTCCTACATGAGGAGGTCCTACAAATCCTCCTATTTCTGGGTTCAACTGCACCAATCCAAAAAAAATGCAGAAAGACCATAAACATAGGAATCACTTTAAAGAATCTGTCCTCTGTATCCAAATAGGAAAAATTAAGTAAATAATGAATACTTATTGTCTACCAGGGATTAAATGTGTGTGTGTGAATACATCATACTAATGAATGAACTCTCTGTTTTATAGTTTGGGGATCTGTTATTTGTAAGTCCATGAAAGATAAGTGAGTTTCAATTTTATAATTCTAGCCATCAGTTCATGTCTTCCTAGATATTTGATAAGTGTTTTTTGCAGTGATTTTTGCAGTGTGCAGTGATGTGTTTTATAGTTCCTACTGATTCTTTCCCAAACTCATTGATCTCAGTCCAAATTCCTTATGAGTAAACTTTCTGTAAAATTTATGGTGGCAATGACCTGACTCTAAATCACCATCATAAACCTCACCATTTCTATAACAAAATATCATGACACTGCCATTTGTCTTTGTTGACATATTGTTGGCTGAATTCATACAGATGTTGCCCATAAAGAGCCTTCTGATTTCTCTCATATCTTAGCTGTTTTATAGGCTCCATCTGGAGGTAAACAGCTTTCCATTATACACTATAAATCTAATAGTATGTACCTGTTATCAGAACTTACTACTGTTCAGTAAAATAGTGTCAACTAATTTCAAAAATATTTCTAGAATTTTGGGGTTTTTTTACCCTTTTATCATGTGCTATGAGAATGTCTATCTTCTTCCCTGTTTTAAGAAAGAAACTATTCATTTATTCTGTATTTTGATTATACACACACACACACACATATACACACATACATATATACATATTCACTATCTTGTGTTTTGGTTTTATATATGGATATCTATACACACACATACTTATAGACATTAATATGTTTACATATGTAAAAGTATATATATGTGTGTATGTATATACATATGTATATATATACATATATTTTAGTTAGAATATTATCCAAATCTTTATCTATTTTTGCTATTTTGAAAATATACATTAAAATTAGAATTATATAGGTGACAATTGCTTTAACAGCATTTTCTACTTGTATCCCTGTGCTATGTACATAGTATTTAAATACTATTTCATTCATTCAATCATAGTAGAACATACTCAAGTTTAAAAATTTTATAATAACCAGAAAAAATATGTCTAAAAACACATTGAGTGAAATAATTAGGTAGGAAGATGAAATGTTTCTATTATTTTCCTCTTGGGAAAAAAACTGCTCTGGTATTTGTGAAAGACAGATAAAAGGAATTAAATAATAATAACAGAAGGAAATGGCAAATCATTCCAGTATCTTTTCCAAGAAAATCCCAAATGGGCTCATGAAGAGTCAGACATGAATGAAAAATAACTGAAGAGCAATAGGTGTTTTAGCTATATTTTTTGTGTTAAGCTTTGATTATATGATTCTAGTTTCTGATTGTTATTATCATTATCTGTTCCATGGTTCAGATTAATATAAAATAGCATTATATTGTCTCAAAGTTCAAGAAAATGATTTATAGAATTATAGATTTAGAGCTAGAAGAAACCTTAGAAGTCATTTAATCACTCTCTTTAAGCATAAGGAAACTGAGGCACCAAGAGTTAAAGGGATTTCCCCAGAATGGCATAGCTAGTGTCTGAGGTAGAATTTGACCATGCCTTTAGTACTTTAGCCACGGTTCCATGCTGTCTCCAATTCAGTTGAACAGATACTTCTCTATTGCTTACCATGGGCATAGAACTCAATGAAATCATGGTTTTAATTCTCAAAAAAATCACAGTCTTAATGGAGAAACAAGGGAAAGCAGTCCAAAAATAAAGCAGGTCAGTTTTCAAGTGTCAGAATTAATGGCATAAATAATAAGAACTGGAGGGAAGTCATAGTAGGAAGAAATCCACCAATATCCCCACGACTCTCCCCTTTACCTTCCTCCCCTACTTATTCCCTTTCCAAGCCAGTAATGATCTCAGAATCCATCTGAGCTGGCCAAACAGAAGCAAGACCAGAAACTACCAAAAATTCTTTCTTCTGTCTCCCCATTCTGTGACCTTAGGCCATCTCAGAACACATGGGATCTCTGTGAGGAGGTATCCCTCCCTCCTTGACTTGAGGAAGTTAGGTGGAGCAACTGATAGAGTGTTTGGCCAGGAGTCAGAAAGACCCTAATTCCCAGTTTTCTTTGAAACCATTCATTTCATCATTTCTAATGGCGCAATAATATTCTGTCATATTCATAGACTACAATTTGTTTAGCCATTCCTCAATTAGTAGGTACCTCTTCAGTTTCCAATTGAGGATTGCTGCAGAGTTAAGTATTTTTGCATATATGAATTATTTTTCTCCTTTCTTTGATCTCTTCAGGCTTCAGTCTTAGAAGTGGCATTTCTGGGTGAAGAGAAATGGTCAGTTTAATGGTTTAGGGGTATAGTTACAAATTTGTTTCCAGAATTACAGAGCCAACTCATAGCTCTATAAATAATGTCTTAGAATGCCTGTTTCCCCCCATATTCTTCAATATTTGTCATTTTCTTCTTTTGTTGTCTTTGTGAATATTTTAGAATAAATCAAATTTGCTTTTCTCTTACCATTATTTGAGACACTTTTTCATGTGATTGTTGATAGCTTCCATTTCTTCCTTTGATAATTGTCTGTTCATATTCTTTGACTATTTATCAATTGGGAAATGATTCATTCTTATTTGAATAAGTTCCTTATATATTCTAGAATGAGACCTTTATCAGGGAAACTCCATGCAAAGTTTTTTGTTAGTTTTGCTTTCTCCCCAGTTAATTATTTCCCTTCTAATCTTAGCTGCATTGGTTTTGTTAGTGGAAAACCTTTTTCATTGTATCTAATCAAAGTCATCATTTTATCTTTTTGTATTCCTTTCTATTCCTTATTTGCTTGTGGAGTCTTTCTTCCCCTACACATAGGTTTGGTTTTTTTGTTTGTTTGTTTTGTTTTTATTTGGAATTTTTTTCCACAGTATATATGCATGAGTAATTTTTTTTATAACATTATCCCTTGTATTCATTTTTCCAAATTATCCCCCCCCTCTCCACTCCCTCCCCCCGATGACAGGCAATCCCATACATTTTACATGTGTTACAATATAACCTAGATACAATATATGTGTGTTGCACATTAAGTATTAGATTCCGAAGGTATAAGTAACCTGGGTAGATAGACAGTAGTGCTAACAATTTACATTCACTTCCCAGTGTTCCTTCTCTGGGCCTACACATAGGTTTAAAAGACAATTTTTATTTACTCGTCTAATTGCCTAGGAAGTCACCTTATATTGGTCTTCATTTACAGTTTAAAGTTTCATTTAAAGTTTATCTTGGTATACAGTTCAAGTTATTTCTGCCAAAAAACTTTCCAATTTTCTTATTAGTTTTTGTCACATAATGAGTACTTACCCCAGGAATGGGAATTTTGGATCATCAAATACTTTGCTTCTCCATGTTATATACCTAATTGATTGTATTGTTCAATCTTTTTTTATTTTTTTTTTATTTTATTAACATTCAAATCATTTTAATGATTGAAACTTTGTAATATAGTTTGACATTTGGTAGTGCAAGATCCTATTCTTTCCCAAATTTTTTCTATTGCTTTAAGGAATCAATTTCATGTGTATTAGGTATATACTGCTGGTTATTTTTTCTTAGTGTTGAAATATAAAGTGAGAAAGATGAAGGGAATATCTAAGATGATGCTTTAATGAATTAAATTTTTATTGATCCCCTGATTTTTTTTTCTTCAATTATGGTGTTTAAAATATTTTCCAGTTTTTAGACCCCTACAATGGGAACTATATTGCAATATCCTGTAGTGAGATGGCTTTATCACAGGGCAGAAAGTTCTTTCTTCCAAACATTCTAAAGACGGCTAATGCCCTTGAGGTTTGACATTTGGCCACAACTCAGTTTGTCACGTACCCTTTCTCAACTCTGTAGTCCAGTCATTTTCAATCATATCTGACTTTTTGTGACTCCATTTTTGGGTTTTACTTGGCAAACTTACTAGAGTGGTTTGCTATTTCCTTCTCCAGCTAATTTTACAAATGAAGAACTGAGGCAAGCAGGGTTAAGTGTCTTGCCTAGGGTCACACACAATTAATAAGTATCTGAAGCCAGATCTGAATTTAGGATGATTAGTCTTTTTGATTCCCAGCAAAGTATTCCATACACTGTGCCATTTCTAATGACCTGCTGATTTTAGTGGACAATAAAGTACAGAAGTGTCTGGATAGGTATCTCTCTCTCCTAGGTATGCTTGAAATTTGAAATCCTTTTTATCTTATTTTATTCTGCTCTTAGAGAATCCTATTTACCAAATTAAAAATAATTGGCTATTAAGTAATTGAAATATTCTATGTGAGCTTTTTGAACAGGGGAGATTTCTATGAAGAACTGAATTCATGTATTGTCTGATCATTTCATCATTCACATCAAATTGAGCTTTTACCAATTTCCTTTCTCCAATAAAAATGGAAGGAACGGACAAACACTAAACAAGAATTAGAAAGAGTAAAGACTTTAGAAGGGTAAGAGATAATGAGAGCAATAGAGATATAATAAGATAAGCCATATGGTGTTGTAAAGTTCAACTTTCTCTAAATGTGTAGGTCAAGGGTTAATTTACTTAATATAAATAATAACATATCTATAATATAAATTCATGTAAACTAATATTTATATGGCATTTTAAGGTTGGCAAAGTACTTCATGTTTATTATCTCATTTGTCTTCTATGACAATTCTGAGAAGTAGAAGTTAAAATTCTTACAAGGTGCTACCTAAGTCAGTGGAATTGATAGAGACAAGGGTTGTTGAGCAGGATGCTAACAGTTCTCTAGATGTACTTAGTACTATTAGAGTTCCACAAGATTCACACCTTTAAGAGAGCATATATAAGGAGGAGCTCCCACAAGTCCACTAAAGCACAAGCCCACTCTCAGAGGCGGAGTCAGATTCATTCTATTTTCCACCTTTGTTCTGGCTGTAGGCTTTGGATTCAGAGGGAACTGGAGGCTGAAGCTGGAAGAGACAAAGGACTAGTGGTAAGAGCTCTCGGAACCAAAGAAGGAGATAGGTCTCTAAGAAAGCTAACCATACTATTTTGAAGGAGACAATAAAAGATCTGGACTTTTACTCCTGGCTGCATTTGGGGTGATTACTAAACTGAACTAAAAGGAAGGCTGCTCCCAGAAGTTCCCCAAGAAACCTGCTCCCAGAGAACATGGGGCAGATGTTTAGAAAATAGCCTTCTGTTTCTCTTCAAGGAAAATTATGTAGAGAACATTGTCAGGATTATGAAAAGCCAAGGATTGATTATAATATTGGAGGAGATCAGTGAACTTTTAGAAACTGTACAGTACACATCTCCTTGGTTCTCTATGGAAAAAGAATTGAATCCAGACGAGTGAAAATTAGGAGAGCAACTATGTCAATTCTACATTGAAAATGGACCTGACTCAATTTCCAAAGATATACTTAATACATTTAATTTATTACAACTGGCTTTAGGAAATTATATAAGTTACAGAATAAGGAAAAAGAAGAAAGAGCAGGAGGGGGAGGATCCAGATAAACTAGGTGAAAAGGATGAAGAATCAGATAAGAATGGAGTTAAGTACAATTCTTGAGTGTGGTACTTCACAGCAGGAGCATTCCCCATCCCCTGAAGTACCTCCCTCAATTAACCCTTATTGGGTGGAGGAAGGAGGAGGAGGGGAAGGGACAGTGACACAATCAGCACCACCTATGAAGCAGCCTGTGACAAGATACAAAAAGCATTGGTTAAGGCAAAGAAAGAAAGGAAGAAAGGAAGGAAGGAAGGAAGGAAGGAAGGAAGGAAGGAAGGAAGGAAGGAAGGAAGGAAGGAAGGAAGGAAGGAAGGAAGGAAGGAAGGAAGGAAGGAAGGAAGGAAGGAAAGAAAGAAAGAAAGAAAGAAAGAAAGAAAGAAAGAAAGAAAGAAAGAAAGAAAGAAAGAAAGAAAGAAAGAAAGAAAGAAAGAAAGAAAGAAAGAAAGAAAGAAAGAAAGAAAGAAAGAAAGAAAGAAAGAAAGAAAGAAAGAAAGAAAGAAAGAAAGAAAGAAAGAAAGAAAGAAAGAAAGAAAGAAAGGAAGGAAAGAAGGAAGGAAGGAAGGAAGGAAGGAAGGAAGGAAGGAAGGAAGGAAGGAAGGAAGGAAGGAAGGAAGAAAGAAAGGAAGGAAGGAAGGAAGAAAGGAAGGAAGGAAGAAAGGAAGAACAGAATGTATCTGATTTAAAAATAAATGCATACCCTGCGATTGAAGAGCTTCACCTTTCAGATCAAAAAAAGGAGAAAATACACTCCTTTTGATCTGGAAAAAAATTAAGGATTTAAAAAAGGTTGCACTCTTTATGAGGCTACATCCTCTTATGTTAAGCTGTTACTAGATAATTTGTCTTATGAACTCCTAATCCTGAGTGATTGGAAATCCATAGCAAGGACATGTTTAGAACCTGGACAAAACTTGTTGTGGCTTTCAGAATATCATGAATTATGTAGGATTCAAGTCAGATGAAATAGGCAAACAGGAGTTAATCTACAAATCACTTTTGTCCAACTAGCAGGTGAAAGTTAGTATGCAGAGAATTCAGAACAGATTAATTACCCTACAACAGCATATGAGCAGATAGCAACAGCTGCTATAAAAGCTTGGGGTTTCCTCCCTGGACAAAAAGATCTAGGGGAAGCTTTCACAAAAATAGAGCAAGGTCCCAATGAACCTTTTACAGACTTTGTGGGACATCTGCAAACTGCTGTCACAAGAACTATTGGAGAGAATGCAACTACAAAAATAATGACCAGACCTCTGGCTAAGGAAAATGTCAATGAGGTTTGCAAGAGAATTATATGGGGACTACACAAAGATGCTCCTTTAGAGGAGATCATAAGAACCTGTGCTACGGTGGGCACAAATGCTTATTATACCCAGACTATGCTGAACATGGGAAGACAAGGTCGCTCTTGGCAAGGGATTTCTAGAGAAACTCATTGATGTTTCCAATGTGGAAAAGTTGGACATCTAAGAGCTCAATGTAGATATGGTGATAGAGTAAGAAGTCAGTCTGAGAGAAGACCTAAAACCCCATGTCCAAAATGCCACAAGGGCTTCCACTGGACCTCAGAATGTAGATTGACCAAAGGAAATGAGAGGTGGAGCCCAGCCAAGATATCATACAAAAGACAGGTGGGGCATGATGGCAGCTGAGGTTACACCCAGAGTCTTTAGAAGGTCAGGACTCTGATATGATCTATCAGCCAAAAAGCAATCAGATGACAGAAAGGGATTACAATTGGAGAGAATATAGGCTTTTTTAACCCAACAGAAGGGCAATGTCCCGTGTGAACAGCTTCAATGTAATTGCCAGATGATGAGGAGAGATTTATAAAGTGGTAAATAGAAGCGACTAGCTAGGGTATCTGCCTGGGGAAGAGAGTCTGCTTGTATTCCTACAGATGGAGAAGGAAACAGATAGGTGGCAACGAGCATCTGGAGAGAGACAGAAAAGGAGAAAACCTCAAAACAAAGAAGAAGATCTAAGAAACATCTGACACTGAAAGAGCATGGTTGATATTGAGACTGTTGCAAGACCTGAAAACCAGCAGGAATCATTGGATTCCCTAACACAAAACGAGACTATTGCAGGACTTCAAAGCTTGCAGGAATTATTGGATTCCTAGAACATGAAGTAATGGACAGTAGATTCCTTTTGGACTACTTTTAGGAATTATGGACATGTATAATTCCTCATGTTGATTCATGCTATTTGTTACATCACTACTAGCCTGTGTTATGTTACTGTTTTCTTATGTAATTTATGTGATTATGTGTAATACCTCCAATATTGATGGATTTATGTATACCTGTTTTAATAGTGAGCCCCTTCAGAAACCTGCTAATCTGATTTGATTTCCCATTTCCTTTGGTATTTTCATCTCCCTTCCTGAGATGTCAGGGAGGGTGTGATCACCTCCTTTTTAGAGCAGTCAGGGAAGGCATGATTGCCTTCTTTTGGGGGGGTTCTCTCCTCCATGAGAAGTCAGGGAGGTCATGACCACCTATGTTCTAAATCAAAAGAAAGCGGGAGATGTTAGAATTCTTATAAGGTGCTAGCTAAGTCAGTGGAATTGATAGAGACAATGGTTGTTGAGCAGGATGCTTAACAGTTTTCTAGATGTACATAGTACTTATTAGAATTCCACAAGATTCACACCTTTAATAGCACATATAAGGAGGAGCTCCCTCAAGCTCATTAACCTACAAGCCCTCTCTCGGAGGCAGAGTCAGATTCATTCCATTTTCCACCTTTGTGCTGCCTGAAGGCTTTGGATTCAGAGGGAGCTAGAGGCAAAAGCTGGAAGAGACAAAGGACTAGCGACAATAGCCCTTGGAACCAAGGAGAGAACTAGGCCTCTAAGAAAGCTAACCAGGCTATTTTGAAGGAGACAATAAAGGATCTGGACTTTTATTCCTGGCTTCATTTGGGGTGATTATTGAACTGAACTGAAAGGAAGGCTACTCCCAGAAGCTCCCCAAGAAACCTGCTCCCAGAGAACATTATAATTTAGAGAAGAATATTACATCTTGGTGCCCGAACATGGGACAGACACGATTCTGATTTCAGTGGAAAAGACTCTTTGACACAAAAATTAGGGTGAGTACAACAAGGAAACTTTGTTAAAGAGCTAAAGTAGAATTTCAACTAAAATGAGATAGATGTTTAGAAAACAGCTTTCTGTTTCTCTTCAAGGAATAGTAATCATGTGGTAGTCTGATTTGGTATGGCACTGAATAAATAAATTTAGGTAATATTATCGTTTCTTACTAAATTGGCTCAACAACAAGTAGATACTCTCCAATCATTTAGATGTGAGTTTATTTCTATTAAAATATTTTATAGTCATATTCACAAAATTTCTGTATGTGACAAAACATTTTATACACTGATTAATCTGAGTCTCAGTTTCCCCATTTATAGAATGGGGATAATGACTCTTGCACTACCTACCTCACAGTATTATTGAAAGTACTTTGTAAATCACAAAGCGTCATATACACATATGATTGATTATTATTAAACTAATGAGAATAATCTATTTTTATTACTTTGATCTGAACTTTTTAGTTTTAAACTTTCAGTCAACTGTTTCACTTTAATACTTTTTTTTTTTTTAGTATTAGATTATTTCTCATTCCTTCTCCATTCTCTTTCTTTTTCACTAAGCAGACTCAGTAGAATTTCTATTCCTTTTTAATCCATCAATTACTAATTATTTTGATACTCCTTATGGGTTAAGTGCTAGAGATAGACAAATATGAAACTCCCCACACATGTTTGCCTACAGTTTCCCTAAATGTAAAATGGGAACAATAATACCTTGCAAGGTTGTTTTGAGACTCAAATAAGACAATATTTATAAAGCATTTAGTATGGGGCCTAGAACATACTAGGCATTTAATAAATGCTTGTTTCTTCCTTCATGTCTTTCAGTGTAATCATTTCTACAATTACCAATTAGACCAATAAATAAATAAAGACCAATTAGGAAACACCAGCCTTGAGACCTGGGCTTATGTTGACTTTGATATTTTACCTACAGGAAGGTTCAAGGTAGAAGACAGATGGTCTGATACCTCCTTCAAGCAGTTGTTAACCAGCTGTCACTATTTTTTTCTCCTAGGGTTCAGTCCTGTCTTTATGACAGAGATTATAAAAGATAGAGGTTTATGATTAGAATCTGACATTGTTATAAACTACATATACATATAGTTTTATATATATATATATAAAACTATATGTATATGTATATAAATATATAGTTATATAAGTCTATGTCAAGCCTGAAAATAACACTGACAGAATTACACAACAGAATTAACAAGTAGATCTATGGTCCTATGAAAGCGGGTTATTCAGTACTGTTTTAGAAGTGAAGAGGATTTTTTTTTTTTAATTTGATTAAGGAGTATATACGCTCAGGATAGAAATGCTGTGATTATGGAAAGACATGAAGTTATCAGAAAATTATGGATATTCTAACTGAGGGAAAGTCTCAAAAAGTTCAATTAATATCATCTATTTAATAACGAATCTAAAAGCCAAAAGCTGCCTGTAGCCAAG
This sequence comes from Sminthopsis crassicaudata, assembly GCF_048593235.1. Classification (NCBI taxonomy): domain Eukaryota; kingdom Metazoa; phylum Chordata; class Mammalia; order Dasyuromorphia; family Dasyuridae; genus Sminthopsis; species Sminthopsis crassicaudata. The sequence continues at coordinate 617,349,216 of NC_133617.1, read as the reverse complement.
ATAAGGGCTCAGAATCAGAACACCAGAATTGGTTTGAAGCAAATTCTGTTCTTTACTAGCTATGTGGCTACAGAAAAGTCATTTAATTCCTATGAACCCGAAGTTAGTTACTCATTTCTAAAATGGGGAGATTCATTGTAATTACCACACAGGATTGTTGTGAGGAAAGTTTGGAAAATGTAAAATGATACATAAAATCTAGGTTATTATTGAAAATACTAGAAAACCTCCTAGCAGCAGAGAAAAGCTACTGATAGGAATTTTCATGCCAAGTTGGTTTCAAATTCCAAAGCTAGAACAGTTATAACTTTGAAGTGTAATCAGGGTGAGTTAGAAAGAAGCATTGTCACTGAAGTCTGGGAATGGAATAGTGCTGAATTAAGTGGTGAATTAAAAAGTTAAAGATTAATGAGAAAGCATCAGATTATACCTAGATATTTATTTCCTTAATTTATTTTCTTTTGCTGTTTAATGCTTACTGCTTTTTTATTTTAATAAAGGTGTGTGTGTGTGTGTGTGTGTGTGTGTGTGTGTGTGTATGTGTGTGTGTGTGTGTGTGTAAATCTTATAAGGATCTCAGATCACACATTTGTGGTTCTGTATGAATGGAGGTCCCTCCTGCCACTTGGTGGCAGCATATTCTAATTGCATGGACAGCAGACAGTAGCTATCTAAATGCAATTTTAAATTTAAAAATAAATGTTCAACATTACTATCAAGCACATATTAAATATATGTTGTGTACTAAACACTATAAGGCATGGTATCTCCCATTAGGAAGTATACAATTTAGTTGATTATATCTAAGATGTACATGTATATATGTATGTGTATTGTATGTATGTATGTATATATATACATATATATGCTGCATGTATGTATGCATGTATATATATGTGTGTGTGTGTACTGTATCTATCAATGAATGCATAATGTATGTTGGTACAATGAATAGAGTGCTAGGTTTATAATTAGGATGATCTGAATTCAAATCCAGTCTAAATACTTACCAGTTATGTGAACCTGGACAAGTCCCTTAACTTTGTTTGCTTTAGTTTCTCATCTGTAAAATAAGCTACAGAAGAAAATGGCAAACCATTCCAGTATCTTTGCCCAGAAAATCCCAGATGGGAACATGAAGAATTACACACACACCTGAAAATGACTGAATAACAGTGTGTCTCAACATGCACAATACACATATACATACATTATATACAGGTGTATATAAAACCTATATGTAATGAATTCACAACTCAAATTAACAGATCAAATGCTAAAATCCCATTAGTAAGTGCTACTGAAATTTAGAGTAGAAAGAGATATTAAACTGAGACAATAAAATAAAATTTTATAAAGGAAATGAAATTTGAGGTGACTAGAAGTGAAAGGATTTAGGGAAATCAAGAAATTATATGTGCCACGTATTCACTATACTAGGTGCTAGTGATACAAAAACTAAAGTGAAAAGTCCCTGCCTTCAAGGAGCTTACAGTCTTAAACCAAGGGAGACAGCATGTACATAACTAGGCATGTACAATAGTAATCAATGTACAAATATTTAGTAAGTGCTTATTGTAGGCTAGTCATTCTGCTAGTTGAAGATATCATGACAATAAGATGCTTACATTACAATGGAAGAGGAGAGGAAACAGAGAGAATAAACACACAAAATATTTAAAGTATTAAACATGGCATTTGAGAACAAGGGTTCCAGCAATTGGAGGGATCATGAGAGATTTTATATAGAAGGTGGCATTGAATTAAGCCTTAAAGGAAGAGAGGGATTCTCTAAACTGAAGTTAAATGGGGGAATGTATTCCAGGGATGGGGAAACAGCCAGTTATGGAGAAGGCTGATGGAATGTCTTATGTAAGAAATAGAGGGAAGAGGAGTAGGGCTAAATTGCAGAGTGTGGAAACGAGTGTAGGACACAGTAGGGCTCAAAAGATAAGTCTGGGTCGTAAAGAATTTTAAAAGCTAAAAATCTTAGATGCAACAGTAGGTCACTGGAGTTAAATGAATAAGAAAGTGATTATCAGATTTGAATTTTAGGAAAGTCACTTTAGCAAATGCAAAATAATTTCTAATAATTTCCTTTTTGTCTTCATTTGTCATGAATTACCTCTTACATTTTTTATTACTGATAATTAGGTTTTCCTCTTTAAAAATCACACCAGATACTAGTTTTGACATTTTATTTTTATTTTTAAAAGCTCTTAATTTATTAGTTCAATAATTTTTTTTTTGCTTTCAATTGCATTAATTTCCTATGATTTTCAGAATTTCTATTCTGGTGTTTAAATGGTGTTTACTAATCTGTTTTCTAGGTCTTTAATTTGCTTGACTAATGCATCAATCTGTTCTTTTTCTATTTTGCTAATGAAATGTTTAGAGATTAATTTTTTCCTTAGGCTAATTAGGAAGAAGTTGCAGTTACCAACAAGACCAGAGGTAATGAGAGCCCAAACTAAGGTGATAGTTGTGTTGGTAGAGAAAAAGCATTAGAAACACAAGAAGAAATAGGCATAGTATAAAAAAGACACTATATATATATATATATATATATATATATATATATAGACAGTGTCTGTCCCATATATATACACACACACATACACACACAAACCTATTGTGTCTAATGGTAGCCATCTCTAGGGTGGGAGGAGGGAACAAAAAAAAATAAAAAAGAAATTTACATGTTATCTTTATTATATATGTAAAAGGAATGGTGAGTTGTACAAAATAGATTGGCAATTCCACATGTGATCATCTTTTTATTATACCATGTTATAGAAATGCTTTATTCCATGAATACAAACAAATACTACCCCAAAAAAAGAAAAGGGGGAAATAGGCATAAGTTAATGAATAGTTGTAATCAGTTTTACCTTATTAGGTAGAAAAGTGATCTGTAGGTTACAGACTGAAAAAAAAAAAAAAAAGGTGGTACCTCTGACAGAAATAGGAGGTTTGGAAAAGGAGCAAGGTTTGTATGGAGAAAGCAATTTTAGTTAAGTGATGAGAGGAAATGAAATGGAGTAGACAACTTTTTTTCAAAATAAATTTGCCTGAGAAAGGACAATCATTTGAGCAAATGGTAAAATCTTATGAAGTTTTTTTTGCTTATTTTACTTTTTTTTTATTTTTTAAGAAGGGGCATGACTTGGGCAAGAAACTGGGGAAAGACCAGTGGCTAGGAAGAAGTTGAAGATAAAAGGGATGACTGAGATTGAAATCTGCTGGAAAAGATGGATCAGGAGCTTATATGGATGGGTTGGCTTTGGCAAGAAGAGGTATTCTCTTTGTCAAGAGACTACGGTGAAGGTGGAAAGGATTGGGGCTGATGTCAAGGGTTTTTGGGATAAAGAGAAAGACAGAAGTATAAAAATGGGCAAGTCTAGAAAAGACAGCTCCAGACACTCTACTGTACAAGAAGGAAGGTCGGCTGAGCTGCTTGTCCCTTAGAATAGTTATCTTTTCCACATTGTGGGAAGAAATGTTAAGGGTGCAGCACCCCCTGGATCTGGAAAATTCATGTAAAATTTTTTGGTTGTCCTTTCTGAACTTTTTCCCTTTGGGGGGGTATTGATAGTACTTAATTGTAAAATGGGGGTTAAGTATTTGGTTATAGGCTCTGTGATTCCTGCTGGCCTTCAAGTGTCACCTGAAGCTTCTGCAAAACTGTTCCAAAATTCCCATTTAATTTCTTATACTGACCCGTGATATGTTGAATCCACAATGGGGAAAGTCAAGATGTAGAAGGGAGAACTGTACTGTATTAACTTAACAGCTGAATAACTTCTCCTTTGCAGAAATCAGGCCCTCAGTGAATTTAATGACACACACCTCCTTCACTGTACCACCCCCCAAGAAATGGTATCAGTACCTGCAGTTCTGGAATTGTAAGTAGCCTTACACATTAGTGTTCCCTACATACAAGCTGCATTGTCATTTATCTTATTAAAGTTTTAATAAGGTTCAAGATATCCAGATCCAGTGTAGAGAAACATTGAATACCCAAAATATAGCAAGCCAGCTTTGTTGTATTATAATTGAAAAGAATAACTCAGGAAGATGGAAATAGGTCAGGTCTGCCAGGGCACCAGATAGAATTGGGTGCCCCAAACTATAAAAGTCTGGTGATTTGGGGGTAAGGTTCTTATCTGAGTCCAGCAAGCCCAGGCACTGAGGAAAGGGACAGAGAATGTGGACTTGAGGTCTGGTGTTCATTCATTCACTCTGGCAGGGGCAGAGGAGGTTCTTGGGGAACTGAAGTTGATAGTCAGATTCCATCTCCCTCCCCTAATTAGGAAAGAGTTTTGAACTTCCTTGAGGCTTTTTCATTTAATGGGATGAGGAGACAACCAATGACATTACACCATTGTACTTTCTTTGTGATCATTCTTCTACCCACAAAATATATGCATGTTTGTGGGAAACTGAACTCTAGCTTCTGTAAAGGAAAGTTTAGTAACGTTCTCTGTTGGCTAATTGTTAAAGTACTACAGTGGGAGTTCGTGAATTACAGGTTAAGTAGCTACCATTCTTCAAAGGTAACCCCTAGACTCTTGATAGCAACTCCTCCATGTGGCTACAACCTGCTAAGTTGAGTTAGAAAGAAAGCCCAGAGAAATCAGGTTCTTGTTGGGTGGCCCAGAGGACCTTATCTTGATTGCCCCAGGCAACTTTCTTTAAGGTCCCTAAAGCCACTGAGGAAAGTCCCAGAGACCAGGTTTGAGTCTTGCAGAAAAAAAATTTGGTGAGCTCTCCAGAAGGGAAGTAAAGAGGAGAGAAGCTGAGAAAATCAAAGAGGGAAATAGAGAAAAGGAAAAAAATTAAGTAGAGAAAAAAATACCCATTGAGAAGGTTCCCTAAAAATATAAAACAAAAGAAAACCTAAACATAACCTATCAGGAAGACAAATGAAAATTAGAATTAGAAAAGAAAATATCTATTCTTAAATAATATACTGAAACAAAAACTTTTAAAAAATTGAAAAATCTTAAATTAAAATCAGATATATCATATTATTACATTTTACATTATATTCATTATCTTGAAATTTTTTTTTCAATTTTGACACTTGTAATATGGAATGGAGTTAAAATTATCTGTTTATAAAATGCAAAGCTTTTTAAAAAACTTTTTCTAAAAGTTAAATTCTTAAATTTTCATAACTTTTACAGAGCTTTTTTATTTGAAAACTAAGATAATAGAAATATTTAAAATAAAATGTTTTGTTTCTAAAACAAACATTAGCTACTTGAACTTTTAGAATCAAAAATAACAATATATAATTTGTCATAACAAAATAGTTTGCCCCTCTTTTTAAATTACAACTTTATTAATTAATGCATTTTTTAAAATAATCATTTTAGAAAAATTGTGACTGCAAATATTAAGATGAGACTATATTGTTATACCAGAAAAATGCAGAAACAAACTTCATATGAAGTCAAATATTAAGATGGCTAGTGGGTAAAGCACTAGTCCTGGAATCAGGAGAACTTGGAATTCAAATCCAGCTTTAGACACTTAACACTTTCACAATGAATGGAATTCGAGGCCTGAAATAAGACTCATCTTCCTGAGTTCTGATCTAGTCTCAGACACATATTAGTTGTATGATCCAAAGCAAGTTAATTAACTCTATTTACCTCAGTTTCCTGAACTGTAAAAAATGGCCTAAAGAAGGAAATGTCAATCATTCAATTATTTCTGCCAAGAAAACTCCAAATGGAGTCACAAAGGATTGACACAATTAAAAAACAATAAAAGGCAAACTACCATTTTCTAAAGCAACTTTCTAAAACAATCACCTGAAGAACATATTACAGTCTGCATTAATTGCATTAATAAAAGGGAGTTTCTTCACTGGGCATATAGATTAGATTGTTTCACACACACACAGAGTAGGGTGCTGGCAAATGTTTAATAACCAGCTCTCTGGGGGGAGGAAATATTTGCAAGATATATTTTCTAGTTTAACCTACATTATTAACATTTTACCCAACATTTTTTAAAATCTAGATAATCAACAACACTACAAGCCCTTATTTTAGCTTTTATTGATTTCTACTATGAAATACAAATACAATGAAAATTAAATAGGTTTTCACAAGTCAGTTTAAGCAGGCATACCCCAATATTATATCTATGTGTTTTTATACACATAGTGTATGGTTATATATATATATATATATATATATATATATATATATATATATATATGGCATAGTGGTTAATTAGGAAGTACTTGACTATATGGCATAGTGGTTAATTAGGAAGTACTTGACTGAGGCCATAGGTTTTGATGGCTTGCAGTAATCCCTGTTTTTTATCTTACCCTGTGAGGTTCAATACTGTGAGGCTCCTTAACCCAGCAGGAGAATAAGGTTCCCCATTTTCATGTTCATTGTTTTCTCACCCCCACCTCTCCTATTCCTCTCCTATTTTAAACTCTAGATTAGCCCTACCCTCAAAAGTGAAATTAAAAGAAGTATATTGGGTACCATAAATCTTTCCTGCATATTTATTCCCATATAGAAAAGGGAATGCCAAGAGCAAAAGAATCAGAATTATTTTAGACAAACATTTTATACTGGTTTTTATACCAAAAATCTTGTACCATCACTACTAGAATATAGTCTTTGTTTGGTTAATATTCAAATTTAATTGGGACACAAATAGCTCCATCTCAAGGATGCTAACAAACCATTTTACCTTTCATCTTCATTGAACACAATGCATCAAACACCAAGCAGAATCTCCTTTCTGGTGCTTTCTCTCCAGGGGCAACGGTTTTGCCCAATCTTGCTCCTGCTGCTTCAGTCACAACTGCTCCCCTTGTTGTTGGCAGTTACATATCAATGCTAGAATAAAGCAAAACACTGAGAAATCAGGGGCTCTTGTAATAAACCTGGCTGAATGAGTCCACATTCCAAATGGGGAGAGAGAACACCAGACTACCCTGGTCCATCCTTATGCTAGAATAGAGAAGGCTTCTTCCTTCTTCTATCCCTGACTGACATCATTACAACTTTTTTTGACGATTACCTTGAAAAAAAAATCAGCCAGAGGCTGCCTCTTCTGCTCTTGTGTGGTACCCCATCAGAAGTTTTAACTTCTGACAAGGAGAAGATGAAGCGACTGAACCTAGCTATATGTAACAGAAAGTAGGCAAAAGATATCTATGAATATCCAAATCTCCTTGAAAGTCTCAGGAGTCAGAGAGAATATTTATACACGCTCTGAAATTGTAATGTAGGGATGGAATGAAAAGGAGTTCATGTATTTGACTGGAAGACCTTTACAAGACTATGAGGGTGCTATTAGATATGATAAAGTAATATCACCACATCTTCAGCATCTCCACTCTAATTGAAGAACAACCTTAAATGTCGTGTCTTCAAATTCCTTCAGCTCCCACCATAAAAAAGGAAACTGCTATGAAGACAGGTATATTGTTTAAATCAAAGGGTGCCACATAATTTTCCTAATACAGATTCCAATTATTTTCCCAGTTAATTCACTCCTCTTCATACTTCTGTGAGATAAAATCTACGATCTTCATCATGTGTATAGAAAAGGGTGGCTAATAAAATGTTAACCTTAATATGGTGCTTTCCACTTTTCAAAGCCTTGATGCATCTAATGTTTCATTGGCATTCTCAGAACAAGCCAGTAAGTATCCATCATTTGATGCATATAAGAACACTTAATACAGAGGTCAAATGATTTGTTCAAGGTCACGGAACTCTTCAGTAACAAGGTAATGGTCCAAGTCTTTTTCCATTGAAAGCAATAATAGCTTTGATTTATAGAACTTGTTATGGTTCACAAAATTCTTTGCTTTATTCAATCCTCCCAACAACCTGTTGAAATAAGCAATACAAGTATTATCAATCCCTTTTTATAGGTGAGAAAACTGAGGTTCAGCCAAGTGAAAGGACTTTAGCCAAACCAGGAAAGTAACAGAGCCCAACCTAGTCAGTTTCTTTAGAGCAATAATGTACACATTCACATATATGTTATGGGATTTAGATAGTGATGTGTGTATACATATATATAAATTATTTCCTCATATAGATATATGGCTACACACATGTGTAGTATATGTCTATGTGTATTTGCATATACACACATACATACAGGCATATATGCATAGGTTTGTAGTACACACACATAGATACACAAAGCTATGCATATGCATGGTTGTATATGTACATATATGTAAGAGGTCTATATATACATTCACATATGCATATATTTATACATTACACATATACAAATATTTATACATGGCTATATACATAGTCAATAGACAACCATTCATGAATACACACACACACATATACATAAGTGTATATGCATATATGCGTGTGTGTGTGTGTGTGAGAGATCAGGAAGATAAGACTTCTGATTCTAACTAGTCCTCTCTCTACTATGCTACCTAGCTGTCATATATGTGTGTGCACAGATACATAAACATGTGTACACGCATGGTGTATATATGTATTGTGTATACACCTGTGCATATACATAGTCACCTCCCCCACCCCTCTCTCTATATAAATGCATTATATATCTCTACCTATATGTACTATGCCTATGCAAAAACACATATATGTAAAGAGACCTGTTTAAATGCATACCCATGCATTGCCAGTCCTATGCACACATATATACATACATACCATAAGCATATATAGCTATGTGTGTAGGTAGGTGTGTGTGTATGTATATGTAACAGCATTACAACAATTTAACTTTACATTAAAAATTCTGAAAGAAATCAGCATTCCAAAAAACAACCTAGGCTATCTTCATTGACAATAGTGAGCTCTCTCTCTCAGCTCCTGCTGCTTGGCTGGCTCTCTTTTACTTCTTCCTAGCAAAATCCTCTGCCTTTCACCCCAAATCCCCCACTTGAAAGCAGAAAGGACTGGAAGAAAGATGAAAAGCTCCTGATCTGGTGCTTAATCGGAGACCCTTGGGCACCCAGAGAGACCTTTGCTTCCCCTTCCCTACCTCCCCCCAACTGTCTGTGTACACATTCACACATAACTTTGTTGTGGTTCAGGAGTTTGTGTCCAACTCTGTGACTCTATTTGGGGTCTTCTTGACAGAGATATTGGAAGAGTTAGCCTTTTTTTTTTCTCCAGCTCATTTTACAGATGAGGAAACTGAGGCAAACGGGGTTAAATGACTTGCCCAGAATCACACAGCGAGGAACAAAGATTTGAACTTACAGAGATAAGTCTTCCTGATTCCAACTACTATGCTATCTAGCTGCCATACGTGTGTATATGTGCACGCATACACAGACATGCATACATGCATCTATAGTTTATATACCTACATATCTGTGTGTATACATAGCCACATATGTAGAAATGCCTATATATACATATACTATATGCATTTGTCTATTTACACGTATATATATACATATAGCTAGATATTTATATATGTATGCATAGGTTTATAATATGCAAGACCTCTTAGATACATGTATATACACATATAATATATATGCACATATGTAGATAGACGTGCATATATGTATACCCATACATCCATACATGTAACATACCTGTCGGAATGATATATACATGCAAACATATACCTAGGTTGTGTATGTGTATGTGTGTGTGTATATGCACATACACCTATACCTATACACCCATATATGCAAAATAACTCAGATATGATATATATACACATACAAACAAAAATCTAGGTGTGTGTATATATACACCTATACTTATGTACCCATATATGCAAAATACCTCTCAGATATATATGCTACATATCTATATACACGCATCCATATATACAAGTAAGATATGTGATATATATACATACACTAGATATGCACATGTATCTAGGTGTGTATATGTGTATATACACTCCCTCAGACATCACACCCACATGCACTGCATACACACATACATGGTACATGCCCCATGAGGATGCACACCCACGAACGCATGCACACGTAAGTATTACACACATGTGAGCTATGTGGATGCGGACCCAGCTGTGCACAGCTCCAGCTGCCGAGGAAGACTAGCCATACTCACCACTGTTGCGATCTCATTCTAGCTACTTAGACCCAGAGGCACACGCGCCCCCCTCCCGGAGCCCCGAGACGCGTTAGCGGCCGGGGCCACTCTGCCCAGAGGCCCGGGAGGTGCAGACGAGGCCGGCTCCTCGGTACAGAACTCAGATGGCGGGGGCGCTTTCCGAGCCGGCTCCATGTTGCTCGGGAGCGGCGGTTCGGAGGGGTTGGGCCTTTGAAGTGGCTTTCCTCGCGCACTCCGCTTCCCAGGCGGGGCAGAGGCCGCTCGGGCGCTCCCGCCGGGCACGCGTTGGTTTGTTCGCCAGAGTTCCAGTTCGGACCCCGCTTTCTGGAGGGGAGCGGGCCGGGCCTCCCCAGAGGAAGGAAGTGTCCTGCACCAGCCAGCGTTTTCCTCTAGGAGGAGCCGAGTAGTCCAGATGAAAGTGACACGCACCAACTCCAACTCCTCGCAGGCAAGGGCAGCAATCTGAGCTCCCAGGAATTCGCTCCCCGGGCGGCTCTCGCCTCCTCCCCGTCCATCTCCTACCAGCTGCCCTCCCTCCTCCCTTGGCTGAAGTTCTCCCTCCCCTCCCGTCCCGAGCGAGACGCCGGAGCGTGCCGCTCTGTCCGGGTCTCAACGCGCTCTTCGGCCCGCCCCCCCCTCCCGCCGCCCCTCACCCCAGCAAAAAAGCCGCCTCTCCCTTTCCCCGGTTCCCACCCCTCCCGTGCCCTCCCTCCCAACCCTTTACCCCGCCCCCCTCTCCACCCCTCCTTTCCCGAAGCCTGACAGCCCGAGAGCTGCCAAGCGGGGCGCAGCCATGGGAAGGGGAGGAGGTAGAGGCGGCGGCGGCGGCGGCGGCGGCTGCTGCAGCAGCAGCGGTGGCAGCTGTGGCTGCTGCTGAGCGCCCCGGCAGCGGGGACCCCCCTGGGGCGCCCGGGCGCACCAGCCGCGGCGAGAAGGGAGACCCTCTGCTCGCCCTGCTCCGAGGCTCGGCTCCAAGGTAGCGGCCGCGGCGGGGGGCAGATCCGCGGCGAGGGGGTCACTTCCCACCTCCGGGCTGGAGCTCGGCGTTGGGGGCGGGCGGGAGGAGGCTTCTTTGGGGTGCCGGAGCTTTCAGATTTATCCGCAAATACGCTGGTGCCTCGAGGTGGGGGTAGAGCTCCGATGGTCTGCGCTTCCTCCCGAAGAAGTTGTTTTCCGCTGGTAGGTTGTAATCTGATCCGTAGCTGGGACGTGTGCGTGCGTGCGTGCGGGTTTCTGTCTGTCCGTCTGTCTTTCGGACTAGACTGTTTCTTTCTTTTTCTTTTAGGGAAGGAAGTTCGGGGAGTGAGGGTAGTAGCACTAAATTTGTTTAAGCGCAGGAAGGTGGGGGTGTCTTATTGAGGGGTGTGTGTGTGGAAGGACTTATTTTGGAGACAGTTTTGTGGGTGTCTTTAAACTTTCTTCTGTGTCTGTCTCTGTCTCTCTGTCTCTGTCTCTGTCTCTCTCTGTGTGTTTGTCTCTCTCTCTGTCTCTCTCTGTCTCTTTCTGTTTTTGTCTCTCTCTCTCTCTCTCTCTCTCTCTCTCTCTCTCTCTCTCTCTCTCTCTCTCTCTCTCTCTCTCTCTCTCTCTCTCTCTCTGTCTCTCTCTCTCTCTCTCTCTCTCTCTCTCTCTCTCTCTCTTTTTCTCTCTCCCCTCTTCTCTGTATTTGGATTTGACAACCTCTGCCACTCGGGCAGGAACTGCAGCTGGAGTTGTGTGTCCACAGGGGTGACTGGATGGTGGGGAAGGACCAGGAACAATGGGACTCCTTCTCCAGGCTCGCAGCCTTTCCTCGAGCCCCTGATGCTGTACTTTTCAGTTGCTGCGCTCTTTGCCCCCTCGGGAGCCTGGAGGAGTACACTGGCCTGGCTGGGTGGGATGGCGTGGCGATCGGGAGCTTCCTCACTTGTGGCCCTTCACTAATCTGCGGTTTTTGAAACGACCTCAAAGTTTTGACAGCCAGAGCTAGCCGAGGCGGCTGCAGTGCCGGCGGGTCGTGGTCCCAGGCGGCGGGGGCTGGCCCCAGGGACTCCGGCCGTTCCACGGCTGGGGTCGCGAGGACGGCTGAGGGCGTGGGGCGCGCTGTCGGAGGGAGACCCTCTAGCACACCGCACTGAAAACTGTTGCTGGAGCCGCGGCTGCCTGGCTCGGGTTGGCTTGCTGGAGGCGGTGGCGGGGGTTTTGTGTGCTCGCACGGCTGTACGTGCTATGTATGAGTGTCGGTGTACATACAGGAGGGCGAGCACAGCGTGTAGGAGTGTCCCTCAGCTCGGGGAGCGTACTGTGGGGGTGGGCGGAGGCCTGGGAGGTGGCGGCGGCGGTGGAGGTGGGAGGGTTGTTTATGTCTCTGCCGAGGACGGGACGGGGAAAGGTAACGGGAGGCGGGGGGGGGGGGGGGGGAGGAGAGGGGGCGGAATTGTGGAAGTTGCCTTAGGGATAAACTCCGGGGTCCTTTAAAAAAGGAGCTCCCCTGCCGCCCAGAACTGGAACCGAGCAGTTCGCGATTCTGCATTTGCGAGAGGCAGCTCCTTTTCTCTGAAAAAGAACCCGCTGAAGGATGCGTGCGGCCCTGAGGTGCCAGCCTGAGGTGCCTCTCTGAGGTTTGCCACCCCACCCATTCTTTAGCGGGGTTTGTTTACCTTCCAAACTTAGGTCTTAAAGGACCCTCAGGCATACCGCTCGGGGGTCGTGGGCGCCGGCTGGGAAGCTGCTTCCCTAACCCTGAAGTGTTTGCAGAGGATCTCGAATGTTTCCACCAGTCCCAGATAGTATAACAGGGTCTCTGAGAAAGAAAACTGGAAAAAAGCAAACTCCTGAAATCAAAGGACTGGGCAGGATGCCTTCTGTACTTCATTCATTTGCGTCTGGATGAGTGGAGGACGGTGTCGGTTCTCCGAGGCGGGGGAAGACTCGACCCGGGGAAGAGAGACGAGCGTCTCTAGTTGTCTATTTATCATTCAAGATCAGCTTTAGCCTAAAAGTCTGAGACACACTGTAATTTTAGCCAAGAAGTTTTCTCCTCCTACCGCCACCTTGAAAAAAAATGCTTAATATTACTAGAATAGTGACTCAACGTTCAACTTTCCTTCAGAGTTAATATATACATCGAAATTATTCCATCATTGGTCTCCTGAAATGTTCTAAAAGCAAACATTGTCCTGAGGAGGACGGGAGGCAGCACATACGTGTGTGTGTGTTTTTAAGAGAGCATAGCTCTGACGTGCAAATATTTGTCTCAGTCAGAGTTTGGGATTGGAGTTTTTTTATTACTTTAAAAAATAATAATCCACGGCATAAACCCCTTAAAATTGATATTCGCTACAACCTATCTCAGTCACAGCTCCGGTGCCTGGCGAACAGATGTTTACTGGACTCGGTAACCTATTGGACTGTCATGTTGAGTATCTTGTTAGCTCAGGACATAATGTTTATAGCATAATGTAATAAATGGAGCCACAGTGGCAGTTGGCCTGTGCCAAGCGCAGGAAGCGCCCCAGCATGGAAACAATTCCTGAAGTTGGTCCAGCTCGGCAAGCCCTGCTGGCGATTTGCCGGTTAGCATTGTTAATGTAAAGACAAATCTAAAAGATATAATGAGAATGCAGGGCAGCAAGATCTTTAGTTTGTTTTTTTTTTTTTTTTTTAATAGGCTTATATAATATTTTCTATGTCTGCTCTCTCTCTCAGTGAAAGTTTCATCAATTACCTCCTTAATATTGATATATGTATTGCTACAATGTAGATGATTTTTTTCTTCGTTAATTTCACTTATTTTCCTCATATAAGTTTTTTTTTTCCTCTGATAGCGTTTTAGATTTTTAAATAATAATTGCTGGAATTATATAGCATTTTAAAAATAGAATCTCGCAACAATCCAGGGAAATGAGTTTTATTATCACCCTTATTTAACACATAAGAAAACTGAGGCAGATATTGTCAGGGGTCACATGGCTAGGAAGAGTTTGAATTTAGGTGTTTTTGATCCCCTGGCTCAGCATTCTATCCACTACAACACCTAGCTACCTCTGGGCAGATTTAAATTAAAATTTACAAGGACATATTTTCCATGGTGCCTATTAATTTCTAAATGGTGTATTCATGAGCTTTTAACAGTTACAGGTCCTCTTCTAATTTTTTAATGGTAGGAATTGGAGTTTGCTAATATTAAAATCTACACCATATTAATTATGTACACAAGGTAATAGGCATATTTTCAGCAGAATACAAGAGTTGGAGTGTATGTGTATGACTGTGTATGTACATGTAAAGGAGTTCCAGTTTTATCCCTTATTTAATTTTCTTTATAATCACAAGGTGATTATATCAAACTTCAAAACATTTCTGCAATGCTTAGAATCCTTCTGTGAATGTGCAGGTGAAATTACTTTGACTTATAGCCCATGTCTGCTTCATTGCCTTTTGTCAATGAAGATTAACTTTAAAAGATAGCATTTGTGTGACATATTAAAGGCCAGGAAAATCAAAATTGAATGTTCAGAATAAACAGAAAATTTGAAACAATCCTTATATATAATTTAAGTAAACACTCTTCTTTTGGTTTTCTGAACTTAAATTCTCAGAAGCAATCAATAGGTAGAGAAAGAATGCCTTCTATTTTCATTCTGGAGACAAACCACATTCTGGCTCTAGTGGCGGTAAAAGGTGCTTTGGAAGAAATGCTTCCTGATGGATAAAGAGGATCCAAATAATATGTATGGGACGTGTCTGATTAAGTTAACAACTCATTTTTCTCTTGAGGCAAAGAGGATAGGCAGTGCAAACATAAAAAAGTCTGATATGCACATTCCTGATGAACCAAAGTGGGCTACTAACAGGCTTTCTGTAGGAACTGAAGTTTCACACCCCATTTGATATTAGTGAAATTTGACAGCAGAATCTCTCTTATTTTCTACTTATCTTAAGTTTTCCTCAGCTAGAATGAGAGGTAGTGAGGTAGAGTGGAGAGAACATTGGTTGGGGAGTCAAAATGCAAAATTCGCGCTGCTTTACTAATTCTTCTACTTTAGGTCCCTGAGCAAGACTCTGAAACTTAGTTTCCTATAAACTATAAAAATATTTGTTCAATCTATCATACAAAATTGCTATTTGCAAAGTGAGTTATTTTGAGTTAAATTCTACTCTGATGCCTCATCCTCAATGTAAGTGTGAAACTGTGACCTTATTCTTGTCAGAGTTGGCCCTAACTTCTTAAGGGCTGTGCCTGAGAGAGCAAGCTCTGGCAGGCCTTACCAGGGTGAAAGGTTGAGTATGGGGCTAACAACAGAACAGACTACCCACATTGTTGTCCATGTGGCTAAGTTGGGAGGGACATCACAAAATGGTTTAAATTCTAAAGCTGTTTGGCCATAGGCACTAACAAAGACTCCCTATCTAAACTTAGATTTATCTCTCTGAGTCACATATGCATTATTTCTAAAATTCTATCTATTTTTTCCAAGGCCAAACTCAAGTCCTATCTTCTTCTTGGAAATACTACCTTGTGAGTGACCATTGAAAGTAATTTGATCATCCCTGATCATTTCCTCTACTGAATTACTATAATAATCATCTACACCAGTGATGCCAGATCAAATAGAAATAAAACCACTAAGCCATACATAAGGATTCCTGTGGGTTTTACATTGACTTAGAAAACCACATATTGACATTATCTATATTCTATTGTATTTTTATTTATTTTGCTAAATATTTCTCAGTTGCTTTTATTCTGGTTCTGGTTCGACCCTGGAGTATTGCCAGAGCAGGTGACATGTTTTATACCTCTTGAAATACACTACTAATTTGGTCTTTAACATGTATTACCTTAATTTTTTAGGATGTTCTCTGTATTTGAGAATGAAGAGGTTTAAGGGGTCATCTAGTCCTGTTCTATAATTTTATACACCATGCTTCCAGGAAATGAATAATTCTCTCAAGGTCATATAGGTAGTAACATATAAGTTTAGACTTGAACCCATGTCTTCTAACTTTAAATTCAGTATTCTTTCGATCACAAAATGTGATTACTTATCTTTTTTCAGGAGTGTTTTCTCTCCCTATCTATACTGTAAAAACCCTCAAGAGCAGGAACTAGGACTTATATATATTGTACTAGCCACAGGGCCCAGCTATTGATATTCCCTGTTTATGAAACTGAGGCTTTCACCAATAGTTCAGAATATGGAAAAAGTTGCATTTCTTCATTAAGCATAAATGGGAGAAACAACATCTAGTAAAAAGTGATTATCTGAGAATGTTAAAAATTAAGACTAACTTTTCAAAGTAGAAGGTCTCAGAAAACAAAACCATGTTTTGTATTCTCCATTTGGATTACATTTAGAATAAAGTTAATTGGGAACAGAAAACAAAATCCAAAATGTATAAATAGTATTAAATCAATTAGCATTTACATGATAAGTTACATTTTTTTCATAGTACTTTCATAGACATTATTTCACTTGACTTTTGTGACAACTCTACAAGGTAATTGGAGTTATACTGTGCCTATTTTACAAATGAATAATTTGAGGCAAGAAAAAAGGCGTTTTCTAATGAGGAATCTGTTTTATCTTAACAAAAATCCTAATAGGTACACTGATCAGCATCTTCTCGTTTATGTTATACAGAACAGTCAAGGAAGCACTTTTGTGACAACTCTACAAGGTAATTGGAGTGATACTGTGCCTATTTTACAAATGAATAATTTGAGGCAAGAAAAAAGGCGTTTTCTAATGAGGAATCTGTTTTATCTTAACAAAAATCCTAATAGGTACACTGATCAGCATCTTCTCGTTTATGTTATACAGAACAGTCAAGGAAGCATTTATTAAATAATTACTATGCTCTGCTAGGACCTGGGAACACAAAATCAAAAAGAGACAATATCAGTTCACTTATTCTAATGGGGAGATTGTGTATAGCCATACATATGTACAAATAATGTATACATATATAGGATTATCTGCATATGATTCTATAATTAATAGGGAACTATTGGATTTAATTATAGGAGTGGTATGTTAAAATCATGTTTAAGAAAATGTCTTCAGTTGCTATGTGGAGGGTGTATTGGTGTTCTGAGAGTTACTAAGGCAGGGAAACCAATAAGGATCGCTGTATCCTAGATGATAAAAGATGAGGATCTGAATTAGGGTAGTTGCTCTGTGAGTGGAGAAGTGATATGTCTATGAGAAAGGATGGAGATAGAAATGATTAGATCCAGCACCTGCTGGTGTATGTGGGGTAAGAATGAACAAACCTGTCTGGATGCAGGATGGTGCCTTCATTGGTAATAGGAAAGTTTGGAAGAAGGTTGTCTTTGGGGAAGAGAATTAATAAATTCTTCTTTGGTTATGCTGAGTTTGAGAAGCCTATGGGACATATAGCTTAAAATGTTCTATAAACATAGCTAATGCAGAATTGGAGCTCTGGAGAGAAATTAGCTCTGAGTCACCTTCATGGAAATGATAAAAGCTTGAATAGATCCCCAAATAATAGAAAAGAGAAAAGACTCAAGATAGAATCTTGGGAGTGGGACAAGTATATCCATAATGGAAAGAAGGATGCCAGTCAGGAAAATGAGATTGAAGATTCATCAGAGCTGTGGATAATTGAGAGAAAAGAAGTCATGGAAGAGATAGGAAAGATGGGATTAAAAAAATGGAGATTAAAATGAGCAAGAAGAGCCACTTTCTTCTTTGTAGTTTTGGAAGAATAAGGATATGGAGAGTTTTAGAGTTGGGAAAAAAATTGAAGGAGATAACAGTTGAATAATTTCAATAAATTCAGATTCTTAGCTGATTATGAAAGTGAGGGAAAGGAATTGGAAATGAATTCTTTTGGGGCAAGCTTTGTATTAAATGTAAAAGAGAAACAATTAAGAGATGAATAATTGCTAAGAAGCAATAAGGGACCAGTCAAGGTAGATTAAGCTTAACTTTGAATGGACCCAGTCAATCTGATTTTGTTCTTTTCTCTAGTCCCTAGAGTCACTTAGGAATTGGTGTAGAAGAGACAAGTGCTAGGAATTATACAAATCTGAAGGGTAAAAAGATGTAAATAAGGGATATCTAATGGCTAAGAGAATGAAAGAGGAGAAGCCATCATTGAAATGGGTGATCATAGAATAGAGGGGGGGGGTGGAAATGGGACTAGAATAGGTTTAATAGATTGGAAAAATTAAGAGGCTTGATTAAATTCAACAAGTACCTAATATTGAATGTGAGAAGATGGTATTTTATTATGACCTAAAGGAGCCCAGATTACCCACAGATACCCAAGTAAACTCAACCCAAAGTCAATTTAATATTAAGAAAAACAAAGAAAAATAGCGATAGTTTCCATCTATTCAAAGATTAACACAGAGAGAGAGAGAGAGAGAGAGAGAGAGAGAAAGAGAGAGAGAGAGAGAGAGAGAGAGAGAGAGAGAGAGAGAGAGAGAGAGAGAGAGAGAGAGAGAGAGAGAGAGAGAGAGAGAAAGAGAGAGAGAGAGAGAGAGAGAAAGAGAGAGAGAGAGAGAGAGAGAGAGAGAGAGAGAGAGAGAGAGAGAGAGAGAGAGAGAGAGAGAGACTGGCAGAATCCTGGCTTAAACAAAGGCAAGGTGAGGAAGGTAGAAGGTAGAAAGCAAGGCATACCAAGAGCAGATAATAGCTAGATCAGCAACAAGACCAGTCCTGAACCATGTAGAAGTCACAGTACAAGAAAAGGCCAGAGCAGCATTTGAGAATCAGTGCACTTGGGGTCTTTCAGGAAGACTACTACAAACACAAACAACAGTGTCTAATTGAGACCTATTAGGTTCCCAGCAAGGGATGGAGTCAACTCCAGACTTGGGACCATGCAAGCTGAAAAAGTTGGAGGAGGAACCAAACCCATAGACCAAGTTGAATTACCAGGAGATTGAGCCAAAATTCAAGAAGGAGGGTTGTAGTTTTAACAATGGATCTATATCTAAGCAGCATCTTCCATAACATATATGGAAAGCCCATATTATTTAATGTCATTGATACTTAAGTCTTTCACAGTTGTGTTTGCTTTACAATGTTGCAGTATAAATTGTTAAGTTTAGAATAAAAAATGTGATATATATGATTCTGCTATCTCAAAAATATGAATGGATAGAGTGAGAAAGAAAAAAATCTATTTTGTTTGTATTTTATTTTCAAAGAGGGCCACTGATAATCATGATGTGATGTCCTGACTTGTACATGAATTGAAATTAAATGAGGCAAAATTGTGCAGAAGTGTCAGCCTCATTCTCTCTTCCTGAGTCATTGAAGTTCAGAGGCAAAACAAAAGTCAGGATGACTGGAGATGGCCTGATCTGCAGTGGATCTTTGATTTCTAGCCTACCCCTAATGTTCTACAGGGCCCACTACAAAATCTTTTCTGACCATTGGAACAAACTCTACTCACTTCCCCATTCCATGGGGTGGGGATAGGGAAGACCCTCCCATGCTTGAGGTAGATAAATCCCCCTAACGCTCTGTTGGGTATGAGACTTATCAGTTACCCTCCACTTGGTTTATTCTGTCTGCTGAGATGGTTTTACCAGGTTATAGCCACTGATCATGGGCTGCAGTTTTTTGGAGCCACAAGTGAGAGTTGGATAAAAAATTGATGAGCAGGCCTGAAAAGGGCTCAGCAGGCCCTCACACCAGAGGTTCTGGTCTTTCCTGAACACCCCATATCCAGAAAAAATAGATTGTGGTTTAAGAATGATTTTCAGAGTTGAGGATTTTGGAGTTAAAATTATTCTAATGAAATCTAAGATGTGACTCCATTTGGTAGAGATGGGATATTAGAAGGCTCATTAACAGCATTCCCAAGATGATAGCAGGAAAAGGGATAGAGACGAAGATAGCAAATTGGGCTAATTTCTTCCAGTCCTCCCTCTTGGGAAAATTTAATTCAAGTAATATAAAATGAAACCACAAATCAGAAAATTGCTTTGGTCGACACTTTACAAGGAGACAGAGTTCTTGTCAGAAATTGCTGTTCTGGATTTTTTTTGGCTCTTTAAAATTACCACTAGACTTACTTTTTAATATCCCCAGTTAATACAATTTCTTTAGGAGATTTCTTCAAACTTGGGGTTAGAAGAACTTAGTTTCATTCCCAGTGCTATTACTTATTAGCTGTGTGATCTTGAACAAGTTAGTTAACTTTTCTCAATTTAAATTTTCTTATTTCTAAATCAGGGCTAAAAATCCATAGTTAAAACTATCATCAATCAAATCAAATAAGATTATACAGACCTGACAGACAGCTGTGAGGATTCAACTACTCAGTATCCAACAAGAGGAAGTACAGGGACCCTTGACAAAATTTCATTCTTTTCCCTGTATATTTTAGCTATTTATTTTCATTCAGACATTTTGGATCTTGTCTTAATAAAGGCCTACATGACCATTGATTTCATGCTCCTAGGGCCATGAGTACAACCAGTTCATTTTGTAGATAAGGAATGTGGGCTATAGTAGGGAAGGGGGGAGTTGTAAATTATTTTCTCTGAGCCATACAGCTTAGTATGCACCAGAGAAAGAATTTTATAGTTCAAATCCTTTTCTGACTTTAGGGCCAATACCAGCTCCTTTGCCTGTTTCCTCATCTATAAAGTGAGCATAATAGCATCACCTACCTTGCAGAGAAATTGTGAGGAACAAGTGAGATATTTGTAAAAAGCATTTAGCACAGTGCTTGGCACTTTATAATAATAATAATAATAATAATAATAATAATAATAATAATAATAATAATAATAATAATAATAATAATAATAATTGTTTATTAATAAATATTGTTTAAATATTTACAAAGTTTATACATTGATGCAATGTGAGAGAGAATATTGGACTGGGGAGTGTGGAGGCCTGCATTCTAGTCCTATCCCTGTAAATAATTAAAAATCAGAATGTCTTAAAATTATTATGAAAATTATTTTGAGAAACTCTCAAGAAATTTCAGTGCTCCCTGCAACACTTTGAGAATTGCTGATATGGAGATGCTACACACCTGGAGTCAGGAATGCTTGGATTTGAATTCTGCCTCAGAATTCCATTCACTGTATGATTTGGGTCGAATCACTCCTTTGACCTTAGTTTTCCCATCTGTAAAATAAAAGGGTTGAATTCACTGATCTCAATAGTCTCTTCCAGCTTTAAAATCCATGTGTTAACATGCCTGATACAGCATGAGTGATATCCTTCCTATCTCAGGTCTATAAGTAGGCAGATGTGGCAAAGGGCATTTGGGTGATATGGAGGAGTATGGACAAACCCCATGTGGAACTTGACCTTTTACCACAAGCTTTCTTCTCAAAGGAGATGGCAGGTATTGACCTTCATTTACAGAAAGATGATGGATATCCTAGGACTTACCTTGTCTTTTCAATCTGCTCAGGAGAGATATGATGACAAGTTAGGACTTTCATAATTTTAGTAGATATAGCACCTTCTCTTCCTAGGAGAGGTAAACAAAATAAATGCTTATTGGGCATTCTTTTTCTGAATGACTGATGCCTCTCTCTAGGTAGATATTTTTTATATCATGGGATAAACAGGGATGATGAAGGAGAAAGAGAAAAGTTGAAGTGGGAAAAATATGGAGAGTGGAGAACAAGAAGTGCAAAAGAGAGGAACTATAATAATAAATCAATATTTTCTTTTGCTATTGTTATAGTAATAACAGATCATATCCTTCTGGAGTTTTAAGATTGAACAAAATACTTCTCAAGAATCTTGGGAAGAGAGAAATGCAAGAATTTTTAAAAAATTTTTCCACATTTTAAAAATGGGAATCTTGATATTTAGAAAATTTAATAGCTAATACGTGCAAGAGTTGGAGTGACAGCTCATGGTCATTGGCCCACTTTCCAGCAGTGACCCTGTGGGAAGACTTTATAGGTTTGTAGAAATTTCTTCTAGAAATGGCATCATTTGGGGCAGCTAGGTGGCCAGTCTTGAATTCAGGAGGACCCGAGTTCAAATTTGATCTCAGATGCTTCACACTTCCCAGCTGTGTGACCCTGGGCAAGTCACTTAACCCCAGCCTCAGAAAAAATGAATAATTAAATAATTAAAGAAAGAAAGAAAGAAATGGCATCCTTTGAGAATGTTTCACATTTCTAATGAGACATCAGCAAAGATTCCATTTCTCACTCCACTAATGACACATTGTGATGCTAATCGTTAAACCTGTATAGCTTTTAATATGCTGCCTTTCTGTTTTCACATGTGTAAAATTGGGATATTCTTTTTTGATTACTGACTCAGATAGAGAGAATAATGACATCATCAGTAAAACCCTTTAGAGCCCATTGGATAATGATTCTGAGCAGCCAAGCTAGGGCTGTAATTGATACTAGCCTATAAAATTAACCAGACCATCAAACTGCTAGTTTGGAGCTAGAACTTCTATAATCCAAGGATCTTGATTTCAAAATTAATGTTTTTTCTCCTACATTGTTTCCAGGGTTTTCCTAGGCATTGAAATACATGATGCATAAATACATAGATGATAGATGATAGATAAATAGATAGATTCACAGACATATGTATATACATACAGATATGTATGCATGTGTATATATTACATACATACATACATATATATACATATGTATATTGGAATAGGGGAGACTTATCCTCATATTTTTAAATCTGGCCTCAGATACTTTCTAGCTGTAAGTCATTTTACCCTATTTGCCTAAGTTTCCTCACCTGTAAAATCATGAGGATAAGAAAATGGCAAGTCACTCCAATATTTTTGCCAAGAAAACTCCAAATGAGACTTGGTGTTAGATATGACTAAAATGATTGAACAACTATTTACCTCAGAGGATTAATGGGAGGATCAAATGAGATAATATAGTAAAGCATCTTATAAACCTTTCAGTGCTATGTAGATATATATATATAGATATATAGAGAGAGAGAGATTGAGAGAGAGAGTACTATATATATAGTGCTATAGATATATAGATATTATTCTGTTAGCTCATATGGAGTTTTCAATAAAAAAAAATCACTAAGTTCTTCCAATCCTTCTCTGTCTCTAGGCCAATTTTCATTTAATAAATATATTTGATTGTTTATGGCTTTAAAATAGAGCATTGTCTTCTAGTATAGTTTCCTTGTTTTTTCTTCTCTCCTTCAGACAAGTCCTGCTGCTAAGTGACACTGCAGATTTCATGACAGCCACATCCATCTATGAAGCACAATAGGTCACTTTTGCCTTAAGCACCATCATGGCTTTTTACATCCAACTTCATGCAATTCTGCTTTGGTCTATTTCTTATTATCTTGTGTGTCTTCTTCTGCTAATTTGTCCAGATATCTATCTATCTATCAGTGATAATCAAAAGTTCACAAAATACACATACTTTTGTCCTTCCTGTTTGAAGATTAAACAGTTAACAGTAATAGTTATCTGTGTCCACTGTAGTGAGTGAAAAGACTGAAATTATGATCAATAGTTTTCCAATACTGCATAGCACAGATTATAATGCCTTTGCTTAGGGATTGTAACAAATAGTAAATATCTGTCTCTCTTTTTTTTCCTGAGGCACTTGGGTGTTAAGTGACTTGCCCAGGGTCATATAGCCAGGCAGTGTTAAATGTCTGAGGCCAGATGTGAACTCAGGTCCTCCTGACTTCAGGGCTGGTGCTCTATCCACTACACCAACTAGCTGCCCCTTCCTGTCATTATTTCTAATACTCTCCTAGACTAAAACTTTTGCTAGAAAAAAAATGCATTTTATTTCTGATTACTGATCAATTTCCCATTGCCTTTTGCCAGTAAACTACATTTAGTTCCTCAGTATGTCTCTGAAGTGTTTTTATGTCCCTCCTGAACTTAGTATTAGTAGTCTTACTTCATAATTACACTGCTTTAAAAATGTTCATTTCCTGTTTGTGAATTCTTGCTAATGTGTCTGTCCATTGATGACTTAGGTTATTAATGAATCAGAAATGGAAAATATACCAGAGACTTTTCAGTAGCTCATTAAATATGAATTTTAAATTAAATAATAAAAAAAAACGTTCCCAAGAACAGATGTTTCTCATAGAAGTTACCATCTGTCATTTGAGAGACACTAAAAGCACATTACCTTAACTTTTTATTAGAAAAGAAATAAAGCTTAAATCCTAACTTCCCACTTATTGGAACAATGTTTGCCAAGGAAGAATACTAAACTAGCAGCTATGAAAACTGGGTTCTAGCTTTGCTACTAATTTATTGTATTTGTTTTGGAAGTCAGAGAATCACCAGATCTAAGGGTTGGAAAGTAATGCAGGAGACATTTAATCCAATGTGTATTTCAACTAAGAACCCCTTTGATAATATTTCAAATAGGTGCTCACACAGTCTCTACTGAAAGACTCTCACTTACTGTCTTTCAAAGTGGCCCATTCCACTCTTGGATCGCCCAAATTGGAAGGAAGTTTTTCTTCATATTTAGCCTAAATTTACCTCTAAAATTCTACTCATTGCTTCTGGTTCTGACTTCTTGAATCAATCAGAAGAGGTTTAATCCCTATTCTTTACCACAGTCAATAAAAAAGTCAACAAGCATTTACCAAGCACATGTTATATAACAGGCACTGTATAAAGCTCTGGGGATATATAGAAAGGCAAAAAACAAAAACAAACAAATAAACCAAAAAAAAAAAAAAAAACACAGTCCTTGCCTTCAAGAAGTATGTATTTTAATGTAGATGGTCTATCACACCAGACTAGCTAACATTTCTCCTTCGATATTTTCTTCTCTTGGCTAAATATTCCTTCAACTAGTTCACACAGAAACTGGTGTCTAATTCTCTCAATCATCCTACCTCGTCTTACAACTGTTGCCTATATAAGGCTTAACAATGAATAGATGCTTAATATCTTAATTTAAAATCCTACTTTTCAATCCATCTGTGTGTATTACACTGTGATTGAATTGAAACTTTATGCCCCATTCATCCTTGAAGACCTTTCCAAAACTAAGTCACACATTGTAATCTAATAAGGAACGATCTGGTACATGATGGTCCTGAAATAAGATCCTATATCCAACCTTGTGATACATTAACAATAGTACCTAGCGAGCCTTAAATGTCAAAGATTCCCAGATACCCAGAAACTGGACCATCTTAATAAGCTTTCCGAACATCTGTATCACATCTGGGTGGAATCATTACCTTTGGAGTTATGCTTCACTTTTCCAGTCTTGAATCATACTAACCACCACCCCCTTCCTTCTACTCTGTGCTCTAGCCCAACTGAATTTCTCTGTCCTCTGGAAATGCTTCCCTGTCCCCAGTCCTGAGCTCACAGTCTTTTTTGCACCTGGAATGTCCTCCCTCCTCTCTTTGTCTGGTAAGACTGGCCTCCTTGCTTTCCTTAAACAAGACACTTTCAGTAACTGTGCCCCATGCTAGAATGCTCTCCTTTTTCATATATGTCTCCTGGCTTTTCTGGCTTCCTTCATTTCTCAATTAAAATCCTATCTTCTAAAAGAAGCTTTTCCCTTATACTATAACATATCTAACATGTATGAGACTTCCTGCCATCTAGGGGAAGGGGTGAATGGAAGGAAAGGAAAAATCGGAACATTATATAATAATGTTGTAAAAAAAAATTACCCATGCATATGTACTGTCAAAAAAAGTTATAATTATAAAATTTAAATATATTTTTAAAAAAGCTTTTCCTTTAATGCTGGTACCTTCCCTCCTTTGAGTATATAACCTTTATATGTACTGAATTATTAACTGAAATTATTGTTTACATGTTGTCTTTCCTATTAGACCAGGACTTCTTGAGAGAAGGAGGGATCTTTTGCCTTTTTTGTATCCTAGCCCTTAGCAAAGGGTCTGGTACATAATAGGTACTTAATCAATGTTTAATTGATGACTAAATTATTATCTTTAAAGTTCTACCTTCTCTTTGAAGCCTTCCCTGATCTCCCAACTTGATAAAGAACAATTTCCCTTTTTATCTAACAAAGTCTTTTAATTTGCTCTTCTTCCCTCCTCTCACAATAATCCCACCTCAGATATTGTAGTTATTGTATTTCTCATAGTCTTCTTCTAGAGTTTAAGCTCTATGTTGGCAGGAATCATGTTAACCTGAATTGAATTGACTTGATAGACAGATAAAGTCAAGAAACATCAGGCTAATCCTTATGAAATTCTTTTGAGTTCTAATTATATCCTCAAAGTAAGCAAGTTTAAGATTAGTTTATTTTATATTAAAATTGTTGGAAACCTAGCATTCACATGTTCTAATACAAATAATCTCTGGGCAAAATATGAGTTACTGGTTCAAAAGGAGCTCTTTCTTTTAAGGAATTGCAAAGGAACAATCACATAGAAATGAGATTTCTTTCTGAAGGCACAATTACAGATTAACTGTGACATGATCCTTGTACAAAACGGCAAAGTTCCAGAAATGGAAATCACTACTCAGGAAATGTGTGTATCTCAGAGCCTTTTTATTTTATTGATTAGGATAGCATGAATTTGGGTCTTTAATGCATATTTAATTAAAGATAGGTAGATTTTTAAAGTTGCTGATCCATTTAGCTTATGACCCTTAAACTCAAATGACTCCATTCTCATTTTTGCAGTAGGAATTCATCTGAATTTCCAAGACTTGACAACTAACTTTATATCTTTGGTTTTATGGATTTTCAAATCTATTTGGCTAGAAGCTCCATGAGGGCCAGGGGCTATGTTTTACCTACTGTCATACATCTACTTATTACACGGTGTTAAACCTCTGCATGACTTACACGTAGTCAGTATTCAATAACTGGTTGTTGACTGATATTTCTACTACCATTTCTGTTTTGCATTGGAAGCACTGAATGGTATCTAGCATCTTGTTTGTTTCCATTGTTATCATTCAATTGACATACAATAGCATCTAGAAGGTAAAGTGCCAGCATTGGACTGTGGAAGATCTAAATTCAAAAAGACTTGCCTTTAATAAGTACTAAATGTATCACTATGAGCAAGCTTAACCTCACACTAGCCACACAACTCTCTAAGGTTCTGAGTTCCATATTAGTTGTGGAAATCCTAAATTGGAAACAACTATTACCATAAAAATCAATAATTAATTTTAATGAATTATATAAATTTTATTTAATCTTAAATTTTCAGACTCTTGTACAACAAGAGATTTGGAAAAGTAGTAAACATATAACTAATAAACTATAGGCAAAAATGCCATTTAAATACAGAATTTTAAATTGTCAATTTAGCATTAAATACCTCTAGGATTTTGTTGTTTTGTCTTCTTCCTATACAAAAAAAATTGTGCTTTAAATCCATCATCTAATGAAAAAAGTACCAATTATATTACTATAGATAGCCTGTTTACCTTTAGAGAGAAAAAAAAACTTTTGTGAAAAGCTGGGAAACATTCATTTGTTAAGCTTGTTAAATTATTACTCATAATCTAAAACTGTCAAAAAAAAAACATGCTTGTACTTCACATGATTTAAAGAAGGAAATGAAACACAGCAATAATTTTAACCTTTTCCCTTGAGAATTTGCTCAGCTATTCAAAAGGGTCTTCCAGGCTAACAGGGCAATTCATTTTTTACTTACTTTAGTTGACAAATTGATGTTAACTCTTATTTTATGGCTATTTTCAGTTTAATAAATGACTTGGACTTTGATTTATATCACTGGAGCTTAAGCTTATGAACTCACAAAGGCTTCAAAAAATTGTAGTCTTTCAATAAAGGACCATATCCCTGAGAAAATGGAGGGAGGTGATGATTTATTTCCAGGGGGCATTGGAATTGGTATTGGTGTGTCAGCCTCAGAACTGGACCCATATAGTCTATCATCTTTAAAGTGTTGAAGTCAGTTTGTTTTCTTATATAATTAAGAATCCTATCCCTCCTGCTATATTGTAAGGTCCATGAGGGTGGGGAATTAATACTATCTAAATTTTGTATCTTCCACAAGTTTATTTTGCTGTGAGTAAACACAGGTAGTAAACCTTTTGAGTGTGCTAGTTTGGAGGAAGTAGAACTTTATATCTCTGGTAATTAGCATAGTGCTATGTACACAGTAGGCACTGATTAATGGACTTGGAGATCACGTAATTAACTGAGTTTAGTGGAAGGTTTTCTGATGGCTTGCACTGGAGTCACACAATGTCTCTCCTTTTTTTTATTAATTAATTAATTTAATTAATTTTTGCAAAAATTTTATGCATAGGTAATTTTCCAGCATTGACAATTGCAAAAACTTTTGTTTCAACTTTTCCCCTCCTTCCTCCCACCCCTTCCCCCAGATGGCAGGTTGAATGTCTCCTTTGAACTGGAATTCAACTATAGGCAAAGGGCATATTATACATGCAAATACTTGCATATTCACATATACATAAAAAAGAAATATGTAGTTGAATACATACATATGTATATGTATGTATACACAAATAACAATAATAGGGACCAGATCTGTGATTTCACTGCTAAAGAGAGATCCCAGACAAGCAAACTCCCTTCAGTGGTCTGCAACTTTTAGTCTGTCTATCTGTCTGTCTCACATATGAGACACATACGTATACACACAGAGAGAGGTAGAATGACAGAAGGGAAAAGCAACCCCACTGAATTCAAAGTTGAATTGGGGTAGGGATTAGAAATTGGATTCTTATAGCAAGGTGTCCTAGCCTGATATCTTTTTTTTTTTTTTTAATGGGCTAGCTCCCCATCCCAGACACTTCTTATGTTGAAAAAGCCTTGGATGGCCTGGTAATATTCCTGGCCATTCTTCCTGGACTTGAAATGGGGGAAAGGGAAGTGAGGTGGGCTGAAGATTAAAGATGAATGGTATTCACATACCTGGAAGGTTCTGGAAGGCAGGAATAGTATCTTTTTTTAATCATCTTTATATCCTTGTGATGAATTGCAATATAGCAGGCACTTGGGCAGCTAAGTAAAGTAGTAGAGTCCTGGAGTCAAGAGAACCTAAATTCAGATCCAGCCTCAGACACTTACTTAACTGTGTGACTGTGGGTATGTCACTTAACCCTGTTTGCTTCCGTTTCCCCATCTGTAAAATAATCTGGAGAAGGAAATAGCAAATCACTCCTGTATCTTTGCCAAGAAAACTCCAAATGAAGTCACAGAGAGTCAGACACAATTGGAACAACAGCAGTCATTTCATAAATGTTGAAATGCACTACCAGCATTATCACAGAAAAGTGTTTCTTCAGGATCTTCCTATGAATCCTCATGATCTACAAAATTGCTTTGTGCCAGATTATAGATACAGACCCCCTCTATTCCCAGGTATTTCTGATTAAAAAAGGCTACCCTCAGTTCTCCAGACATTAAGCTAGGTAAAGAGGAGTAGTTAGGCTCCAAATAAGTGAGCTGTCCATGAACTTGAAGAGCCCCATTTATAAAACTACTGCTGGACCTGTAAAGTCAGGCTTCTGGTCCTCAAAGTGAAAAAAAAACACATTTTTTCCTAGAGTTGTGAAGGCCCAGGGGAAAAAAGGCTGAAGTCTATTTGAGATGTTTAGGAAGAAAAATTATAATTAAATTTTATTTATTTATAAATAAACTTATTTATAAATTTTATTTTGGGGAGGCAATCATAGATAAGTGACTTGCCCAAAAACATACAATTTAATAAGTATAAAATGTCTTAGAACAGATTTGAACTGACTTTAGAGTTCTCTTCCCCTTATACCCACCTATCTGCCCTTCATATTTTATTAAAAATGTCCCTTGAAAAATGTAAAAATTCTGCATTTAAGTATGGAGGTACAGAGGTTTACAGGTATGCAACATTGCCTGTAATATTAACTTTCTTGATGTATTGATTTTTAAAATTTTTTAAAATTTTTTGCTCTTTTTGAAAGATTAATTTTTGTTATACAGTATGACTGTCTGGGACATTTAAAGCAAAAATACTAATAAAATTTTATCTGTCCATCTACAGACTACAAGACTGGTTCTTTCCATCCAACTGGCATTAATAAAAACAAAAACACTAATATTAAAAGAAAAAGACACTAATACAATTTTATCTATCTACTTATCTAGAAGGCTTCTCTCCATCCAATAAGCATTAATAAAAAAAAATCTATCTAAGCATCCATTCATCCCAGCGCGCGCGCTCTCTCTCTCTCTCTCTCTCTCTCTCTCTCTCTCTCTCTCTCTCTCTCTCTCTCTCTCTCTCTCTCTCTCTCTCTCTATTATATTGGCTCTCTCCATCCAACTACTGGTAAGAGTGGGAATTTTGACTGCTCTGTTAACAATCAGAGCAGGTTCATGTCTTCTTAGGTAACCTGCTGGCCTCAGCCTCTTCAGAGCTCACCATATTGGTGCTGAACATAGTGTGGATTCAAAATTTCATAGCCCACTGAAGCTTGGAAATTCTGAGTTCAAGAGATTTACCAGCCACAGCTTCCCCACCTAGGGAATTTTTTAGCTTGGAGAATAGTTGTGCATCCAGCTAAAAAATTAAATTAAAAAATATTGCTTTATGGAAAATGAAATATTTAAAACTAAGATTAGTATACAGTAACCTTTTCAACCACAGAATGATTTAAACAGATGGATTTTTAGGTAAAAATTATCTACACTATTAGACCATTACTATTCTTGTAAATTGATAGTATTACAATAGGGAAAGAGAGAACAAGCAGTTACATAGCATCTATTATGTGGCAGGCACAGTGCTAAAGTTGCAAAGTAAGTGCTACTATAATCATTATTTTACATTTGAGGAAACTGAGAGAAACTTGAGGTTAAGTTCCTTCCTTAGTGTCACGTAGCCTTTAAGTACCATAGGTCTGATTTGAATTCAGGTCCTCCTGAATCTAGGCCTGATGCTCTATCCACTCTAATATTTAGCTTTGTAATAGCAATAGTATAGCTCCAAATCATTGAGATCCAGATCAAGTCCATTTGCTCCATGAAGCTGTTCCTGATTATTCTGTTCTTTAGTTATCACTCCCTTCTCTGAACTTTTATTAAACTTTTAATCTCTGATAATAATAATTTAAGATTAAGTACTAGGTTAGAACTGAAAAAGATATGATATATAATGTAGTCAGACCCCCTCTCACATTACAGATGAGGAAGCCATCTGTTATATGGCTTATTATATAATATATGCAATAGAGTATATAAGAAGCCTAGAAAGGGTAACAGTTTACCCTGAATCACTCAGTGACCCAAGATTTGAATCTCACTCTTTTGATTCAAAACCCAGTGTTCATCCTACTAATGTATTATTGTCTTCTTGCATTTTTCCTTGTGAGATGGGTAATGTGAATATTTTCATCTCTTTACAGAAGGGGAAATTTAGGCTCAGAAAAGTTAAATCAAAGAACCAGTCCTCAAACTCAGTCTTAATCAATTAATTATCACTCAAGATATATTTATTAAACAAGATATATTTCCTTCTCAACAATAAATGTGAATTCTTTGTTGTTTTCTTTCTCTCTCTCTTTTTTTTTTTTTAAGCTCTGTCTCCACAAGTAGATTATCATTTTCTGAAGCAAGGAGTGTTGGTTTTACTTATACTGGCTCCTGCAGAGAATTCATTCTGGATAGAAAACTTCAGAATGACCTCTCACAACTAGCCAGATCAGAGACATCTCCAATCCTCTTAACCTCTCAAACTTCTCCAAAATAGCAATTTTGTGAAGGAGAGAAGCATTGTTTCCATGATAGTAAGACACAAATGAACCTTTATGTGTCATGAGTTTAGGAAGGCTGTCTCTCCCACAGGGAAGAATTTATATTCTACATTTTACAGGTTTTTTAGTGGATACAGGATAATCAGCGTGTATATTTTGTTTTTAGGATTAATTTGGAATTAGGATAATAATTTACAATGATAATAATAGCTTATATATTTATATAATGCTTATCAGGTTTCTGCAGTGTTAAGCAATTATTATTACAATTATTATCTCCTTTGAATTTCACTACAAACCTGGGATGTAAGTGCTATTATTACCTCCATTTTATAGATGAGGAAACTGAGATGGAACAGAATTTAAGTGACTTGCCTAAAATTACACAGTTAAGGTCTTCCTGACTTCATCATTTGAGAAGACTATTGCAGACTTATTAAACAATATGTAAAAATCAAAAAAAAGGAATTTATATTTGAGTCCAATCACCAAAGGACCATAGGACATCTTCCAGTGAATGGTAATTCTTTTCCATTCCCAGTGATTCAGTCACAGTTCTTATACAATTCAGAGAATGAACTAGCCAAGTTCTTACCTAGATCGTGGCTATTCTAAATCCTCAGGTAGATCTAGTCCCATAGATTCTATGTTGACTATGAAATTTCTCACCTGACAAAGGGTTCACTCTACCCTCATTACCCACATACAAACATGCACATTTGCACACTCACACATATACTACCGACTCACATTTCTCATGTCCATCATTGTAAAAGCCTTCTTCTTCCTCATGGCCCTCTCTTGCCCCGGCTCACCTGCCTGTACCCGAGAATACCTTCTGTCTCTTACACCATAATCAAAGAAGTGCCTACATCCCCTCAGAACTTTTTGATTATTTTCACATGAATCTATTTGGTGCATGCTCACTATACCATACTGTTGTGATCCTAATTTGTTTCCATGGCTATGGTTTTTAGTGAAAAATAGATGAAAAATGGCAGAAATGGTTTTGTTTGTCAACAGGGACTATGAAATGGAGAAAGCTTTCACTGTAACAGGAGAGATTTAAAGCAGATTTAAAGAATTTTGTGGGGAGGATGAGGAAAAACCAGTAACTGATGCCAAAGGAATTTATGGTACCATTTTCTTTTTTTTAATTTTTAATTTATTTTTTTATTACATTTTAAGTTCTAAGCTGTTTTTTTTCCTCCCTCTCCACTCTACACCAGAAAAGGCCACTATAGATAGAGAAACAGATAGAGAGACAGAGAGATAGATAGATAGATAGATAGATAGATAGATAGATAGATAGATGAACATAAATCATACTGTGCATGCTTCTATTTATCAGTTCTTTCTATGAAGGTGGATAGCATTTTTCTTCATAAGTCCTTTGTAGTTGATCTGAGTATTTACAATATTCAGAATAATTTAGTCATTCACAATTATTTCTGAATAACATTGCTGCTATTGTACAAAGCTTTCACTTTATTCTGCTTATTTCACTCTTCACTGTTTCACGCAAGTTTTTTTCTACGCTTTGCTAAAATTCAACTTGCTCATCATGTCTTACAGCACAGTAGTATTCCATCATAATCATATCAAGTTGTTTTTAGCCTTTCCCCAACTGATGGACATCTGGCACCATTTTCTTTAAATACTTTTTTAGATATGAGAACCATGTGGCCCAGAGTTGATCTTTCCAGGAAGCCAATGCCATGTTTTATATGTATTTCATGACCCTGCATCACATAGCTGGAGATGTCTTTGTTATCAACAGATGGGAAAGAAATTCATTTTAGACCAAACCAACATAAAATGAAAAGTCAAAGCCACAAATACCAAGGGCTCTGCAGAGAAGAGCTATAATCACCAATGTACAGATGGATAATCCATGAAACCATTGTTTAAGGCTTAAAAGAAAGTGTTGGCAGAATATTGGCAGGATACAGCACATTTCATAACTCAAAGGGATCATAAATTTTAAGCAGGAAAGGACCTCAGGGATGATCTAATCTAACTCCTTAATTTTACATATGAAGAAACTGAGGCTTTTGGAGGTTAAGCAAATTTCCAAAGATTATCCGGATAGTAAGTAGCAGAGCTGGAATTTGAAACTGCTTCCTCTGACTCCCTACAGCCAATGTTCTTTATCTTATATTATGCTGCTTTCAGGGGGAGATGGGGAAGGGTATATGTGTATGTGTATATAAATGTATGAGTGACTTTCTATATGCTCTGGAGCCAACCAACATAATATTTTCTGTAATTAAAATTTTTAAGCCTTGTTGTTCGGCAAAGAAAGGATTTTGCCATTATCTCAGGATACAAGGATGCTTGCTGTTATTATCAATTCCATTGAGATAGAAATGTGACAGTCTGATACCTATTTTTGAAAAACAGACCTCTCCATCTTTGGGGAAAAACTCATAATGTAGGTGGCTATTTAAGCAAGGTGTTCTTTCTTCCCAGTTCTAGGCAGGAAAAACTACAGCCCTTTTAAGGAGTAAGTAGTAATACTAATGGCTTATTTTATATTACACTTACTATGTGCCAAAGTACTAAGTGCTTTACAATTTTTATTTCATTTGATACTCACAATAACCCTAGGAAGTAGGTGCTATTATTGTCCCCATTGTATAGATTAGGAAACTGAGGCAAACAGGTTAAATGATTTGTCCTGAGTCACAAAGTAAGATTAGAATTGAACTCAGGTGTTCTGGACTCTAGGCTTGGTTCCACCGCACTACCTAGCTGATCTTTTAATGTTGTCAAACATTCAAATCAGTTGCAAATCTCCTGGCAATGCCACAATTAATAGTGATAATGGGGCTGACACTGGTAGAATTGTCCTTTCTTTGTCTATTTCTAGAAGAGAAGCTTCACATAGGAGGAGATATGGCCTTTGTGAATAGTAGATTTATAAATAATGCTGCTTCTTCCTAAGTGATTTATAAAATTGGTATCAGCAGTGTTATGGTTATAAATGTTATAAATGCTCAGGTTATGAATTCCACATGTGACATGCTTCTTATAGATTGGCTTTATTTCCTGACACTATTTCAGTACAATGTTGAATCCCTTCTTTGATGGAGCATTTATTGCCCCTGATTTCTGCCTGGCCCATTAACTAAATGTTGTCTGCTAACCCCTTGATTCAATAAAATTGGAGAATCACCAAAGTTGGAAGAACCTGCATTTCTGCATCAATTTATAATGATTTGATATGCCTTTTATGAACTGCATGTGCCAGGGCATCCCTCCAGAATAAATGCTTACTGGCAGAATAGGCATTTGCCATTTTGCTTTTGTAGGCAAAGTATTTAGATGGTGTTTTCTACTTGAGGAAAAAGGAACTGGGCTTCATTCCAGACTCTGCTTCTGATAACTGTGAGATCTGAGAACAAACCTCTTTTCTTTTCTGCGCCTGTGTCTTCATCTGCAAAACAAAGTGGGGAAGGAAGGGAGGCAGAGGCTCAGAATGAGAGTTTGAGAAGCATAAGTAATTTCCCCTGTCATCTACCATAACACATACCCAGTCTCCCAGATCAGTGGTCATGCAGCCTATGCTTGGTGACCTCCAAGGAGGGGGAAGCCTCCTGTTTGCTGAGGCAGCACAGTGTACTCAGATGGTTAGGAAGTTTTTGCCAAGCTTCCATTTGTCTCTTTGCAAAGTGCACCTCTTGTCTCTTTGCAAGGTGCACCTATTGCCTCTTTGCAAGGTGCTCCTCTTGCCTTTTTGTAAGGTCAGCCTCTTGCTTCTGTCTCATGGGACTAAACAGAACAAGCCAAGTGCCTCTTCTACTTGACAGGTACTTGAAAGTAAATCTATCATGGGTCCTTTTTTGCTTCTTCAATATAAACACAGTCCTTTCAATTGAGCTTTATCATGCCTACCTTCAAGATCCTTTATCATTCTAGTTATCCCTGTCCTCTATACTCACCTCTATATTTCCCTCCAAAAATGTGTGGCCCAGAACCTCCTGATGCAGACTGATGTGGATCAAAAAACATTATTTCACTAAAATTCTTAGATTTTTCCTTTTTCAGACAAACATTTGTCTGACCATAGTTCCTCCATTTTATATTTGTGAAGTTGACTTTACATTTATCCTAAATCACCTTCTTATTGACTCAAAACAATTAATATAATTAATACACATTTATTAAGCACTTACTATATATGACCCAGATACTATGGGAATACAAGGATAAGAAAAAAAAATTGTCCCTCCTAAGGAATTTACATTCTGTCAGAGGAGAAATAGGTATGTACATGGACAATCAAATGCAAGTTTCCTAGGAGAGGAGTTAGAAACCTGGAGGATCAGAACAGGGTATCACTTAAACCAATGTTAGAGGAAATTAGAGATGCAAAATGGAAATGAAACTCCTTCCAAGGAATGGAGGTAAAATATCAGCAATTTAAGGAGAATATCCATTTGTCAAGGTTGCCTGGAACCTAGGAGAACAATATGAAATGAGCCTAAAAATGGAGAATGAAGCCAACTTATGTTACTTCCTTCACTTTTTGAATCTTCCAAAGGGTGGATTTGAACTAGTACCTTTATCTGCATAAGCCATCAATTATAGTAAATCAGGTAAAACAGAGGAAAATACAAGGGTCCAGATCAAGAAGAGGATGTTCTCCATTAAAATCCTTAATGAAGCTGTGTTTAGCACCTGAGGCCCTGCACTCAGGGGCACTGCAGAACAGGTCGAAAGCTCAGTTGCTATGGCTATTTAAATGGAGAGGGAAGGATTAGTTTCTTTATACGTTCTCATTATTTTATATGGGATTCTTAATTAGGCTGTGTTCATTCTTTTCTGTATGAGAACTGGATCATTAGCTTAGTAGATATGAGTAATTTTCCCTGAGAACAATAGTGATTAAAAAAAAAAAAGAAAAGGAAATTATAAAAACTATTTTCCGCCTTTCCTCACCCTCCCAACAGTTGCTATAATTTTCAACTTGTTGCTTCAGAGCCCAGTGCACTCATTCAACCCAGCCTTATGGTTTGGCGCATCAACCTGGAAACTGATACCCAAGGGGAGCATTGAATCTATGATATCTGTCAGCATCTCTCTAGGACTTGAGAGAAGTGGCTGGTGAATTTGACCTAATGATATTCTATCTTTCTGCAACTTGAAAACATGTATCTTAGCTAATGTTTAAGAGGAACCCATACACAATTCTTCTTTTTGAAAAGTGAATAATCACTCCTAAATATAGATGCCTTTTAAAAAATATTCAGTTTTATGGATTAGCCTCCCTTCATCCTAGGACTATCAACTATGGGAGACAAACTACTGCTCATCTCAATTTCAGCTCACCTGCCAGAAAAATGGGCTGTGCATCTTCTGCAGGGGTTGTCAGGTGGATTTCTGATCTCATTGCTTCAGACCCAGACATGCACATTACAACCCATCTATGGTTGCCCATGCTGTGTGACTCATATCCTTGAATTCAACATTCAAAAAGTTTCTTCTCGCTCTCCTTGAGAGAACCAATGATGATTCTGAGTGTCCTATAGTCATTCCTTCCCTTCATCGCATAACCAGACCATCTTCTCTTCCTATGAGGCAGCTTCCCCAGGACATCTTTTTCTCTTGTTTTCTACTTCCAAGTTCATTCTTGGTTAGATGCTGCTACCTGTTCACACTCCATTTCCCTTGGAGAGATACTCATTTTCATCCCTTTCAAGATTGTTGTCTTCCTCATGTTGTGGCCATGTGACAGCACTGATAGAAAGCTATTAAAAATATGGGCTTTTGTTAATAGGAGAAGCTAGGAATCATTAAAAGGGAGCTTCAGGCAGGGCTGGCTATAGAAAATATATTGTCACTGTTATTTTAATAGGGATTTTTAAATAAAAAATTTTAGTCCTAGAATTTTAGCATTTCTTCTTCATGCTATCTATCTTCATTTTTTAAGAGTACTTCTTGCTGCCATGAAGAAGATGGTAATTTCATTACAGGTGACCATCCTTGGATGGTCTCTTCCCTATATGAGATAAAAACAGACTAAATCTCTGCATATTTATTACTAGGCAATGCTATCATATTTATTAGTAAACCTCTCTGAGACACTGAAGCATATTGGCTGTATCACTGTGTGTTATTTACCTGCTCCTTTGGCTAAAAACTCTGGCTCAATTGCTGTAGTGAGTCATCCTCAGTGCTTCTTCCCATGACACCTACCTCTGTGTGAAATAATCAAATTGTGATTCCTTGTGAAAAATTGCTACTATATAGAGGTTTCTGAGACTACAATTGTGCCTGCACTTTCCCACAAGAAAGAGGTCTCCCAGCCTGTCTTTGAATTACCTATGTTATGGCCTGACCTTGTCAGTGGCAGTGGAATCTTATCTCTCTGTGCATCATCCATGCCAATTTGTTCACAAAAGATTTGCTGAAAAAACATCCTCTGTCTGCTGAATAATTTAATTTATGAATCAAGCCTTTCATTCATTGTTTTATGTGTGGTTGCATGCTTGTCATAACTAATTATCTTTCTGGCCTGCAGCTGATTTTATGGAGAAAATGGTTGCCTTAAAAAAGTAACTACTGTAGTGAGAGAGGACCACAATGTTCTTTTCTGATCCCAAGACCAACACGTTTTTTTAAAATACAAAAACATTTGTTTCATAACTAATGTAATGAAATGTAATATAATACACATAAAAGAAGATTTTTATCCATTCTTTTGTAGTGGTATGTCAGCAGAAAATAAGAACTATAAATATGCCTTGCCAGATATCTCAACTGCTGCAAAACCTGTTAGATTTACATACTATGCAAAACCCCAGACATTTATATTTAGCAAAATCTTTTTTAAAGAGATTACAGTATTATACAGAATAAATGATTATTAATCCTCATAGCACCCCTGAAACGAATGAGAGGAAACTCCATTTCTGAGTACTATTCATATTATTCCAATTCAATAAACATTCATTGAAAAAGAGCCTTGAGTGACTTCAAATGGATGGTAGAGAAAGAAAGGAACCTTCTGAAGGCCTCCAAATTTCACTCTAAACAACTAGTAAGCCACTTCAGAATTGATCTAGTAATGCAAGAAAATTGTGGGGAAAAAAAAGTCATTTGCATAATGAAAATATGCAAAAATTTACTGAAGAAAATGACTGCCTAAGAAATAGAATTGGCCAAATGGAAAAGGAAGTACAAAATCTCACTTGAGAAACTATAATTCCTTAAAAATTAGAATTGAACAAATAGAAACTAATAAATCTATGAGACATCAAGATATGATAAAAAGGGGGGGGAGTTAAAGAAAAAGAAGAAAATGTGAACTCTCATTGGAAAAACAACTGATTTAGAAATAGATCAAGGAGACTTAACAAAAGAATTTTTGGACTATCTGAAAGCTATGGCAAAAGAAAAAAAAAAGCCTAGACAACATCTTTTAAGAAATTATCAAACTGTCTTCTATTAGGACCAAAAGGCAAAATAGAAATTGATAGAATTCGTCAATCATCTCCTGAAAGAAATCATAAAATAAAAACTGTCAGGACCGTAATAATCAAATTCCAAAGATCAAGGAGAAAAAAAAATTTCAAAAAGCCAAAAAGAAACAATTTAAATACTGTGGAATTATAGGTAAGATTACCTAAGATTTGGCAGCTTGAACATCAAAGAACCAAAAGGCACAAAAGTGTAATATACCAAAAGGTAAAGGAGTTAGGATTACAAGCAAGAATCACTTCCTCAGCGAAAATGAATATCATCTTTCAGGAAAGAAAATGGATATTTAACAAAATAGAGGACTTTCAAGCATTTCTGATTAAAGACTAAATAAAACTAAAAAGAGATGAATAAAAGATTTGACTTCCAAATGCAAGACTCAA
Source organism: Sminthopsis crassicaudata (assembly GCF_048593235.1). NCBI lineage: Eukaryota > Metazoa > Chordata > Mammalia > Dasyuromorphia > Dasyuridae > Sminthopsis > Sminthopsis crassicaudata. Next base: position 617,309,591 of record NC_133617.1, on the reverse strand, counting down.
GGGAAACATTAAAAGGTAAAACAGCTCTTTGCAGATGATATGATGGTATACTTAGAGAACCCCAAAGACTCTGCTAAGAAGCTATTAGAAATAACTCAGAACTTTAGCAAAGTTGCAGGATACAAAATAAATCCACATAAGTCCTCAGAATTTTTATACATTACCAAAACTATCCAACAGCAAGAGATACAAAGAAAAATTCCATTTAAAATAATGGTCGATAGTATAAAATATTTGGGAATATATCTACCAAAGGAGAGTCAGGAATTATATGAGCAAAATTACGAAACATTTGCCACAAAAATAAAGTCAGATTTAAATAATTGGAAAGACATTAGGTGCTCTTGAATAGACCGAGCGAATATAATCAAGATGACAATACTCCCTAAACTAATCTATTTATTTAGTGCTATACCAATCATACTCCCAAGAAACTATTTTAATGACCTAGAAAAAATAACAACAAAATTCATATAGAACAACAAAAGGTCGAGAATTTCAAGGGAAGTAATGAAAAAAAAATCAAATGAAGGTGGTCTAACTGTACCTGATCTAGAACTATATTATAAAGCAGCAGTCACCAAAACCATTTGGTATTGTCTAAGAAATAGACTAGTTGATCAGTGGAATAGGTTAGGTTCATAGGACAACTTTTGGGATAAGAATTCATTATTTGACAAAAACTGCTGCGAAAACAGGAAATTAGTATGGCAGAAACTAGGCATGGACCCACACTTAACACCACATACTAAGATAAGATCAAAATGGGTCCAGGATTTAGGCATAAAGAATGAGATCATAAATAAATTAGAGGAACATAGGATAGTTTACCTCATAGACTTGAGGAGGAAGAAATTTTTGACCAAAGGAGAACTAGAGACCATTATTGATCACAAAATAGAAAATTTTGATTACATCAAATTAAAAAGCTTTTGTACAAACAAAACTAATGCAAACAAGATTAGAAGGGAAGTAACAAATTGGGAAAACATTTTTACAGTTAAAGGTTCTGATAAAGGCCTCATCTCCAAAACATACAGAGAATTGACTCTAATTTATAAGAAATCAAGCCATTCTCCAATTGATAAATGGTCAAAGGATATGAATAGACAATTTTCAGATGATGAAATTGAAACTATTTCCACTCATATGAAAGAGTGTTCCAAATCAATATTGATCAGAGAAATGCAAATTAAGACAACACTGAGATACCACTACACACCTGTCAGATTGACTAAGATGACAGGAACAAATAATGATGAATGTTGGAGGGGATGTGGGAATACTGGGACACTGATGCATTGTTGGTGGAGTTGTGAAAGAATCCAACCATTCTGGAGAGCAATCTGGAATTATGCCCAAAAAGTTATCAAAATGTGCATACCCTTTGACCCAGCCATACTACTACTGGGCTTATATCCCAAGGAAATACTAAAGAAGGGAAAGGGACCTATATGTGTCAAAATGTTTGTGGCAGCTCTTTTCATAGTGGCTAGAAACTGGAAAATGAATGGATGCCCATCAATTGGAGAATGGTTGAGTAAATTATGGTGTATGAATGTTATGGAATATTTTGTTCTGTAAGAAATGGCCAACAGGAGGAATACAGAGAGCCTTGGAGAGACTTAAATCAACTGATGCTGAGTGAAATGAGCAGAACCAGGAAATCATTATACACTTCAAGAATGATACTGTATGAGGATGTATTCTGTTGGAAGTGGATATCTTCAACATAGAGAAGAGCTAATCCAATTCCAATTAATCAATGATGGACAGAATCAGCTACATCCAGAAAAGGAACACTGGGAAATGAGTGTAAACTGTGAGCATTTTGTTTGTTTGTTTTTTTGTTTTTCTTCCCAGATTATTTTTACCTTCCGAATACAATTCTTCCTTTGCAACAACAACAACAACAACAAAATTTGGTTCTGCTCATATATATTGTACCTAGGATATACTATAAGATATTTAATATGTATGGGAATGCCTGCCATCTAGGGGAGGAGGTGGAGGGAAGGAGGGGGAAAATTCAGAACAGAAGGGAGTACAAGGGATAATGTTGTAAAAAAAATTACCTATGCATATGTACTATCAAAACATGCTATAATTATAAAATTAATCTAAAAAAAGGTAAAACAGAAACAGGATAAAGAAAACACAAGAAAGACAATAAACTTTTTATGTCTTAACAACTTTATTACTGTAAGAGCAGTTAGAAGGAGTATATCTAGACCAAGGATATAAATATAAGGTGACTTTAATAGGATTACCCCAAAAAACAAAATAAAAGGGTAGAAAGAAAACTATACTGATAAAAGAAGGGGGAGATTGAATGGAATAAATTATCCCACATAAAGGGGGCATGAAAGAGCTATTGAGAAGATGAGAGGATTGGGGTGGCAGTAAACTCAAACTTTGCTCTCATTAAAATTGGCTCAATGAGGGAGTATTAAACAGACTTAGTTGGATATAGAAATCTATTGTACCCTACAAGAAAGTAAAAAGGGATGAGGATATTAGTAGAGGGAAGAGGGGGAAATCAGTGATCAGAAGTAAAAACACTTGTGAGAAGGAAAAGATCAGGAGATAAACAGAGGGGGATATGCAATGAAAAAAATGGCATGGAAAAAAACATACAATTATCATAACTATAAATGTGAATGGGATGAACTCACCCATAAAATGGAAGTGAATAGTAGAATGGATTAAAAATCAGAATCTCCTAGAATATGTTATTTTTTTAAAATCACATTTGAAGCAAAGAGATGCTCACAGAATAATGGCAATGGTCTGGAGCAGAATCTGTTATGTTTCAAGTAAAAGAAAGAAAGCAAGAGTAGCAATCATGATCTCAGATAAAGCAAAAGCAAAAATAAATCTAATTAAAAGGGATTTTATATATGTATGTGTGTATGTGTGTGTATATCTTGCTGAAAGGTATCATAAACAAAGAAGTCACATCAATACTAAACATATATGCATCAATTGCTATAGCATCTAAATTTTAGAAGGAGAAGTTGAATGAATTACAGGAGAAATAGCTAATAAAAATATACTGCTGAGGGAATTTCAACTTTTCCCTCTCAGAACTAGATAAAGCTAACTAAAAAATAAACAAGAAAAAAGTTAAGGAGGTGAATAAAGTTCTGGAAAAGATAGATATGATAGATTTCTGGAGAAAATTGGATAAGAATAGAAGGAATATATTTTTCTCAGCAGTACATGACACCTACACAAAAAAATCTCACAACCAAATGCAGAAAAGCAGAAATAGTAAATGTGTCCTGAAATTTTCAGATAATAATGAAAAAAAAATTACATTCATTGAAATGGATTGTGAAGAGATTAAAATTAATTGGAAATTACATAATCTAATCTAAAAATAATTGGATCAAAGAACAAATCATAGAAATAACAGTAATTTCATTAAATAAAATCACAGCAATGAGACAACATGCCAAAATTTATGGTATGCAATCAAAATGGCATTTTGGTGGAAATTTATATCTCTAATTGCTTAAATTAAAAAAAAAAAAACCCAGAGGAAAAGCAGTTCAGTGAATGATGCAAACAACTAAAAAACTTATAAAAAGAACAAATTTTAAAACGTCCAATTCAACACCAAATTGGAAATCCTGAAAATCAAAGTAGAGATTAGTAAAACTGAAAGTAAGAAAGCCATTGAACTAATAAATAAAACTAGAAGCTGGTTTTATTTTTTAAAAAAAAGCAATAAAATAAATCATTGGTTTATTTGATTCAAAAATGAAAGAATACCAAATTATTATTATCAAAAATGAAAAGGGTAAATAAACCACTAATGAAGAAGAAATTAAGACAATTGTTAGGAGCAACTTTGCATAATAACTTTTGCCAATAAAATTGACAATCTAAATGAAGTAGATGAATATTAACAAAAATATAAATTATCCAGATAAACAGAAGAAGAAATAAAATGCTTAAGTAACTCGATTTTAGAAAAAAAAATTGAGCAAGCCATCAATGAACTTTCTAAGAAAAAAATTCCCCAGGATCAGATGAATTCACAAGTGAGTTCTAATATTAAAAAAATAATGAATCCCCAATACTATATGAACCATTTGGAAAAATATGTGAAGAAAGAGTGCTAACAAATTCCTTTCATGGTATAAAATATAGTGCTGATACCCAAACCAAGAAGAGCCAAAACAGAGAAAGAAAATTTTAAAACAATTCCTCAAAAGAATATTGATGTAAAAATTTTAAATAAAATACTAGCAACATGATTACAGGAATATATCACAAGGATCATACACCAAAACCAGATGGGATTTATATCAGGAATGCAGGGATAGTTCAATGTTAGGAAAACCATCAGCATAGTTGTCCATATTAATAAAAAATACAACAGAAATCATACAATTTTCTTAGATACCAAAAGAAGATAAGAATAAATGGAGCTTACTTTAAATTGATAAATAATTTTTACCTAAAACCACCAACAAGAATTATCTGTACTAGAGATAAGTTAAAAGTCTTCCCAATGCTCAGGGATGAAGCAAAGATGCTCATTATCACCTCTATTATTTAATCTTGTACTAGAAAGCTTAGCTGTAGCAATAAGAAATGAAAAAAAGAATTTAAAGGAATTAGAATAGTCAATGAGGAAACCAACCATCACTTTTTGTGGGTGATATGTTATACTTAGAAAACTACTGGAAATTATTAACAACTGTAGCAAAGATGCAGGATACAAAATAAACCCGGATAATCATCAACCTTTTTATATATTATCAACAAAGCCAGAAGCAAGAAATAAAAAAGAGAAATCCCACTTGAAATAAGTGACAGTATAATTTTGGGAGTCTCCCTGCCAAGACAAACCCAAGAACTATGTGAATACAACTATAAAATATCTCACACACAAATAAAGTCAGATCTAAACAATTGGAAAAATAGTAATTACTCATGGGTAAGCTGAGACAGTATAATAAAAATGAAAATTCTTCCTAAGTTAATGTGTTTAATCATACCATATCAATACCATACCAATCAAACCATCAAAAATTGTTTTATAGAGCCAGAAAAAAATATTAGCAAAATTCATTTATTAGAACAAAAGCTCAAAGATATCAAGGGAATTAATGAAAAGAAAATACTAAAAAGAGATGGTCTAGGCATACCAGATCTCAAACTGTGATATAAAGTTGTAGTTATAAAAATATTCTGGAAGTGGATAAGAAATAAATGGTGATCAGTAAAGTAGATTAGATAAAAATTCCATTCTTGTAAATGACCAGAATAATCTAGCATATGATTTAAAAAGCAATAATCCAAGCTTTTGAAAAAAAATTTTATTGTTTGATAGGAATATTGAAAATAATATGGCAAAAACATAGTATATAGAACAACACCTAGCACCATAAGATAATGTCAAAATGGGTCCATTATTTATACATAAAGGGTGATGCCATAGGCAAATTAAGAGGACATGGAATATCAGATTTATGGATAATAATCAAAGAAAATGTAGAGATCATTACAAAAAGTAAAACAGATCATTTTGATTATATAAAAATAGAAAAAAAATAAAATTATAAAAAATATGTAAAATTGTTTTGCACATACAAAACCAATGAAAACAGAAGTAGAAGGAAAGCAGAAAACTGGTGGGGGAGAAATTTTTCAACAAGTATCTCTGATAAAGGCCTCATTTCACAAATATATAGAGGGAACAGGCAATATAAGTCATTCCCCAATTGATAAATAGTCAAATGATATTAATAGTTTTTAGACAAAGAAATCAAAGATATCTATAGTCATATGAAAATATGCTCAAAATCACTCATGATCAGATAAATGCAGATTAAAACAGCTCTGAAATATGACTTCACTCCTCTCAGATTGGCTAATATGATAAAAAAGGAAAATGTTGTATGTTGGAAAAGGTGGGGGGAAATGGGGACACTCTAATGCAATATTGATAGAGTTGTGACCTGAACCAACTTTTCTGGAGAGCAATTTAGAACTATGCCTAAAGGTTATCAAATTGTACATACCCTTTAATACAGCAATACCACTATTAGGTCTACATCCCAAATCCCATCCAAAAAAAGGGGGAAGGTCTATTTGTACAAAAATATTTATAGCAATTCTTTTTGTAATGGCTAATAATTGGAAATCAAAAGGATGCCCCTCAATTGTGGAATGGCTAAACAAGTTGTGATATATGATTATAGTGGAATATTTTTATGCTATAAGAAATGACAAGTAGGATAATTTCAGAAATACGTGGAAAGACTGATGCATAAGGAAGTGAACAGAACCAGGAAAACATTGTATACAGTAGCAATATTATTTATTGAAGAATTGTGAATGTTTTAACTACTCTCAACAATACAATAATCTAAAACAATCTCAAAGAATTATCCACCTCCAGAAAAAGAACTAATATTGAATGAATACTAGTTTTTACTTTATTTATTTTATTTTATTATAGTCTTCTTGTACAAAATGACTAATATGGAAATGTTTTACATAATTGCACATATGTAACCTATATCTGATTGCTCTCCATCTGAAGGAAGGTTGAGATGAAGGGAAGGAAAGAAAATGATATTCAAAACTATAAAAAAGAGCTTTGAAAACAGAATCAAAAAATCTGGATCTGCGATGGACTCCAATATTTTTCTTTTTTCTTTTTTTTTTTTTTTTCCTCCTGAGGCTGGGGTTAAGTGACTTGCCCAGGGTCACACAGCTAGAAAGTGTTAAGTGTCTGAGACCAGATTTGAATTCTGGTCCTTCTGAATTCAAGGCTGGTGCTCTATCCACAGCACCACCTAGCTGCCCCCCAACATTTTTCTAGCTATGGGATAATGGACAATATTTTATCTCTATTTGTGTTACTCTTATCATGTGCCAAAGGCAATATTAGTGTTTGTACAATTTACTTAATGGTTGTTGTAAGGAAAGTACTTTGTAGAAGTGTAAAGCCCTATAGAAAGGTGAGTTTTTATTAAAAGAAGTTTTAAGGATTTTATGTGAGAAATGAGCAAGTGCTATTCTTTTTTTTTATATATATGTTTTTTTAGTGAGATTGGTCATTACTTCAGCAGAGGTATTTCTTTCTCTACCAATGCAAGTTGAAAACTTCTTTGCACTTACCATCTCTGAGAGTTGCTTATAATATTGAGAGCTTTAATGATCTGCTCCGGGTATCATAGTACATATCAAATGCAGGATTTAACCGAAGGAGTTTAATAAATGCTTGTTGATGGATTAGGTTCTTGGCTCTCACACCAATTCTCTTTGCATTGCATTATGCCCACCTCCTCCTCCTTCTCTTTTTAAAGGAAACAAACTCTTAACTGTAGTTTGTTAATATTTATGATAACTTTACCATATTCAAATTAATTTTCAAGCCTGAAGTCATTCACTTTATGCAGATCTCTGGTTTATAAGTGGTCAGTGTTGTTTTTCCATCTCCTTCAAGTAACTTCTCACTTGAAAGAAATTGGTGGCCACATTACAGAAAGGCTTTCCAAACCACAGCACTGAGTACCAGTTTCTTGGCAACAATATGAATTGGTCTTTTGATTAATGTCCAGCAAATTAATGAATTATCCTTCTGTTTATACTGTAGTTCCAAAGCTAAATGTTAGTTCAGCTCCTGCTGTATGCCTTAATCACAGGTGTTTACTAAACTTAGTTCCTTAATATGAAATGAAAGATTTAGGGATTTCAAATACTGTTTTACTTGCAAGTAGCCTATAATCAAGATATAAGTTTTAATTCCCCCAAATCAATTGTTAGTTGGTTTGTTTGATGAATAAATGAGGGAGTTCAAGGTTTTACTCTTGTTTTGCACAAAGGTTTTGAGTCTTAGAAAAGTCATCATCAAACCAGTAGGTTCATATTTGCAAATATCAGGGAGGTTCCTTAATAAATTAATGCTAGTTTTTGCCTTAATTTCCTTAATACATAGTTATTCTTTGCATTTTTGGTGCAGTTGTGAACTGATCCAACCATTCTGGAGAGCAATTTGAAATTATGCCCCAAAGGTAATCAAACTGTGCATAGCCTTTGATCTAGCAAGAACACTACTAGATCCATGTTCCAAAGAGATCATTAAAAAGGAGAAAGGGCCTACATGTTCAAAAATATTTATAATAGCTTTTTTCCCCTTTTTTGTGGTGGCAAAGAATTGGACATTGAGGGAATGCCCATCAATGTAGAAATAGTTGAAAAAATTGTGGTATATGCATATAATGGAATACTATTGTACTATAAGAAATGATGAACAGGCAGATTTCAGGAAAACTTAGAAAGAAACTGATATATGAACTGATGCTCAGTGAACTGAGCTGACCAGGAGAACATTGTACACAGTAAGAACAACATTTTGTGATAATCAATTAAGATTAGCTCTTCTCAGCAATACAGTGATCCAAGACAGCTCCAAAAAATTCATGATGGAAAATACTATCCACATCCAGAAAAAGAAGTGATAGACTGTCAATGAAGATCAAAGCATACTATTTTCATTTGGGGGGGTTTGGTTTGTATATGTGCGTGTATGTATTTGTATATATATGTGTGTTTTTCCCTTTGTTCTGTTTCTTCTTTCACAAAAAGACTAATGTGGAAATATATTTAACATGATTGCACATGTGTGACCTATAATGGATTATTTGCCATCTTGGGGACGGGGAAAGAAAGGGAAGGAGGAAAAAAATCTGAAAAATCTGAAAAAAATGAATGTTTAAAACTATCTTCATACGTAATTGAAAAAAAACACTATTTACATAAAAAGGCACAATTTATTTTTGAGCTGAAAAGATTCTGAGTAAATCTCTAATGTAACAATCTGGGAATGATCATTTGTCTTTGAAGAGAGGTTCATCTCCTTTTACCGTGTTCCTATTTTCCTAGGGCTACATAGGTGGAACTTACTAAATTTTATCTGCTATTAGACAGTTCTGAAGTAATAAAGAGTAATAAAAATTGTAGTTAATAGCTAATGGATTAACATAGTTAATAGGTACTATATAACTAAGGAAAGAGGCTTGAAAAAAACCTAGGACATCAAGGACAGAACAAGGCTCATGTGGATCTTTTCATTTGAAATATCAATAAGGAAACCAACCTTATTAATCAACAAAATTACAGAGACCTGATATCAAGGATCCAGAATGTTTTCTTTAGACTTTGAAGGTCAGAGTAAGCTCCTATACAGCATGATTTGTAGGACAACAAAAGCCCCATTTTTCATTTATTTCCAGATGTCCCCTTGGATGTAACAGTCTATAAAACCCAGCACTTGTAGGTCATTCTACCATTGATACTTTAGTCCGTCCTGTCTGGTCTTTTATTAGATTAATCCTAACAAATCTCAGAGACCTAAGAAACTAGGATTAGATTTGTTAACTTTTGATGGAAGAAAAAGAGGAAGAAGGGAAAGGTCTGCAGTATGATACTGTGTCCCCTGGGAAAGCTGGCCCAAAAAGAGTAGCCCTGTGGGAAGTCCAGGACAGGGAGGTAACTGCATAAAGGTGCCCCATCCTAGGACAGAGAGGAGGAAAGGGAGAAAGTACTGGGAGAGAAAAGGGGGAAAAGGCATAGAAAACATACTTCCTCTGCTTTATACTTTTGCCTGGGTCCCTGATCAAAAACTCCTAGAGAATTATCTAGTTATTTGAAATTCAAGCATTCTATTTAATTCCATCAATGTTTATTAAGCACCTGTGGATGCCCATCATGCAGTATCTGTCAGACTCTCCATATTTACCTAGGTTGAATGTAGCAGGTCCTTAGGACAGCATTCATAGTCTGGTCTTGAAAATGATTTATAGAAAAACATACCCATCCTCATGCAAGTGCCCATTCAGCATAATCTTGGAACTTTACATTGGATACATTTGAATTTTCCTGAGGAATCATAAAACAGAAAGCTTGAAATGGATCAATATTTTCCAGATTAGTTGACATTCAAATCAAGATTCTAAAAGAAATTTAGTTGTAGGTTCTAACTTGAAATTTTTAAATCACATGTGAATTAAAACGAATATTGAATAGACCAATACCTTTAGGGTCTTGGGATTATTAGGGTCTTATGGAAACTAGAGACCACAGAATTTGCTTTAGTCACTACTGTGTTATTTATTATTAATTATATTATTATTAATCATTCCAATTGTCTTAGCCAAAGTCAGTAAGTCTGACTCTCTTCATGCAGCTATGAAAATTGTGCACATTAAGTTGTGCTTTCACTTGTTTGCCTCAGTTTTCTTACCTATAAAATGAGCTGGAAAAGAAAATGGCAAAGTGTAGAGGGCTGGAACTCTGGAGAGTACTTGAAACAAGGTGTTAACTAAGTGGAATTGATGGTTCTCTAGTTCATATATATACTTAGTACATTGTATGGTGATGTAATGGTTCTCTAGTTCACACATACATAGTATGCTGTAATGATGTATAGGGTATATAAGGGCTAAGAAGGACTGAAAGAGAGACACTCCAATTGTGACCATCCTGGTGGCTCTCCCATCTCCTTCACTCTTCCACTGAGACCAAGGCTGGTCCTGAGATCCTCCAAGAAACTAATCCAGACACTACAGCAAACCACTCCAGTATCTTTACCAAGAAAACCTCAAATTGAGTCACAAAGAGTCAGACATAATTAAAATGACTTAACAACAACAAATTAAATTAATGGTCCCTGGTTTGAATTTTTTCAATTTCTTAGTGAAAAGACATACATGAAATTCAAAGGATAGCCCTCATATGACAATAATTTTCTAAATGAAATGTTGATTTCTTAGTCAAACCTAAACAATGTTAGCATGCTATGGAAAGATGTTTTCTGGAAAAAGGCTTTGCATATTTTTCTTAGATTATAAAGAAATTTACTTTAAATAAACATAAACTTATATCCTCTGTTCATTATTAGAATCCAGTATATAATTCCCCATTCTAAATTATAAAATGTGTAGAGAAAAAGTTGTTTTCATCATATGACATAAAGTCACATTTTTAAAGCACATGGACTAGGGAGCATAAGTCCTGAAATGAAGACAACTTATAAAAAGATATCAATTTTGTTGAGTAGTTTTTGCATTAGGTTATATCTCTGTGTGAAAATAAAGTTTTAAAAAGTTTTATAATACCATTTGGTTTTAGATTACAATTATTTCAGTACAAACCACCAACCTTTATGGGAGTGGAAATGAGCTTTCCCTTGTTATAAATAGCAAAGCCAGAGAACTTTAATACAACATAACCTTCTACATCCATAGCCCCCATCTCTCCAGAAAAAAAGGAGAATAATAATTGTCATTTTTTCTCTGAATCTAACTGACAGAATTCATCTATATTTGGAGTTATTTTATTTTATTCATTATACTTATGTAAAGGGTGTCAGAGCAGTTTTAAGCTATTAAAGGTTATTAAAGTGTGAGAATGGTGTATTTTCTTGGTTCTGCTTACTTTATTATGTTTGCTTCTCTGAATTGTTATTTGTTTCTTATGGCACCATTCTCATAATGGACTGTTAAAAGAAATTGCTGACACTTTCAATTAGAAATTGACAATTAGAAAAGGATGGGAAGTGACATCCCAAAGCAATCATGCTAGAAATGGATCAATAGTTTCCAGATTAGTTGACATTTAAGTCAAGATTCTAATGGAAATTTTGTTGTAGATTCTAACTTGAAATTTTTAAATCACAAAACCATTTCCTAAGAAACAATTCCATAAACTTATTTCTTGTTCTACTGTGAAAAAACTGACAAAATATTTTTAAAGCTAGTTATTAAAGTAAAATGATATAGGTGATGTTATTGCTTACAGCCCCTACCTCTCAGACTGCAAAGATATGAAACATTTATTTAATCTGTTACTTCTTCATTCCACATCAAATTATTCTGGTCTTTCTGAGCATTCATGTAATTATATATGGGTTTATTCTTGTTATTGTAGATTATCAAGGTAAATAGAGAGTACTCATGAATAGTTGGTAGAGTTTAATAAGAAGATGTTTCTGGATTTAAAACTAATCAAGTTTTTCTCTAAAATGCCAATGTAAGGAGATAGCAAATAAAGATGTTAAAGCAATTTTATGACTGCTATACTGTGAGAAAAAATGTACTCACACTTCCATTGTCCTATTGTCCACATTGTTGGAATTTGTATAAGAAAAAATAACATTCAAAGAATATGAGGATTATGAAAATTTTAAATTAAAATATAATTAAATCTTGAATTGAAGTCACAAGAATTCCAGTGAGATATAAGAAATAATCTGACTAAAACTCTGGAATGGATGACCTAAGGGGATTGTGAACTCTTGGAGGTTTTCAGAATAAAAATAGCGCATCCATCTGTCTAAGAATGTTAAGTCCCCATTCTGAAAAAGCATTCTGCACTGGAGGCCATCTTAGAGACCTTTCAATGTTTGCTGTAGTTATGTAACATTGGGTCAAATATTAATTTCATGTCATTTTCTATTCTTCCTATTGATGTATAATAATCCTTACTTGGTGAAACTATAACATTTTAATTTCGTATTTTCTTCAGTGCTGACCTAGAAGTTTGCTATCACTCTTACTTTTTGGAGAACTCTGTTATTACATTGAGACTGCTATTAGAAAGAATTCTAGAGAAGGATTCAGACAATTCAGAGACATCAGCCTAGAAACCAGTTCTTGACAAGGGCTAGGAAAGTGGACAGAATAAAAGCTGAAAAAATAAGGAGAAATAAAGGAGTAAGAAAGCTAAGAAACAGGGCTAAATCGGGAAACGGATAGAAGAATAACTATGAGCTCTGTAGGATACCCATGCTATTGAATTAATGGATGTTAATAAAATAGGAAAAATTGTTAATGGGGTTATGAGAGAAGAAGCAGAAAGCACCAAGAATCAAGCTTCTACCTCAGTTCCTTCATCTTAAATAATTGGTTGGGTTAAATGAACTTTTGCTATTTTTCCAGCTCTGTTTTTTTACTTTAAAATTATTATTATACATTTTGTATAACTTATGTTTCCCGATATATTTTATATCACTCACATTCTCCTTTCAACATAGATATCCTTTATGATAAAAAAAAATTTATAAGGAAAAAACAGTTCAATCAAAACTACCAGTTCATTAACTAAGTTTGATGTTGTTATCTGTAGTTTCACATTTCCATAGCCCTCCTGCAGAGAAAGGAGGGAGGTGTATTCTTGTATGTCTTCTTTGGGGCTAATTTCAGTCATTATATTTTCACAAAATTCAGTACCTTTTCATTGTTTCCATTTATTTTGCTATAGTCATTGTTTTATTATTTTCCTAGTTCTGCTTATTTTGCTTTATGTCCATTTTCTTATGTCATCTCCTGTTTTTCTATGTTCATGATATTCACTGTTGTTGTTTTTTTTTTTTTTTTTACAATTCAATAACATTTTGTGGCAGTTTTATTCATGTACCATAATTTGTCTAATCTATTTCCCAATCAATGCAAACTTTCTAAGAATATAATGAGAGATTGGCCCTGAACCAGTGATTTCATTGGCAGAGTGAAGTGTAGAAGCTTCAATGCAGGCAACATTCTTTTTTGCAACTTGGTGATTGCCTATAACTAAAGCACCAAAAGGTTAAATAACTTGATTATACAGCCAATATATGCTAGAAGTGGGTCTTGAACCCAGGACTTCTGGCTTCAAGAATTACCTTCTATCCACTACAGCATATTGTCTCCAAAAATATAAGTATCGTCAGAAATAGTCAAATCCTATTCTAAATGCTCATCCTTAAAACAAACAGTTGCTCAGTGAAATCCAAATAATCTCAAAATACAGGTTCAAATCTAACAGGTCTCTGTTATCTCATGGTCTTCTTCCAATGAGCATGTTATGGATATTTCTCAATATTCCTTCTACCTTATAAGCTCTCTTACCTCAGCCAATATGGACCATAAAGTCAGATGGAAGTCATCAAATATGGGTGATAACTAACAATACTTTATTAAGCAAATAAATACAATTCAATTAATGCCAGGGAGCCTACAAAGAAAGCAATATATTATGTGATACAATGAGAGAAAGCTCACCTTCAGGTGGGAAAATCATGAAGTACAATTACTTCTCCTACTTTTATTACTTATACAGTGCTTTCAAGTTTAAAAAACATTTTACACATGATTTTTACCATAACCCTATAACATAGGTGCTATTATTCTCCCCATGTTACAGATGAGGAAATTGAGGCAGATAGAAGTTAAATGATTTGTCCAGGATCACACAGCTAATAAGTGTCTAATTTGGACTCTTCTTGATTACAGATCCAACTCTTGATCCATTTAGCCAGCTGGCTGTCTAACCATAAAGTGGTTTTCAAAGTATATCCTCCCGTATTAGAAGGTAAGATCCTTAAGGACAGAGGCTACCTTTTGCATTTTTTTTCTAAATCCATAGTTCAGATAATAAACTTAAGTGTTTATTATTTACTGTTCTGAAAAGGGGCAAATAGATGGTGCAGTAGATAGAATGCTGTATCTGAGGTAGGAAGACTCGTATTGCTGAGTTCAAATCCTGCCTTAGACACTTACTATCTGTGGGTGATCCAGCAAGTCACTTAAACCTGTTTATCTCAGTTTCCCCATCTTTGCCAAGAAAACCCTAAAATAGGGACACAAAGAATCAGACTTGACTAGAAAATGACTGAACAACAAAAATTCTGAGAAAATAATGAGGAAATGAATAGAAATTTATTTTTTTCTCCAGAATACTTTGTTTTCTGTTTCTAATGAAATATCTCAACAAACTTACTGAAAATAGCATTGAATCATACTGATTGATGTAAATATCATCATCATTGTCCTACAAATTGTTTACTCATGGTCTAGTTCCTGTAAGCCTAAAGTAAACATGACAACATGCAAGATGGGACAAGCTGTACACTTAACTAATAACAGGACTCAACTCAAGTAACTGCTCTTATAATATATTTAGAGATTCAGGATACTATCAAATAGGTAGTAAAAACAATGACTTCATGCATAACAAAGTAGTTTTGATTTCACTGGACTGCATTTATACTTTATAAGCAAAAGGCACCAAGATTTCAGACATGTTTAATAAGTAAATGACTTTTTTGTAATCTACCTGATGAAGTAAATGATGAACCTACTCTTTTGGAATTCTACAAAGGGAGAAAAGCCATTCCTGAAATCAGGTCATGGGAGAGTTACCATTTCTTATCATAAGATACAGTTCAAAAATGAATATCATGAATTCAGAAAGGCAGGAGAAGACATATGAGAATGAATATAAAGCAAAATAAGTAGAACTAGGAAACTATAGATAAAAAATTTCCCTCTGACTCAAGAAAGGGAGGTGGTCTAATGATTCAGAACAAATGAGAAGCATAATGTAGCATGGGCTTTGAATCAGGAAGATAGGGAGTCAAGGCTGTTTTGACTCATTGGTTGTGTGAGTATTCTCAGTAAATCACTAAACCCCTCAGGAGTCCCAGGCAATTCTCTAAGATGGTGTAACTCAAAATAGTCGCTGATTACAACTGGTAAAGGGATTTGCATTATCAGGAGTTCCCTATACCTAGCCCAAAGAAAGAAGTCAAAGTCCTAAATATTTATCCTTGATAAGAATTAATCTGGGGGCAGCTAGGTGGTGCAGTGTATAGAGTGCCAGCCTTGAAGTCAGTTCAAATCTGGTCTCAGACACTTAACACTTCCTAGCTGTGTGACCCTGGGCAAGTCACTTAACCCCATCCTCAGGGGGAAAAAAAAAGAAAAAGAAAAGAAATCAATCTGTAAGCATTTAATAAGCACCTACTATTTTTGATGGACACTGGAGATAGAAAGGAAATACACAGTTTCTTCCTTTAAAGGGCTTACAATTTATCTGAGAAAGACAATAGGTACATGTGTAAGTATATACAAAATAGAAAAAAAAACAAACACCAAAACACCAAAACAGTTGATTTTAAGGGAATCTCAGTTAGCAAATAGAGACAGAAAAAATGGAGAAATTCCCACCTTGCATTGCAAGGATGAAAAGAAGGATTTCAAAGTATGTCCCTGTGCTTAACAAAGCCCTTAGGAGGGCTTCCCTTCTATTCATGATTCCATGCATTTGCTTTGTGTTTGGGGCTAGGTATTTCAGATACCTATGCCTGGGGTTAATAGAATTGATAATAATAATAATAACTCATGTAGCATGTACCAGGTACTTTACAATTATTATTTTATTTGATCCTCACAATCCTGGAAAGGGGACTATTAGCCCCACTTTACAGATAAGGAAACTGAGGCAGACAGTAGTTAATTGCCTTGCCCCAAGTCACAGAGCTATTAAGTTTCTGAAGTCAGATCTGAATTCATTTCTTCCTGACTTTAAACCTGACACACTATCTACTGCTCCACCTGGCTAATACTGCAAACCTACTGACAAGTTAAAGGAAAACCAGGAAATACAGAATTTTAGAGCAAGCAAGAGACTTAAGCAGACATGCCCTGGGAACAAAAATCTCTCTTACAATAAGAATTAGTCTGCTACCTAAAAAGGATCTCATATATTCCCCTGCTTTTTAAGAATTTGAAAGTAGTGGATATAGAGAAATCTGTTCCCTAAACACAAAGAAATCTTTCTTGATAGCATAAATTGGGTTCCATGTCAGCAGGCAAATCACCTATATTGTGCAAAAGAGCCTTATGTGGTCCTCAGGGACCTTAAAGGCTAGTAAGATTGATGTGTTTCAAGGATTCGAAAGGCTAGAACTTTTTCATTTTATGGTTAAGAAAACACAAAGTTGTTAAGGACTTATGCAGGGACATAGAGCTATAATTATCGGAAGCAGGATTTGAATCCAAGTCTTTGTGACCCTACCTACTATACCTGCGATGTCAAGCTGAAGCAGAAGCATACATAAGAATCCCTGTGTGGACATAGATGCTTAGAAAACAATTTGTTTATGTTTCTTTGTATTTTTACTTATCTTGTTACATATTTCTTATTTATATTTTCATTTGGTTCAATCTGTATTGGGAGTGTTGTGGGCAGCATGTGGCCCCCCAGCATTGTGCTTGACCCATCTGGTCTATCCTATGATTTCAACCAATCAATCAAAACACATTAAATAAGTACACTTACTAAGTACTAAGTACTATGGAGAGAAAAAGAGGAAAAGGCAATCCCTGGCTTCAAAAAGCTTACAATCCAGTGTGTGGTTTTTGTAGATCCCAGATCTCTGCGCTTTCTGAGTTGTTGCAGATAAGGGCAACTCTGTTGCTAGATTTTCATACAGATAAACAAGCTGTTCTTCAGACATCAGCCCCAAATTGGCAAAACCTGAAGCCTTTCCAGAGAATCGTACTAATAATAATGATAGCTGTTTTTTGCAGTATTTTAGAACTTACAGACTGCTGTACAAAGAGTGAGGAAGTGTAGTGATAGTGTGCCAGACTTGGAGTGAAGAAGACATAAATTCAAATCCTACCTCTGTGACTCTGCATTCATCACTTAAGCTCTCCCAGCCTCTTTCCTTATTTGTAGTAATGGAGATAACAGCATCTACCTTACAGAGCTGTCCCAAGGACCAAATAAGATACTTGTAAAGCCCTTTTCAAACCTTACGAATGCATCATAAATCAACATTCCACTGAAGCCCAACAACAATCCTGAGAAGGTACAAGCAACAAGGGTGATGAAACCCGTAGAATTCAGGACGTTCCCTGGCAGTCCCTCAATTACACAACAGGAAAATTGCATTGGTGGGTGGGGGTGGTATTGGGAGGAAAAGTTAGAAAGTGTTGTGGGTCTCCACGGTGTGTACTCTGCCTGGGGCTCTTGCTTCACGTGTTGTTTACTCCCTTCTCAGAACTCTCCTGCCAACTTCATAGTTAGGAGTTTCTAGAATGTCATTGAGGGGATCTTCTGAAGTACCATGTTATGAGTCAGTGTGGGAGCTCTGCACAAATAAAGAAATATAGCTCTTAGGAGCCATTGATCAGCTGCCCTTCTGCATAGGAGGCTGCTGGAAGAATCCTTCCATGGCCCAGATAAACCATCCTGACAGAGGAAAAGGTGGAGAGAGCCTTGGGAACACAGATTGGTCTAAACAATGTCACAGAAAGGTTAAACTCACTTGTCCGACATCACGTAAGCTAGTTGGTTATGCTTAGCTAACTATAATTTCCTGGATTTCCTTGCTAAGAATACTACTCAGAATTTATCACCCCTGTTAAACAAGCTTATCAGGGAGTCAAGGGCCAAAACTTTTGTTTGGTATTCTAGCTGTGTTCTGATGGTGAGTAAGGGGGAGGAAAAACATATCTGGTGGGGAGAAGACCGATGATTATGGGGATAATAGAAATCTGTGTGCTGTAGTGTCACTTGACAAGGTGGAACCTTGAAAGGAGATAAGGATTGTAAAAAGCCCAGAGGAATAGGATAGCCTTCTAGGGAAGAGGCTCAGCTCCTCCAAAGGTGTACAGACAGACACGAGATGGGAAGGCAGGGACAAGAACAGCACGGAGGCCTGGTTGGCTGTAATCTGCAGGCAGAACGGCTGGTATTGTGAAATTATTCTAGAAAGAAAGATTGGGAGCAATATCAAAGGCTTTAAATTTCAAAAAGAGGGGTTCGTAAGTGAGAGCTAAAACTACCTGCGAAAGAGAGTGCTATGGTAAGTTCTGTGGTTTTGTAATGGAGCTTTGACTCTCATGTAGCATGACTAAAGAGGGAAGACGGTACATAGGAAAGTATATATCAGCGTTCTACATCTGTAATTCAATGGAAAGAAGGTAAAAAGATGTTCTTTCTCATAATTAATCCAAGTTTGGAGGCATTTTAGTGTTGTCTTATTAACATTTTTGCATTCATTGTGTGTATATGTACTTGTCTTTATATATATATTTATATATATATATATATTCATTTTATATATATATATATGTATGTGTGTATCATTCATTATATGTATATGTACTTGTGTGTATATGAATGTGTATATATATATATATATATATATATATATATAGATTCATTGTATGTATATGCACAGGTTATATATAAATATATAAATATATTTATTGTGTATGTATCATCCATTGTATATATATACTTATGTATATGCAATTTTCTATATAAATACATATTTATATTTATTGTGCATATATTATTGTACTTGTATATATATTCATTGTGTATATATGTAAATATATACACAAGTACACATACATGCAATGAGTATATATATATGTATGTGTGTATATATATATGTATATATATTCATTGTATGTATATGCACAGGCTCTATATAAATATATTTATTGTGTATGTATCATCCATTGTAGATATATACTTATGTATATGCAGTTTTCTATATAAATACATATTTATATTTATTGTGCATATATTATTGTACTCGTATATATATATTGTGTATATATACACAAGTACACATACATGCAATGAATATATATATATATATGTATGTATGTATGTGTATATAGAGTTCTAGTCTGTTTTGGCAAGTATTTGGCCTAGGATCAGAAAGACTCATCTTTGTAAATTCAAATACGGACTCAGACACTGACTAACTGTGTGATTCTAGACAAGTCACTTAACTCTACCTTAGTTTCTTCAATTGTAAAATGAGCTAGAAAAAGAATGGCAAACCACACTCTGGCATCTTTGCCAAAAAAATCCCAAATGGGGTCACAGAATTGGCCATGCCTGAAAATACTAAACAACAACAAAATAATTGTATTCATTTTATTCTCATTGCTCTGTTAATTCATATAAGTATTCCTATGTCTCTTAGAATTCCTCACATTCATCATTTCTTACTAATAAACAAATATTTATTTTTACACCTACTATGTGTTAGGCACTGTACTAGATGCCAAGAATAAGAAGTACAAAAAAAAAAAAAAAAAAGGAAGAATATCTACCTTTTTATGCAATAGTAACAAAAACCAAGAGGACATAATAGAAATGGAAATTCCAAAAAAAAAAAGGCCATTTATCAGATATTTTATGAAATAAAAGAGGAATGAAGGGGACATGGCATGGGTCAAAATTCATTATAAAACAATAGTCATCAAAGCTTTTTGGGAGTGTTAAAAATAGAAAAGATCTTTGAGTAGGATAAATACTCTGAATTATAATTCAGATTTTGATAAACCTAAGAATACAAACTACTGCTTAAAAAGCTCAATATTTGAGAAAAACTGCTAAGAAATTGGAAAGGAGTTTGACAGAAAATTGCTATAGATGAACATGCTATAGCACATATCATAGTAAGTTCCAAATAAATATTTGACCTAAAAATTAAAGATTTCATCATTTAAAAAGGTAGAAGTGAACCCCAAAAGATACATTTTAAAAACTATGCTGAGAAGGAATTTTTTAAAAACAACAAAGAATGGAATTGAATACAGTTAAAACAGATACTTTTCATTACATTAAGTTTTTAAAAAGGTTTTATAAAAATTAACAAATTTTTTGAAAGATTATTTATTAATAGGAAAAAATCCAATTGACTAGTCTACTTCTTGCAGAGGTTTATGACTTTAATTTTTCTTTCTTATCATGTTGCTATATCAGGCATTTTTATAACTATGTCAAATAATAGGGGAAAGGAACAAGAGGAAGTACTTTTGCTTTATGTTCTACTAACTGGGAAATCTAGTGTTTCTTCTATGCTAATAACAGTAGCAGTTGTTTAGTTCTTTCTCTGTCTTTGGCTGGCTGGCTCTCTGTCTTTCTCATTTTCACTTTCTCTCTACACACACACATACACACTTTACAATGCTTGTGATTTGGGGATTTTTTTTTAAATCAAAAATTGATATTTTCTTTTGTCAAAGATTTTGTCTATAGCTCTTGATATATTCATGTAATTCTTATTGTTTTTGTTCATCATTTAGTTAATGACATTTCCTCTCCTAATTTAAATCATCTTTGCAATCCTGGCATGAATTCAACTTTGTCATAGTGAATTTTTTTGTTATACTGCTGAAGTTTCTTTGCTAAGATTTTATTTCAAAAAATTTTATTGATATTGATTCATTTTGTAGTTGTAAAGATTACACAGTTGTAATAATTACACAATTATTGATTAAATGAACTGTGCAATGCACTAAAGTCCCCCATTTCTGGCTTATCCCTTCCTGGTTTATCAGAAAATATTTCTCTCATAAAAAAAAAAAAGTTTAGTAGAATGCCTTCTCTGTTGATATTTTAATAGCATAGATATTAATTGTTCTTAAACATTTGCTAAAAATTAATTTGTAGATCTGTAGATCAGTTTTTTTCATTGTTTTTCACCTTTGATAATTTCTTTATGGCTTGTTTAATTCCTATATGTGAAATTAAATCATTAAGATTTCTCAGTTTTGTTTTTTAAAAGAACTATTGAAGGTATACCTTTAACCAATAGCATTCCTTAAATTTAAAAATGGGAGCCAATGAAAAAGTAGCTAATGATCTAAACTTTCTTTATTATCTTCAATTTTGACTTCCTAAAGTAGCAAAATTAAGCATTTGACTAGTTTTTATGATTCTGGTAGACATCAACCAATAAAATAAGAACAACCATGCTAAGTATTTTTTAATTGTCATAACCACAATAGAACAATTGTCAGAATATCCAACAGATGCATGATCCAATAATTTGTTGTAAAAATCTTCATCCTTCCTTTTCTTCTTAAATGACAGCACAGCACTTTTATTATCCAGAAGCAGGATTCAAAACAATGTCAGGATGAGATAGAAAACTCTTAAAAATTCCTACCTAGGTGCTGAAAGATGAAAATGCTCACTCCAAGTACACTGGATTCATTCCATCCACAGTTTTACCCCAACAAAGCCACTACTGCTGCTTTGGGTGCTGTCTCTTTTAAGATGAAATATTTAAGCTTGTTTGATTTCTAGTCATTCATGATCTCAACAACACCTTTCAAAGGATTTAAGTTGATGACTATGGTCTCTGAGTTAAGCCCTGTTCTATACAGTTCAAGATAAACAGCTTCCAAAGATCTACTTTTAGGAAAGAGAAATCCTAAACTGACAAGTTAGTTTTGCTTCCATCCCAGATTGGGAGCTCTTGTACTCTCTGATGTCCACAGTGAGACAGAAACATTTCCCCTCAGATTCTGAATCATATTTATATTCAACTGAGCTCATTTTGCTCTATATTTTTGAAATGTTTATTGTTATTTTTGTAGGCTTCTCTAGAAAGTTTTTAAAATCTTTTTTTTAATAGTAAAGGCAACCACATTGAAATGTGTACAGCAACAAAATGGAAATGCTTAAGTCTAGAGAGGCAGCATTAGATGGGGAATCTTGTGATTTGAGGAAACAGGAGTTGTTCAGTCATAGACCATGGCTCAAAGAATCTTATTTTTCTTATATTTCTTTACAGTTGTCAGGGAGAACAAAAACCAAAACAAAACTATAATCTAATTCCTTTCATGAACATTAGTATAAAGAATTTTAAATAAAGTACTAGTAAGGCATTTATAGCAATATATCACAAATATATCATATACTTTGACCAAGTGGGATTCATATCAGGAATGCAGTGCTAATTCAGTATTAGGAATTATATAGCCATAGAGTCCTAACAAAAATAACAAAAATTAAATGATTACCTCAATAAATGAAGAAAAAACTTTTGACAAAACGCAATATTCAATCCATTAAAAAACATTAGTTTCAAGGGAGAACATGAGACCATCCTTCTAAAAGAGAGAGAGAGAAATCTCTTGCATGTTCCCAGGTACGAAGAAATTCTCTATAAATTCTCAGTCATTTTTGTTGGTCTCTGCTAGCCCTCCTTCAAATTCCCCATTTCTTCTTTAAGTAACAAGTCCCTACAAGGCCAGAAGTCTTACTTAAGGGGTTGAATAGTTAAAAGGCATCTGTGTTCTGCCACTTATTCATTAGGTAGCTTTGAGCAACCTCTTTGGGTCTCTGTTTTCTTATATGTAAAAATGAATGAGTTAGACAAAATGATCCCAAAGGTACTTTCTAGCTTTAATGTCTATCAAAGTATAAGAGCAGAGATCTCTGTATTATTCAGGACTGGTTTATCAATTAGACGCCTCATCACTAAGCTATTAAAATGCTTCATACCACATTGCTCTATAGGAGATGAAGCTTGTCACATGGAACAGAATCACCTTCAACTGTCAGAGAAGTATCATTCCTAATATAGTGCCTTACACAAAG
Source organism: Sminthopsis crassicaudata (assembly GCF_048593235.1). Classification (NCBI taxonomy): domain Eukaryota; kingdom Metazoa; phylum Chordata; class Mammalia; order Dasyuromorphia; family Dasyuridae; genus Sminthopsis; species Sminthopsis crassicaudata. The sequence continues at coordinate 617,286,377 of NC_133617.1, read as the reverse complement.
TAGATATTTCAATATTAGGTGATATTATTTTAGCACATATTTTTGCTTGTTTTCATGGACTGAATTCCTTCTAGCTAGCCCTGTTTGACCTATTTGTCTGAAAGGTTGAAGGACATGAGTGCCATTTGGCTTCTTGCCACACAAGAGCAAAACCAAAAATGTGATGTTGAACAGCAGGAATGTGAATGTTGCATGGGCAATTCTTTCGAGAAATATCAAATCTCAGCCAACATAGAGCTACAAATTAGCCTAGCTCTTAAGTGGCAATGAATGACAGTGGGAAAATGATCAGAAGTCTGCCATACAAATCAGTGTGGTAGAGTAGAAATAACACTGATTCCAAAGTCATAGGATCCAGATTGAAATCTCATGCTATCTATATGATCTTGGGCACCCACTCAACTTCCACTGGCCTCAGTTTACTTTCCTGCAAGAGGAATAAGTTAGACTAGTGATGTGATAATGAATGGGTTGTGATTCACAAAGGTTAAATAATACAACCATCTGTTAATATTCATATTAATTTGCTATTTGCTATTAATATTTGTTGTCTCTTAAGCTCTCTAGTTATAGCTTCCCATTTGTATAACTAAAGAGATTAGATCAGGAGTCCTGATCTGTGTCATAGCTCCCTTTGGCAGACTGTGAAACCTAATACCATTGTGGTTGGTTACCTAAATTCATAATTGAAGGAAATACTGAATTTTAGTGGAGAGTTAATAAAAGCAAATTTGTAATCATTTTCCCATACAAATTTACAGACTTCTTAACACATAACCATGGAACCTAAAGGGTTAATGGACTATAGGGTAAATAGTTTGGATTAATAATATATTAATATTTTATAATATGTAATAATATATTATTATATATAATGTGTTAATATTATATATATATGATAATATAAAGAATAAGGTAATAATAATAAATGGATTCGATAATCTTTAAGCTTTCTCCCATTTTGTTGTTCAGTTATTTCAGTCGAGTCTGACTCTTTATGATTCCATTTGGATTTTCTTGGTAAAAATACTGGACTGGTTTGCCATTTCCTTCAGTTCAATTTTACAGATAAGGAAACAGAGGCAAACAGAATTAAATGACACACTGAAAGTCACATAGCTAATTAGTGTCTGAGGCCAGGTTTCAGCTCAGGTATTCCAGACTCCAAGGCTGGCACTCTATCTACTGTGCCACCTTGCTTCCCCTAGTTTTAAAATACCTTAATTCTAAGAAATTTAATTCTAAATTAGAATTAATTTATGATGGGAGAAGAAGCATAAGGTAGAATTGGTACATCTTGTTCCTTTTCTTCCTGGATTCTGCTCATACTTTTGAAAAACAGTAAAGATGGAAAAGCATAGAACAAGGATTTTTTTCAATATGTCAATTCATATTTACATTATATTTTCAGAAAAATCCATCTCTTTGTTGTCTTTAATAGTAAAGTTTAATAGTAATAGTAAAGTGTGTAATAGGAGCTTTTTATAAAAAAAAGTTCTTTGAAGCCTTGCATAATAATGGTTTTAATTGCTTATTCACTTATTTTTCCACCACTATGAATTTCTAGAAACATACATTTAATATACATTAAGCATTTGATATGTGCTATGTAGTTGAGCTTGGGCAGCTAGGTAGCTAAGTGGATAGAGCACTAGACCTAGAATCAGGAAGACTCATCTTCCTGAATTCAAATCTGATTTCAGACACTAACCAGCTGTGTGACTCTGGGTGAGCCACAGTTTTCTCATCTGTAAAATGATCTGGAGAAGGAAATGGCAAGACACTCAATTATATTTGTCAAGAAAACCCCAAATGGGGTCATACAGATTGGACATGACTGAAAATGACTAAACAACAAAATGGACTGGAGGGTAACAAAGACAAATACAGTAAAATAGTCTCTGCTATAATAAGGTTTACAATGTAGTAGAGGACATAGTATATGTATGTAACTAACTATTCAAGGAGAATATAAATATCCAGTAAGAGATACAAAGTGCTATCCATACAAAGTTAAGAAGAGAGAGGTGATTTTTTGAGTTAGGAGATTTACTCTATACAGCAGAACAGCAAACAAAGCACAAGTATTTATTAAGCACTTCTGTATATGAAAAACCTTTATTAATCACTCCAGAGTAGCCAGGCAATTATTTGATTTTTCATTTTGGAGTTTTATTTTCTCTGTCTTAAAATAGTAACGTGCTAATGAGTAAAGGGGATACAGTGCCCTGCAGCTCTAATCATTACATCGTTTTCAAAGAAGTCAGTCTAAAAAAATCTTTCTCTAACAACTATTACTTTATACTTGAATTTTAGCAGTTTTTAATAAATAATACTTCCTGTAATCTTTAAACTGTTCACATACAAAAGAAGTAAAACCCTAAATTCTTTATATGGTGATTCAACTTTTACATTCATTCAACAATTTACTTTTTGTACCTTTTGCAACCATATTGTTCCACAATTATCTGAAAATTATTTCCTTATATTCAGATTTTAGCAAGGTTTTTTTAAATAAAGCTAAAAGTTTTTTTTCTATTACCTTTAGCACCAAAGTATTCATTTGTTAAAGAAGTAAGACCTCACATCCTTTTATCTGTTGAATTGTTACTTTTCTTTATTGCAAAAGTACTTTCCCCATAGCTTTAAGCACCAAACCACTCCAATGTGAAAGGACTATACCTAAAGGGACAGTACCTTATATTAAGATGGATCAGTCCTTGGTGTATAAGATAGGATGTATATAAGGCATTGAAATGAGGGACAGGGTACCAATTAAGGCACTGCTGTAATTATCTGTTGTCATTTTTGTTGTTCAGTTGTTTCAATTGTGTCCCCATTAGGAGTTGTTGGGGTTTTGTAGCAGAAATAATAGTGAATTACCATTTCCTTCTTCGACTCATTTTAGAGATGACGTACCTGAGGCAAACAGGATTAAGTAACTTGCTTGGGGTTTCTCAGCTGGGAAGTATCTGAGGCCATTTTTGAACTCAAAAAGACTAATATTCCTTATTTCAGGCTCAGCCCTTTATCCCTCACTGCCACCTGGTAGTCCTATTGTAATCATCAAGGCAACAGTTAAAATGGACCTGGACTGGATGGGTGATAAGAGAAAGAGAGAGGGGAAAAGATATGGAATTACAGAGGTAGAAACAAAAAGATTTGGCAATTATTTAAACGGTCACAGTGGGCAGTAATTCTGGAGAAAAAGAGAAAAATCAGAAATGAGTGTAGTCCCTCCTCTGCCCCATCTTTATTTTCTTTAAATTAATTTTATTTTATTTTTTTTGGTGTGGGGGAAGGTGGAGGGAAAATTTCCCTAATGAGCTTTGGTGATGAAAAGCAAGAATTCACAACAGATGATTATTGTCATACTATTACAATTATCATAACGGTGATGTAATCCTTTCCAGAACCTCCTGCATCCTATTAAGCAAACTAAGGGACATTGTTCTTGTCTAAGAAGGCAGTAGGGATGAACAGCAGGTATGACAGGGCCATTGTGTTGGACATTCAGGAATTATTTGTTAGATGGAGAACTTTGCAGTGGAACACATCCAGTTGTACTTCAGTGTACTTTCTGACTTCACTATGAGGCTGTTTTTTGTGGGTCAAACTTAAAAATGATGCTGATGCTATCATGGGTCACATACTATGCAGAAGACTCCAAAGGAAGACTTGCTTCCACTTTGACAGGGCCTGATCATCAAACAAAGGGACATGCTAACAAAGGGTCTCCAATAGTGATTGACTCTACACCTGTACTTCCTGGGTCACAGACCCTCCATCCATGTAGTAGTGCTGAAAGACAATGGGTTACTTCCTAAAGCCCAGACCAGTAAAGCTCTGGCCTACATTCCAAGGACTGGCCCTTATTTTTATCTTTGCTTCAGATCTCAGTCCAAGTTTTTCTCAGCCAGCTCTGTGCACAGAGAAGACATTTAATAAATCCTTGAGGGCTGATTGATGGGACTGATTAATTTAGAAACAGTCCCCTCTCTGCTCAAGTGCACTTCCTTTACCTTTCAATGCCTTACTATGACTTTTTCATCTTTAATTCTTGCTTGTACATTGCTAACAGACTTAGGAATCCTAGGAAAAGGGAATTTTGCGGACAAGTATATTACTCACGTAAGGCTGAACTTAGGACTTTGTTGAATGCTGCTCTTTGGACCAACTTTGCAAGCCTCATGTGAACAGGGCACGATTCATTAACTAAAAATATGATTCATACTTCAGCTTAAATTAGACTTCAGGCACACATCATGCAGTTAATCAGTAGGTTGGCCTTTTAGGCCCAGTTGGGGCTGGGGCAGCAGTTTTTTCAGAAGTTGTAAATAATGATTTTTTTTCAGAGAAATTTTTTAAAAAGTTTTCTAGAGGGATCAGGTAGGTGCTTTTGAGCTTGAAAAACAGGGAATCCAGCTGAAAAGGAAAACATGCTATCTTTTCTTCATCCTCAGGAATATGGCGTCTTCTGCTTATCTCATAGTCACACAATCCTTAGGAGAACTAGGAGCTCCCTTTAACACACTTTCAACTCAAGGACATCTGCTTCCATTTCAGTCCTTCTGAGACATAGCCCAAGGCAAGAAAAGATGGCTTAGGTCCTTTGCCAGTAAATTTCAGTTCAGTAATGAAAACTGGCTCACTGTCAAAAGATTAGTCAAAGGTTCGTTGTAGTCTGTATTCGTTTTTCCACCTTGGTGTTTACTTAAGTACTGGGTCTCCAAGCAGAATTCCTCAGGGTAGGCCCTCTCATGGCTAACTTCTACCTCTAGAAACATCACAGGGTCCTAGATTTGTGAATTCGTAGGAACCCTTCCCACAGCTGTCAAAGTGATTTTTCTAAAGTGTGGGTCTGACCATGTCACAGATGTATTCCCTGTGCAATAATTCCAAAAGTCTCTAGGCTCAAATCTAAGTTCCCCTGGTTAGTTTTTTACTCCATTATTATTACTCCAACCTATTTTCCAAACATATTCCATTAATCCCCTTCTTACACTCTATCTATGGTCCTGCCTAGTGGACCTCCATGCTGTTCCTTAATTCTACTCTCCATCTCTAATCTCCTTTGAATTTTCCATACTCTGTGCCTCCAATGCATTATCTTTACCTTTAGATCCCCATTTCCTTCAAATCTCTATTCAAGCACCATCTTCCCTATGAAGTCTTTCCACTTACTCCCAATTGCTGATGCCTTCTACTTCCCCCAAATTTAACTTATATTCTTTTTGTGTAATATTTTTTTATATTTTACTTATATTTATTTTTCCTCTCTCAATTGCAACGTAAGCCCTCTGAGGGTCTTCATTCTTTTTTGTTTTTGTATCTCCAGTGCCTTACCACAGTGCTTCGTTCATAGTGAGTGCTTAATAAATATAAATGCTTGATTAATTGATTGATTCTAGATTTAGAACTTTAGAACCCATCTAGTCCAACACCCTTACTTTACTGATGTAGAAATTTAAATGATGTGTCCAGGACTTAGACAGAATGCATTAAGAAAGGTTTACCTATTTGCTGATGAGCTTCAGTTTCCCTATGTGTAAAATGATAAGCTTAGACATTGGTGATGTCCAAAGATCCTTTCATATCTAAAAATTTACGATGCAATTATATTGACTAAGACCTTTATTTTTATTCTGAAGCAGAGTGAAAGCAATAAGAGACATAAGCAAAAAATAAAAAGATAAGAAGGAAGAGGAAGGATAAACAGGAGTAGCAGAATATTAGCAACAATAGGCAGTGATCAAAAATTACTAAAAATATTAGACAGTGATAATAAAGAACAGAAGCAAGAGAGAACTCTAGAAGCATTTAGATGGTGCAGTGTCAGTGCATAGTCAGGAACACTAGAATGAAGACTTATCTCAGATGTTTACTATCTATATGATCCAGGAAAAGTCACTTAATCTGGCTGCCTTAGTTTCCTCACCTGTAAAATAGGGATAATAAAAGCACCTTGCATCCTAGGATTGTTGTAAGGATTAAGCAAGATAACATTTGTAAAGCATTCAACGTAATAATAGTGCATAATAAATGGGAAGTTTTTCTAAAAGGAAAAATTTGTTTCCTTCCATTCTCTATAATCTGAGAGGGTATCTTTCTCTCAATAGTCTTTGAAGAAGACACCTTTATTGGGTGGCTATGGGCCTAGACTCTGAGGAAAATAAGGCAGACTTCTGTTTCAACAGATAAGGACTAAATCCTTGAGATTTATGTCCCATGGGGCAGCTAAGTGGTGCAGTGGATAGAGCACCAGTCCTGAATTCAGGAGGACCTGAGTTCAAATCTGGTCTCAGACACTTAACACTTCCTAGCTGTGTGACCCTGGGCAAGTCACTTAAACCCAGCCTCAAAGAAAAAAAAAAATTTATGTCCCATGAAAAGTATACCTGTGTCTACATAATTCAGCCAATGATATTCATAATTAGACCACTGTTTAAAATATGCATGTTATAAGTGCAACAGACTTCTTAGGAAACAGTAGGTATAGAAAGAAAATGCCTTCTAGAATGCACAATAATTATAGATTCAATAAAATCTACAGTTGTAAGAAATTCCAGAGATCTTCTAAGCCATGCCTCTCATTTTACAAATCCATTAATGAGCAAGTTTTTATTTAGCACTTATCATATCCCAAGAATTATGCTTGACATTGGAGATAGAAGTACAAAGAATGAAATACTCTTTATTTGAAGAAGCTTACCTTCTAAGGAGAGAAACAAAAAACATTTATAAAATAAGCATATATGTAAAACAAATATATAAACTGCATTAATACAAATATATAGAAAGCAGTTAAATACAATTATTCTTTCCCTATTATGATTTTTCCCATCTCAGGTCCAATAAGTCACAGGTTAGAATAAGAAATTTAATGGAAATTTTGGGGGCAGTTTTGTGAAAGCCAGAGATGACAGGAGAAGTTCAGCAAATGATACAGAGTCTATGACCAAATTCTTAACCCAAATTTTATATTAAATAAATAAATAAGAAAAAGAAAAAATTTGGACTTCTCTAGTATGAATGGAAGGCCAAACATCTTATGTGGATTTTCTAGATCATGTATTTTGGTGCCTCTACTCCCCAATATAGAAAGACCAGGCAGAAAATGGGGCCTGAAATGGAAAGGAATTGTAGGAAGGAAGGGGCAAGGACATTAGGGCCCAAATATGTAAAGTGACTTACCAGAAATTACACAGTTTGTTAGAACTAGGTCAAAGCCCCATTAGATTCAGAATCTAGGACCCTTTTGTTTTACCACTTAATTTGTTTCATTGTATTGTGACATAATTTTTTAACAGAAAATTTCTTAGAATTAGATAATTGTTAGTCATGTTCAATTAATCCTGCAATCAATAAAATAAAATTCAATGACACAATAATATTCTTCCTTTGTTTACCAAAAAGGCTGGAAATGGTTGAAACTAAGCTGCTTTTGAATGAATCTCTTTTTTAAACACCTCTAATTTCTGTAACACTTAAGTAATTGGGGAAGGGGTATTTACTCAACTAAGAGGAACCATTATTAAAATACTATTACATTAACAATATTTATTTATGATGTTTGTATCAGTGAAACAAAATTTTCCTGTGTTTAATAATTATTTGCTAATGAATGAACATTGTTTTGAGTTTCAACTTTGAAGGCTCTCAATAATTATTTATATACACTTTTTCATATCATTTATTTTTATTGAAAGCAAGTTTATAAATGTGAAACATATAAGTTCTGCCTATCAGCTCTCTCCATTTCTAATTCATTCTTAGGGTTATCAGAAAAAGAAATCATTGAATCAGGAGACTGGAAAAGGACCTTAATGGGCCAAGATGGAGAGAACCTCCTGAAACCACTATTGGCCACATTTCCCTGGTGCCAAATCACAAGGCAAGGTTTCCAAGGTCAGTGGGTCATATTTATTTCTCTATACTGTATTTCACTATATGGATCACCAGAACAATACTGCATTCCCTTGGAGTAAGTAGACTCCATTGAGAGTTCATTTCTTGTTCTTTTGTCTTCAGGCAAAACTGCATTTAAATCACCCAGAGATTACTGCCTATATTTTTTTCTTTAAAGAGGTTCCATCGCTTTCCTTAGTGATATGGGCTACTGTCTCCTAACCCATGAATTCTACCTAGAATCCCTCTTTTACTAATTTAAGTCCAGGCTGTCTTTTCCTGGACATAGTGGAAAGAGAACAGCTGACATGTTTTACTTCTGCAGCAATCCTGACTATATTTGTAGCATCCCCCTATGCAATCTTAACACCCCCCCACTCCCATTCCCACCCAAATTCAAATCCAGTCTCAAATACTTGCTTAATCTGTTTGCCTCAGTTTCTCAGCTGTAAAATAAGCTGGGGAAAGAAGTAACAGATGTACCCAGAAAATCCCAGATGGAGTTAGAAAGAGTTGGACTCGACTGAAACAATTGACCAACAAGAAGACACTATACCTGTTCCCATGGAGTTTACAGACTAGTTGAGGAATACAGCTTATAGACAATTTGGTGTAATCATATTATTGCATAATAAGTATTGTGAAGTAAGGAGAGAACAAAAGAGACCTGTGGTTTAATATTTTTGTGTTCAGTCATTTCAGATTTTTCATGAATTTAAGACATCTCACAATTAAAGCATTAAAAAATAAAGGGTGTTAAAGATAAATAAAGGGTGTTTTTTGTGTTTGTTTTTGAAAGAATCATACTAATTGAAGAGAAGCATACTACTAATACATGAGAAAACTGAGATTTGGGATTTTCTTGGCAAAAATACTGGAGTGGTTTGCCATTTCTTTTCCAGCTCATTTTAGAAATGGGGAAACTGAGACAAACAGGGTGAATGACTGAGGGAAAATATGAACTCACAAAAATGAGCTTTACTAACTCTAAGCCTAGCACTGTATCCACTGTGCCACCTAGGTACCCTTTAGTTATTTGGGAAATTCCTTATTTGGGAGCTTGACTCCTCTATGTGCTATGTGGAACCATTTATACCATCTAGCAGTAATGTCCTTTTCTTCTAGCAATTGTGACTTTCTTGTAGCTGTACCAGTGTAGATCATTCAATTCTTCCAGTTACAGATCTATAACTGGTTTACCATCCTGTTCTCCTTCAGTACCCCTTCAGTACCACAAAAGTATATAGATATATTTGCAGCCTTGGCCTAGAAACCTGAGACCTCTTGGCAAACTCAGATTGTGCAATTTAATGCACCTGATCATATTGACATTTGTGACAGCTGGGATAGCCACTATCGACATGTGTTCACTGCAGCACTATCCAGAGCCCTGAATGAAAAATGAAAAATCGGTAAAAGTCAGAATTCTATATTGCCTAAAGAAAAACGCAGATGATGATTTACAGGACATCATTCACTTTGCCCCTGATTTTTGACCTGACCTGCTATTCACTGAACACTTTATTTGGTAGATATATTTCTAAATATAATAGAAATTTTCATGGGAGGTTTGTTGATTTTTTTTGTCTGTTTGTTTTAAACAAGGCATTTCCCACTCCTAAACATTCCCATAAAAACTTTAGGGTTGAATCTTGCAATAACACAGCACATTTTCACACAGATTCATATATGATATGGCTCTGAAAGCAAAACAAAACAACTGTATGATGCAAAAATCTTCAGTAATGTTTAGCCTGTCATACTAAAGATAGTCTGATTTTGGGAAGGACTCCCTCTGAATTTTAAATCATCACACAATTAAGGATAAATGAAGCTTTTTTTTTTTTTTGAAAGAACCATACTAATTGAAGAGAAACACGCTACTAATACATAAGGAAACTGAGATTTCATTTTGGTTACTGAAAATGATGGTGTCAGCTGGTGTTATACTATTCCTGGGGGAGGCAGCACTAATTCCAGCCCCAGGGAAATAATTGAGTACACAGAAAAAATTTTGAGAGCAAGTACTGCTACTTGTATCTAGAATTTGATGAGAACTAGATTGTAAAATCCTTGAGGGTATGGTGGAACATGGTTTAATTATCTTATTTAATAAATGGTTATTGAAGGAACACATAATGGATGAATGAGATCTAATGAGGAATTGAAAACATATTCTGTTCTGGATTTTTTGAGCTTGTATTACTCATATTTGAATCCTCCACAGCTAATGTTTAATTCCAAGCTCAATTATCCCTGTCACTTAACACTCTTACCCTTGGCTTCCTATCCATCATCAGTTGTCTATGCTTAGGGGAATCCAAAGTAACATTATCAAGTCATATCATCTTTACCAATAAATACTTATTGAGTTATTTGTAGGGCACTGTGCTGGACTCTGACATTAGAAAGTGTGAAATGGGTTCCCTGTCACTCCTAAATTTACACTCCTAATTGGAGAGATAGTAGCACAAACAGACAAAAGATAAATAACAACATATAGTTGTATAAGCCAGATGGAATTAAGCAAGACGTACAATGAGTGCCATATAGGATCGCTTTAAGCTGGAACAATTGGGGAAATCCTAATGAAGACAGGTCTTGAACTATTCTTTCAGGGAAGAGTTGAATATAAATATAAAAGAGAAAATAGGGTATTATTTCATAGAAGTGGATGGAAAGCTGGAAGGATGACATGAATAAAATTTCATGTGATCTGTTCAAGAGCAAGAAGTAGAGGGCCCTGATGGGAAATAGGCAAGTAGGTACCCCTTTGGGAAGGAACTTGAATGCTAAGCCAAGAAATTATCTTGTTTCTATTTTCTCTGCAAAAGAGAATTATTCTGAAAATGACAAAAACAAAAATGACTAACAAGGTGCCGATACCCAAGATAAGTAAGGAGATGATAATGGAGTAACTTGCTGCCCTTGATTAATCCAACTTGCCTAGTGCAAAGGAACTACATCCACAGATCCTGAAAAAATTTGCATATATAGTTATTGAGCCATAGTCATGATTATAGAAAACAAGAGATATGTCACAAGATTAAAGAAAATCAAATGTTTTGGTTTTCAAAAAAGGAAAGACAACAAAGTGTGTAAATTGTAGGCCAGTAAACTTGACTTTGCTTCTTGGGAAAGTTGTAGAAAAGCTCCTTAAAGAGATGTGGTTGTCAAACATCTGCCAGTAGGAAAGGGAAAAGTGAAAACATCATGGCTTCATCAAAAAACAGTTTCATAGCAGACTGATTTCATTTTCTTCTTTGATAGGATTATGCAATTGTAGATGAGAGGAATGTTATAGATGAATTTTTAGCAAAGCTTTCAGTAAAGTATCTCGTTCTATTCTTGCAAAGAAAGTAGAGGCTTATAGATTAGATAATATAGAGAGCTTCTGAAGCAGTTGGATGGCAGACTCAATGAGTAGTTGCTAATGATTCAGTCTCATTATGTTAGGAGGTCTCCAGGACATGGATCTGATCTGGACTGACTAAAGCACTGGGCTAAATCTAACAAGATGAGATCCAACTTGGAGTAGTGACTCTTTTAATAATAGCCACTATGGCCAAGGATGAGATGACCAAAATCCCTTCTGACTACAAGTCAGTCTGTGAGTTTGTGAATTTAATATTGTCCAATTGGCCCAACTGAATCATAATTAAAGTAATATATTGTTCCATTCTCCAAATTTTGCCCTCACTGTTGCTCCCACCCTCTCTTGCACCCCTATCATAAACAGGTAGGTTTTCTTTGTAGTATATTTATGGAAATAATATGAAATGCAAAAATGGAATAATATAAACAATTATATTCAGGTAATAATAGGAAATAATTAAAAGTCATCACTAAAATTAAGGGGATCAGGAAAGTTTTTCTGTAGAAGTTGGGGTGTCAGCTGTGACTTGAAGGAAGCCAGGAGACAAGAGCTGAAGAGAAGTAGCATTCTAGACATAGTCCTGGAGAACCAGAGGAAATATCTAGTGACAAGAGATGGAACATCCTGTTCTTGGAACAGCAAGGAATTAAAGACTATGAGTAGAGAGTAAGGTATAAGAAGACTGGAAAGATATGAGGAGCCTAAGTTATGAAGAGTTTTTGATGTCAGAGTATTTTGTGATACATCCTGGAGGTTTAGGGAACCACTGCAGTTTATTGAGTGGGAATGTACATACAAATACATGAATGTATTTGTGCTTTAGGAAAAAAAACACTTTTTTGAATGGAGGTTGAATGGAGGATGGATTGGAGTGGGAAGACTCTAAAGGTGTTGGAAAAACATGCTAATTAAAGAGAAACATACTTCTAATATATGACAAAATTGAGATTCCGTTTTGGTTTCTGAAAATGATGGTACTCACTGATGTTGTGGTATCTTCGGGGGGTATTTTACTGGTAAGGCGATGAGGTCCCACACCAGAGTGTGTCAGTGTCAAATGATAGAAGGAATGTATTTGAGAGATATTGCAAAGGTAAAATTGGCAGACCTTGGCAACAGATTGGATATGAGGGAGAGGGAAGAGGCAAAAATGAAGAATTGAGGATGAGACCTAGGTTGCAAGCCTGGGGGATTAGAAGACTGATACTGTTCTCAAAAGTAATAGGAAAGTTGTGAGGATTGGAAGAAAGATTGGGGGGAAAAGATATTGAGATATATTGATTTTAATATGTCTATTGTATATTAAGTTTAAAATTCCTGAAAGGACGTTGGAAATGTGAGATTGGAAGTTGGTAGAGAGGTTAGGGCAGAATAAGTAGATCTGAGAGTCATCAACCTAGAGATGGTAATTAAATACATAGGAGTGAATGACATCACCAAATAAAATAGTATAGAAGGAGAAGAAGAAGAGGGTCTTTGTGGGACATTTATAGGGTGTGCCCTCATCCACTAGCAACAGAAATGATTGAGAAGTATTCTCAGAGGCTGGAAGAGAACTGGAAGAGAATGGTGTTCTGAAAACCTAATCATGTATCAACAAAGGCTTGTCAAAGTCTTCAGAGAAGCAAAAAAAAAAAAAAAACCCCAAAAACAATGAGGATTGAGAAAAGGATTTGCCATTTTAAGAGATCAATGGGAACTGTTGGCCAGTATATAGTTTCAATTACCCACTTTATCAATAGATGACATTCCTCCATCAGTAAAACAAAATGGTAAGTTTAGAAAACCTGGAGAAACTGAGCAAGATACTGAACTTAATATGTAAGCCTGATATCAAGAACAGAAGCAGAGGGCTTTATTTTTATTGCCATCACGAGACAAACAGATAGACATGATTTGAAGAAGGAATAAAATGGAGACTGTTATGGATTTTAAAATCATGCAGAAGTGATTTTCAGATAATTAATGACATATCCCATTCTACATAATTAAATTTTACTTAACTTTTATTCTCTCTGTTTATCTTTCTCAGAAATAGGAATGTGTATCAAGGCAGCTAGTAGATAGAACAGTAGAGAGAAACTTGCTATGTGGCAGCAACAAGCTCACCCACAGTCTAGTATGACAAGAAGAATAATGAGAGTGCAAAGAATTGCCACAAATGTCACTGCCCTGTAACTAACCTATTTCCAAGCTGACTGCCAGGTCAGCCAGGTTGACATTCAATACACACACACACAAACACACATAATTTAAAATTATTTAAAATTCTTAAAATTCAATACTTAAAATTAAAATTATAAAATACTTAAAATTCAACACACATACACACACACACACACAATTTAAAACTACTTAAAATTCTTAACAAGGAATTCTTCTAACTTTATTTCTACCAAGTATCCTCTGCAAATAAGGAAGATAGAGCTCGCAGAACAGATTTTCTGAAAATGCATTTACATTTTCTTTTGAGATACAAGCAACAAGCATTTGTTGACCAATAGCATTTATTCTGTGTAGAATTGAAAACCTCTTTGACAGCTATGGAAAGGATGGAGTGGGGAAGGGAAAGGCTTGAAGCAGAGAAAACAATGAGGAAATTATAACATGGTGAGAGGTGAGGAGGGTGCAAACTAGAATGTCAACCATGTGAGAAGAAAGAAGGGGATAAATGGGAAGAAGTTGCCAAGATAGAAATTACAACTGAGGCTGCTTTTAAATGATTGACATTTTGTTTCTGATTTAGCTTTAATAATAAGATAAATGATGGAAGCTTCTACCTCTTGAAATTCCATTTTCAGAATGTGTAGCTCATTCCAGAGTCAACAACATGACAACATCTTCAGTTTATGCTGGAAGTGTATGAATCATTGAAAGGCATTTAAGAGATACCTTCTATTGAAAGGGCAAAATTCTGTAAATTGCAGGTACAATCATCGTGACATGACTGGTACTTTTAGACCTTAAGAAATCTTGGGGCAAAGAATGTAGGGAAGTGTTGTTACTGCTCTTAGGGGAATATTGTGGGGGTGGAGGGAAAGGAAGAGTATTTAAAAGGGATCTGATAAATTTTTGCTAATTGATTATTTTGCTAATAGTAGCAGTTATTGATGAATCATCAATATTGATATATTTTCTTTCTTAACATTTCATGACACAGCAATGTAGTTACTCTATGTAGGGATTATCTACTTTATGAATTATCTATGTTGGATTTTAAATTCTGGCTGATTATCTTATTCCCTCAAGTGATTCCAACTCTACTACCACCACTTTCCTATATTATTTATTACTAAGATATCCTTTCATTTTTTGAAAAAAGAAAATATAAGGAGAGAGAAAAATTTGGAACTTGAAACCTTACAAAAATGAATGTTGAAAGCTATCTTTACATATAACTAAAAAACATAAAACACTACTAAGTATAAAAAAATAAAAAATAATTTTCCCATTATGTGCAAATATAATTTTTAACATTTTTTTTATTTTGAGTTCAAAATTTCCCCCCTTTCTCCCTCACTTTTCCCCTCGGAAGTGGTGAACAACTAGATATAGGTTCTATATGTGCAATATCTTTTTTTACTAAACAATTAGTTTGTGATCAGAAAACATAGATACATTTTAGCATTAACCTGTGTAGTATATCATAATATTTTTCTTTATTTGTATATTTTTCTTCCAAGTTTAACCACATAACATATTGCTAAGTCAGATCAAACAATCAGAAACTTAAAGCTGAAAGAGATCATATTGAGATCATCTACTGAAACGTCTTCATTTAACATATGTGGAAACTGAGACCCAGAAAGTTTGCATGATTTGTGCCACTAATAAGTGGCAGAACTGACTATATGACAGTTCTCCTAATTTCATGTTCAGTGTTTTGTCATTATTCATATTATTAAGTTTCTCTGTCCAGATAATTGAATAGGATCATAAAGTTGGAGCTGGATTTAGAAGTTGTCTGGTCTAACCCCTTCATTTTACTAGAAAGGAAACTGAGGTTTAGTGGGATCTGAATCCAGAAGCAGACAGAGTTCTTCCCACTGCACCATGCTGCCTCTCTTCATTTAATCAATAACACAGTAATAGTATCTTGCATTTGTTTAATTCTTTTCAGTACTCTTAAACCAGCATTATCTCATCTGGATCCAAACAATAACCCCATGAGCTAATCAACATAGGTATTGTTATCTCCATTTTATAGATGAATAAATTGATGCTCAAACTGAAGCAAACTGGGGCAACGTATAGTGTGCTAAAGTTATAGTCAGGAATACTTGAATTCAAATCCTGCCTGACACATTTACTAGCTGTGATCCTGAGCAAATCATTTAACCTCTCTTAATCTCCTCTAATTATTCCCTTACTCTGAACTAATAATAGCATCCTATTAATATTAATTATTACTAATATAATTTATATTATGTATATTAATTAAAATTAATAATAGCAATCATAAAATTGTTGTGAGGATCAAATGATATACCATGTAAAAAGTGCTTGCAAGCATTAAATTACTATTTAAATCTTAGCTGTTATTATTTTGCTTTTTCAAGATTCCAGAGCAGATATACAGCAGAATCCAGATTGCAACCTAGACCATAGCTTTTTCTCCACTGCTGTTTGGTTTGCATTGATGAACAAAAAATGAAAATGCCTGACTTGCTTCAGTTTTGTAGAGGTGTGGTCCAGAAATCTCAAAGGTGTTTAGCTATGCATGGGCATGGCTCCAGTGCGTGCAAGATTATGTGCAGAGAGAGCCAACAGATGTGATTGCTAAGCCACTGTCTATGATCTTTGAAAAATCTTGGTGAAAGGGAGTGGTACACCAGGCCTGATGAAAGGTAAAAGTTGTCCCAATTCTCTCCCACCCCCCAAAAAGGAAAAAGAGTGTTATCTGCTACTTATAGCACATGAGGTTTGACTTCAATTTCTTACAAATTTGTAGAACTTTTTATCAAGGAATTATGTTGTAGTTATTTTCTTTCAGTCATGACTCTTCTTGACCTCATTTGAGTTTTTGGGGGGACAAAAATTGGAATAGCTATTTCCTTCTCCCACTGATTTTACAGATGAGGAAATTGAGGCAAACAGTTAAGTGATTTATCTAGGGTCACTTAGTGACCCTTCTTGGTGTCTGAGGCCAAACTTGAACTTGGGAAGATGAGTTTTCCTGACTCCGGGCCTGGCACTCTATCCATTGCACCACCTAGCTACCTGAGGCAGATTTAGGATTTCTGATAATTAGTTGTTCAAATAGGGAGTGGACCTGCATCAGTCATCACCTGAGCTCTTCAAAGTGACAGCTTGTCAGGGATCTTGTAATAGACAGATTTCCTGTTCAGCTCAAGAACTGCCCTACATGAGCCCTGAGGTCCCTCCCACCTCTTAAATTCTGAGATTCCGTGACTATTATAGATTCTAGATGCCAGTGTTTTTGTCCTCCAACAAAACTTTTTTTTAAAGAGTAAAGAAACATTTTTAAAGTTTTTTTTTAAGTCCTCTTTGCTAAGGTTCCCCCTTTTATCCTTTAGTGCCTCCCCTGTACTATTTTACAATGGGTAGATTCCTGACAAAGCTTAATGGAGTCTCCTCCCCTAGCAGCTGTTTTGAAGGACTCTGGAAGGATTCCAACTTCCAGATACTTCTTTTCTTTTCCTTTGTGATCTTTCTTCCTGGCACTGTCAGCTAATCCTTCTTGCTTGTTTAGATCATAATGTCACGGATCTAAAGCTGGAGGAGACCTTAGACATCATATGGCTATCCTTTCCCTCTCTTTCTTCCCCCCACCCCCAACTTTCCAGGTAAGGAAATGAAGACACAGAGAGATAAGTGATTTTCCCACATGGTTGACCGATTCAGGATTTGAATTCAGGTTCAGTGACTCTCATGTTTAGCATTCTCCACTAAAAGACACTATTTTTTGGTTTTTTTTACTAGACATAAAACAATATTATATATATATATATATATATATATATATATATATGTCCATTTTTAATATTAGGTCATGTTTATTTATTACATAGCTAATTATTTTTTAATTATAATAGGCATTGTCATTGTTCAATTATGTCCAACTCTTTATGACCCTGTATAGTGTTTTCTTGGCAAAGATACTAGAGAGATTTGCCATTTCCTTCTCTAGTAGATTAAAGCAAACAAGGTTAAGTGACTTGTCCAGAGTAACACAGCTCATGAGTGACTGAGGCCAAATTTGAATTTAGATTTTCCTGTTTCCAGGCTCAGTAGTCTATCTATTGTGCCACCTGTGTATGAAGGAAAAAAAAAACAAAACAAAACAGTTTTTAGAGGAATTTACATTCTATTAGAAATTAACAAGAAGAAGATAAAGCTTTCTGATAATAGAGAATTAGTTCCTAAATCTAACATCAAGGCCAATAGTCCTGTCCTGTTACTTGGCCTTATATTTCCTTGTTTTCCCTCTTTTAAAAGTTTTTTCTGTTTTAAAAAAGAAAACCAGAAAATGAAAACAGAACAAAACAGGATATTGTCATGTGCCCTTCAGAACATTGGGGAGGATTCAAAATAATTTCCAGTTTAAGAAAGGATATACAATAGTAGATGAAATTATATTAATGAGGGACCCATTTTCTCAAGGATTTAGTATTTATGAGAAAGATTATGCTATCTCAAAATCTCAGAATTTTAAGGGAGTGCAAATGCTTCCCACTTCAACCTACACCTGAATAAGAATCCCATCCATGTATCTTCAACAACTTGCTATTTATCTTTGGCTTAAAGTCCTACAATTAGGTAGCTTCCCAAGGCAGATACCAGTTTGCGTCTTTGAATCTGTTACTTACCAGTCTTAGTTCAGCCTTTGAGGGCCAAGTGGAACAACTCTAATATGTCTTCCAAGACAGAACTTCAAACGGTCGATAATAGATTATGTCTTCTCTTGTCCAAACTAAGCATTTCCGGTTACTTCAATTGGTCCTTATATGGTATGACAATTAGTGTTAGAGGTGGAAATTTTATTGTAGAGTGAATGGTAAAATGCATAACATTCAACAACTTAGTCAAAATTTTAGTTATATTCTGCTGAGAGATCTTTAGCTGTTACTCCTTTCTAGGTACTATCATAGAGGTCACTTTTGAACTTAGGCAGTCTCCCAATAAATATTTTGGAGTGGGTATTGTGATACAGTGGATAAAAAAAAAATGCCAGACCTTAAGTCAGAAAAACTCATCTTCCTGAGTTCAAATCTGACCTCTGAGGTCAGATACTTGTGACCTAAGTCACTTAACCCTGCTTACCTCAGTTTTCTTCATCTGTAAAGTGAGCTGGAGAAGGAAATGGCAAATCACTCCAGTATTTTTGCCCAAAAAAATCCCAAATGGAATCATGAAAAGCTGGACATAGCCAGTCATTGACCGTGGGCATCAATTTCATCATCTGTTAGGGGGAAAAAGTGTGTGTGTGTCTGTGAACTAAATAATCTCAATGGCAATTTCCTTCTCTCTTGTCTGAATCCTTGCTTTTATCACCCTGCCTTCAAGTCTTAACTAAAATCCTACCTTCTTACAAGAAACCTTTCCTATTGCCCCTTAAGGCAAGTGCCTTCCCTATGAGCTTATCTCCAAGTTTTTCATAGATGTATATATCTAGTTTGTTCATAGCATGTTATTTCTGTCATTAGACTGAACTTCTTGAGATCAGAGACTATTTTTGTCTTTCCTTGTACATGTTGTGTTTAGCACAGTGCCTGGCACAAGGTGACTACTTAATAAATAATTGTTGCCTTGACTTGACTTGTAAAAAAAAACATTATGACTAAATGCAATGTTTTGCTTCATATATTTTTTTAAATTGTCTCTGTACATAAAGTTCCTGGAACTCCAGCTGATCACAGAACACCAGATGTAAACTTAGAAGTGTAATCGTGGGGACACAAGGTTCTTGAAGGGTCGCCAATATTATTTAGCACTAAGTTTGTTGAGTATCATGTAGTCCTCCTCCTATTGAATGCTTATTACAGCTGCTCAAGGACAAACTGCCTTCAAGGAAATTATCAAGTAGCATGACACCACCGATGGGCCAGCACACATATTAAATGGCATTTTGACAGCAACATCTCCACTAAGAGATAACATCCAATGATGCTCAAGTACAAGGAGCTATCACATAGGAGTTGGGTCACTGTACTGGATTTCTTCCTTTTCCCAGAGTAATGGAAGGACCTTTCCCTAATTTTGCCTCATTTTTTTCCCCTGTCAACAATATATTTGTTCCATGAAACCTCATCCTAATGAGACTCTAGGTCACAGTCTGGCCACCTGTCAGGAAAAAGAATAATTTGTGTTCTTGATAGCTTTGCCACAAACCTTCTCTCTCAAGCAGAAAATATCTCCTAAACAAGGAAGTCAGTATACAATATGGTGGGATAGGAACAGAGCCTTTGATTTCATTGTTATAGAGCATTGGTGTCAAACTCAAATTGATGCAGATTGACTCAGAAAACCATAAATTAACATTATCTATGTCTTTATCTATTTTGTTTTACATTTTGATCTGATTCAATCTACAGGAGGGAAGTTTTGTGGGCAGAGGGTGACACTTCTGGTATAAAGAACTCGAAGGAGAGAAAACCCTTTCTATTAATTGCAACTCTCAGAGAATTGCCTAGAATACTAAAAAATTAAGTGATTTGCTCAATGTCACACAACTGATATGTGTCAACTGCAGTATCCCTGGCACTGAAACCGAAGCTGTATCTCTCAGTATGCAATATAGTAAGTGATATGAAATGTCTTTCTTTCCTGACTGATTTAGAACTATAGAATATTTCTCTTTCAAAGAATTTTCTGTTTCCAAGTTATCTAAAATCCCCATGAATTGCATTTGCTGTATAATCTTAGAGATTGTCTTGTAGCATTCCTACTGATACTTTTGAATGAGAAAGCTTTTGGTAGTAAGCAGCCAAGTCAAATCCTAAATGTTTGTACACATTAAGAAGTACTTCTGTGAGTAGCCTCAGGATTCTAATCCATCTCAAAGGGTGCTTTTATTCCGGTGGACCTTTTTCCTTGGATAAGGAAGAAGGAATCATTGGAAACTAGGCCAAAACAGTTGTCAGGGATGCTCTCTCCCAGGTAAATGAATGGAGAAGGGAGATAAGATCTCATTCTTTAATATATATTCCATCTCTGGTCACCAGAATCTCCAAAACTTTTCCTTTCATAAGCAAAGTCTCTGCTTTCAGTCACAATTGAGTCTAGCTCAGATTTAAAAATAGGTTTTTTTTTTCTTTCTGTCAAGAGTAGCTTTTGGAGAGAGATTGAAGAAAACTCATGGAGACTTTTGCTTTCTGATATTCTCAATGTCAGACTTCCTTTCATTTGAGAACTTTATCTTAAAAAAAAAAAAAACAAGGAAAACCACACACAAAAAAAAGAACAAAAGAACTATATCTTGATGATGTGTGTGATAGTAACAGTACTTAAAAAAGTACTCATTGAAGGCAATATATTGTGATGGAAAGAGTACAGAATCAGACAACCTGGTTCCTCATCTAAATTCTGCTACTGACAGTCTGTGATCTTGTACAAGCCATTTAGTTTTGTAGATTTTCAGTTTCTATAACTGTAAAATAGGAAGATTGGAATAAATCCAACTCTTGCATTCTGTGCTAAAAGTTATGTTTTTAATTTCTGGGGGGAAATTCTCTGTCTGATTTATTCTAGAATTGTTTAATTTTTCTGTAGAACTATTTATTAAGGGTAGGAGACCATGCCAAAGTATCATTGTATCTCTCATAGTGCTTACCAGCATACTCTGAACATAAAAGATTAATATATATTTATTGAATGAATGAATCAATGAATACCTGTGACCATTTTAGGTGCTATGGGATAATAGGAAGGCCCTGCTCTCATACATAAACCTACCCACCTAGAGACTATGAACAAGTGAATGATAATCATTATTACCTAACTACCAAGGAAATGATCAGCAAGGGAGCCCATATCTTGAACCAGGTCATGAAGGAATAAGTGGATATGGATTAGCAAAGAAAAAAACAGAAATAAATTAGAAATGGGAGGGGGTATGAGAGGAAGGGAGACATCTCAGGAGCAAAGCTCTGAATGGAGAAATGAACTTTAAGAGACTGACTTAGCTCACTTCAATCTCCAAAACTTTGTTAGGCTTTCACATTTCACTTCTTTGTCCTTTCTTTCTTTTCTTCTTCCCTTACCCCATTTGAATAATATGCTTATAATGAACTTCAATTCTTTGCAGTGTGGGCTTACTTTGTGGACTAGCTTAGAAGATGAGTCTATAGTCATGATTGACCTTTTCCATATTCATAGGATATAAGTTTTTGGCACTATTTTCTGCCATTACATTAATATTTTTTCTTTACATCTTCCTCCTGCCCTACTTTCCATGTAAAGAGGAAAAGCTTGACTTCCTTATCAGTGTTCTCCATTCCTCCTCCCTTAATAAATTACCTTGGCCTTCACATAGGGCGCTTGGTCTGGATGGGAGATTTCTTGTTCCTGTGTACTTGAAATAAAGTCTTATTTATCTTAATCTTTTGAATAATGTACTTACACTCACTGCCTTTCCTTTCTTATCATTATTTGCACTTGTTCTATAGTATTTCCAAACTCACAGTTCTAATGAACATGGAGCAAATACTGCCTTTTAACACTGGATGAACCTGGTTATTGTTGTGCCCCTCTCATGTCCCTTCACTCCCCTATTTGGGCTTACTTTTTGGGTATTACAACCATCTTTTAGTTTGTTGTTTGTATATTAGTTTCACTTTTAATGATATGATAGGTATCATTATATGAGAATCTAATTTCTTGCTGAATATTGTTCAGTGGATTTTCATCACTTTTCATTTCAATAATTAAATTTAATTAATATTTAATAAACATTAATAATTAACAAGCATAAGTGCCTACTATGTGCCAGGCATTGTGCACAAGCATTTCATTCAATTTTCCCATATTCTCTGAAAAAAGGAAAAAACCTGAGATCAAAGTTGCCTTAAAGAGTTGCTCATTAGATGGAGACATCTTCGAAGTTTACCATCTCTTGGTTGCCATATCTGAAATAAATCATCTAATCAGAATGGATCAGATATAGAAGATACATAATCGTGTACTCCCACCAGTTTCCAGAGAAGTGTGTGTGTGTCTGTGTGTTTAGTCTAAATATGGTCAGAGAGCTGTTTCTGTTTAGGGGAGTTATTCCTCCACCATATGTTTTCCTAAGAATTAAGCTAGCTCTGTTTCCCTCCCTGATTTGTGAAACCCAAAAAAAGCTTCCTTAGTTCTCCCTCTTTTTGATTTTACTGCAAGCTTCCATATAGAAGGCATGGTCTATAATACTAATACTTTCAATGTCCCCATTGTGGAAGGCACCTCCTCTCCTGTCAAGCCCTAGCCTGCTACGTTCCCTCCTCCTTCTGCCTGTTCACCCCTGCAGGGGACCTCTTCTGCATTCCCAGAGCCATGTTTACTCAGTACAAGTTTGTGCCAGTTGACACAGAGTCAAAAAACTTCTTACACAGAGGCCTGCTCTGTAGAGACTGATGGAATAGACTAGACTTTAAAGAATCTCTTGCACAATTTCCCCCATAAAAATGAAGACTTAAGAAGGGAAGGTGACTGTCAAGGACGCCTTCTTCCCTGTCCCATCCACCAACTGTGAATTAGTAGGATGATAACAGGTGAACAGGTAAGAATGCCGGAAGTCATATGTCACAGTCCTCTGCTTTCTTGCATCATATGTCACAGTCCTCTGCTTTCTTGCATGCTGTACTAGCAGTAGCCAAAGAGGTTTGAGTTTTTTGTTTTTGAAATGCTAAGATTGCTGGACAGATTTTCCATGGTTGTCTTCAATGTCTGACTTCTTCTAAGTTCTGATTATTTCCCTGGATTGTTATACATAAAAGGCCAATATTCCTCATTTTAGATGGTATGGCTCAGTGGTCTCCATAGTTAACTTGGATTTTAAATTTGTGTTTTCTCAGCAAGCTCCATTAAACATAATGCTAAAGTGGCTTTATTTTAATATACTATGAGAATGTGACCATTATTCAATTATGGTACCCTAAATTCTATACAGCCTAGAGCTCATTCATTATTTGGCACTATCTATTAGATTATAATCACCTCTATCTCCTTTCTCACCCTTTTTTTCTCCTGTTTTCCCATGCATAAACACAATTTCAATCACTTTTTTACTTTTAGTTATAACAGCCTGACATATGTAATCAGTACTTCAAGAAGCTATAATTTCTCCCCTGGGTTTTGTGCATCCCCATCTGCACCTCCAGTTCACCAGCGGGGGGTCAGCTTTCTGGAGATGAGCTTTTCTGAGCTTGAGCTACACTTACCTTCCAAAAATAGAGTCCTTCATTGTTGACTCTGTCTCAGTCACCTCAGCACCAGGATGAAATACAAGACATTATATAAATCCCTCTTCCACTCACTAATGATTTACCCAGCTATGCAAGTACTGAAGAAACCATGACTCTTTGAAGTAATGATAATATGTATCTATATACATGTATATACATATATTTATGTAAAATCTTCACTTCAGAAGCTAACACAGTTGAAGGAAAGAAGAATATATATTTATATATAATATTCATATTATCATATAGCATATCAGCTTACATAAACATATATGTATATTATTCATATATATCTTAATT
The DNA here is from genome assembly GCF_048593235.1 of Sminthopsis crassicaudata. Classification (NCBI taxonomy): domain Eukaryota; kingdom Metazoa; phylum Chordata; class Mammalia; order Dasyuromorphia; family Dasyuridae; genus Sminthopsis; species Sminthopsis crassicaudata. The sequence goes on along the minus strand of NC_133617.1, from coordinate 617,262,389 downwards.
ATTTTATATTTATCCTGAATAGAGTCTGCTTTCTATATATTTGTTTGCATGTTTTCTTCCAATTAGATTTCCAGTACTTAGCACAGTTCTAGACATATAGTAGATACTTAATAAATGTTGATTGATAGATATGCAAAATACCTCACATTACTTATATTGTGCTTTGAATGCCTGAGCAAAGAATCCAAATATGAACTCTATATAAAAGCAAATATATGTATTGATAGCATTGCAAAATAACACATCAGTATTTGTTTTGGCCAATTTGTAGAAGTCTTAAGTAGGTGACTTAAATGTTCCCCTACCTAAATATATGGAATCATTTAATGATATTCAAAACCAAAATATAAATAATCTTTTCAAATGGCTTGTTACATCCAACTTATTGGCAAGCCTTTTTTTTAATCAAAGAATCTAATCAAGGGCAACTATGACACATTCAAACTTTGAGAAATTAATAAGTATTAAAAATTAGTTCCCTGATAGCCATTGGCTACTTTAGAATCTCAAAGTTAGAAGGAACTGCAGAAGTTATGAGTTTGTCCTCTTTCTGAGCAAGAACCCTCTATATGCTAGCCTCAGGAAATAGTGAGATAGCCTCTTAAAGATCTACAAGAATGGTGAATATATACTACCTTCCAAAGTAGCTCATCCCACTTTTGGACAGAACTCAACAGTTAGGAAGTTAATTTTTTTTCCTTATCTAGTTGAAATCTGCTTCCCTACAATTTCCACAAGTTGCTCCTCCATCTGCCCTCCACTGCCAAGTAAAACAAGTTTAATGTGACAGCCTTTCAAATACTTGAAGACAGCTTTCACTTCCCCCTTCTGTCTTCCCTGCTTCCTCCAGTCTAAACATTCCTATTACAATTCAAACAATCCTTGTGTGACATGCTTCCCAGGCCCCTTACTGCGCTAGACTCCTTCCTTTTGGATATGTCCATTCAGCTTGGTTCTCTTGAAATGTGACCTCTGCAAGAAAACTTAATGATAGCCAATTTATTGTAGAGCAGAGCTATCATATCCCTTTGACTAATATATCCTCTGGCTACTGTATTAAATTGTTTTCTGGCTATATTTTTCTATATTCTGTGCTAATATTATTAATTTTTTGAACCATGAGCAGAATTATAAATTTTATCCTTATTAAATGTTATTTTATTCCATCTTAGTGAGTTGTTTTTGAATCCCAATTCTGTCTTTGATCTTGTTAACTATACTTTCCAGCTTCTCCATGTCATCTCTAAATTTAAGCATTCCATCTATGCCTTAGGTCAAAATAAAAATGTTGGTCAGAAAAGGATCAATGACCTATCCTTGTATCATTCCATGACAAACTTCTCTGGAGATTAGCTAATATTTTGTTATGTTTACAAACTAAGTATTTATTTATTTATTTGTTTATTTCCTGTAACTAAATTAATGGTCTGTAGCATTATGCAAGCATACTGGATGCACTATCCACCCCTGTAATCTTTGTTTCTAATTGGCTGATTCCTTCCAAAATGTCCATTTTAAGGAGGATGCCCAGCCAACTCTTCCTCCTAGGCTGCACTACATTAAGTGAAACCCATTTGGCCAGAGTCATGCATGATGAATTCATCTACTTACAAATAAAAACATGTGTGACCTTATGCATACACATGTGTGCATATGTGTGTATGTATGTATTCTATATATGTTACATGGAGGCAGCTGACTTAGTGAATAGAGCATTGGCTTGGCTCAGGAAGATATGATTCAAATCCAACCTCAGATGCTCATTAGCTGTGTGACCTTAGGCAAGCCATTTAACCTTTGCCTTAATCCACTGAATAACCGAATAACAATAATGGATTAAATATATAACTATACATAACTTATATATATATATTTTTTTCTCCCTTCTCTATCTCTAACATGATTCAACGGAGTCTACCAAACTTTGCTTTTGTTAATGCTAAAATATTAAAGTGGTATAAGTCTGATATGGACCCACAAACATATATTCAAAACCAAAATGTAAGTGATCTCTTCAAAAAGGGTTTATAATGAAGAAAATGGAAAGTTGCATACAACTTATTGCTGTTTTTTTTCTTAATCAAAGAATCCAATCAAGAACAGCTATGACACATTCAGATTTTGAGAACTTTACTAAGTATTACAATTAGTTCCCTAGTAGCCATTGCCTACTTTATTTATAGAACTCTACAAAACTCTGTTTTTGATAATACTAAAATAGTAAAGCTGTACACTGTGATATGCACACATGAACATATACATGTACACACACACACTCACATATCCTTTGGCTCCAAACCAGATTCTTACTACTTATAACATAATCTAAATGCAATTTGCACAACCTCATTTTACTTTATTCCTAAATGTGAGGATTAATATATCTCTTTTCTTTCCTTCTTTTGAGATTCCTGCAGACCACTATGGTGCTAAGATCATTCCCAAGTGTGCTATGACAGTAACATACTAACATGAATTCTTAAAATTCCTAAAATTAGAATTCTGACTGTCAATAGTTGCATGGAGTCTATGAATTTGGTTGGGAAAAATAAGTTTATCTTTTTTCACTAACCTATTTCTATTTTTTTCAATGATAAATATAGGCAAGAGACATTATTTGAGGTGACATATGTGGGTTTTATCAGACAGCCAAAGGGATCCATGACTTAAAAAACATTTTTTAAAAAAAGCTCTTGTTCTAATCACATGAAAGTAGTCTCAATTAGTATTTCTAACCAGTCATCCAGGTCAGAAGCTAAAACATAATCATTGAGACAGATTCCTATCAGCCCCCATGGTGAAAAAGACATGCCATTTAGGAGTAGCAGTTGAAAGAATGCATCATGCCATAGGGAAGGTAGAAGAGGCTGTGAAAGATTTGGTGATGTCTTTGGTACTTGATTTCTCTATAGAGAAAGACAATAATTGGAAAGCCCTGAAAAGGCCTGAAGAGATAGGAGCTGTTTGGACCACATAGGAATGGAAAGGACCTTCTGTACTAATATACCCTGTCTTGTTATTAAAGGTAGGCAAGTGCCATTATTAGGTCAGAATGATGATTGTCCTTGGGAGTATTGTTTCTTTCCTCTGCCTATACTATCAGCCCCATTCTTTTCCTCTTCACCCCACTATACCCCCCACATGCTCCATCCCTGCCTGCTATCTGTTAGGGAAGCTTGAGCCAAAAAGTGAAAGGCTTCATCCTGGAGACACCCAGACATGTGCCATAGGCTTGTTGGTGGGAGAGTGCTGTAAGAGAAAGAGGGATCAGAAGCCATAACCAGCCAGGGGCCATCTATCGAAGAGAGTACTATTATTACTTGCTCCCTGAAGAACAGTGTTCCCCCCCAAAAAAGAGCTTTCTAATCTTAAAGGAAGCAAGAATTTTCCTTGCAATAGGGATTTAAGGGAATTTAAAAGGTAAGAAAATCTGTATCTTGAAACAGGTAAACCAATGGCCTTTTCATCTTTTCTATTATAATTTGGGAATGTGGTGTGGGGAGAAGGGAGAAAATATGACACAGAAGAAAGAAAGAAATGGAAAAACATTTTCCTTGTGTCACCATGATCCTTTCTCATCATGAACCCACAGAACCCATTTTCCCATAAAAAACAATGCCATAAATGGTAGTTAAGGTCCTGAGCCAATCCACAAAAATCTATTTAACCCATAACATAGCTGTAGTAATACTATAGTTCAACTGCATTATGGGTTAAACAGGCATTTGTGGGCTGGGATGGAAAGCTAACCACCATTTCAAAAATTGTTTTTATAGGAAAATGAGTCCCAAATTTCAACAAGTGAAAATAATTCATAGAGAAATTGGGTAGTCTATACTTCCTTTATATCTTTTATTGTACCTAAAATAATACTAAGCAAGCAGTAGTTTCTAGATAAATATTTATGGAAAAGAATTAAATTAAATTGAACAAAATAATAATTCAGGGTTTTAAAAACAAAAGGAAAAGCATCAGAAATACTACATATGAATATTTGAAGGGCTCCAGCAGCAGAAGTGTTTAACTGGCTGAGATGTGTGTCATGATGTCTTTCCTTGTTTTTTTCTAACTTAACATCTTTCCAAAAGGTAGAACTTTCAAAAACATATGGTTTTTTGATAACTTGGGAAAGTCAGTTAATCTTTGCCTTAATCAACTCAAGAAAAAAAAATGACAAATTATTCCAGTATCTTTGGCAAGAAAACCCCATGGACAGCCTTGTCGTGTTCTGATCTATAGGATCACATGATTGAACAATATAGTGAATCAATGATGAAGCATGCAACCTTTCAAAAGACAGATGATGAACTTGGTGCAGAATGAGACATTAAAAAAAACCTGCTTCCAGTATTTTATTTTTCATTTTTCTTTGTGTAAAGGGAATAAAAGATGGGAAGGAGAGAAAATAGATTGCATTCATTGGAAAAAAAATGTTGGGGGTTTTTTTAATATAGGGACTCTTTTTATCCCAGTTCAACAGATGAGTAAAATGAAGCTCAAAAAGTTTAAAAGTGACCTTTCTAGAAATACATCTCTCTAGCTCACAAGTGACTGAGGTGGGATTCTAACCCATTTCTCACTGATTCCAAATCCAGTGATCTCTCTAGGCAGCAAGTCCAATCAGTCAACAAACATTTATTAAGCACTTATTAATCCAAACACTGTGCTAAGCACCAGGAACACAAAGAAAGGCAAACAAAATAAAACAAACAAGAGCTTACAGTTTAATGGGAGGGATAGCATGCAAACACCTGTGTACAAACAAGATACATACAAATTAAACTGAAATAATCCCCAAGGGAAGGCCCTCAGATTAAGGAGGATTGGAAAAGTCTTTTGGCCAAAAGTGGGAAATTAACTGAAACTTGAAGGATGCCAGGAGGTAGAGATAGGAAGGACAGAACTCCAGGCGCTGGGGATTGCCAGTGTCATAGATCACAATGTGCCTCATAAGGTGTAATAAGACTGGAAAGGTAGGAAGGAGGCAGGTTATAAATGGCTTTAAAAAATAAACAGAGGATTTTAATATTTGATCCTTGAAGTAATAGGGACTAAACTTATTAAATAGAAGAGTAGCAGTTTAAGAATTTGACTGTGGTTGCTGAATGTAAGGCGGAGTACAGCCAGAAAAGATGAGGCTGGGAAAATAACCAGAAGGTGTTTGCAATAGACCGGCCATGTTATGTTGAGGATGCACTAGAGTGGTCAGCAGTGTGAAAAGGGAAGGCAGGATTTGGCAACAGTTTAGTAGGTTGGGGGAGTAAGTGAGAATGAGGGAAGAATTAAGGATGGTACATCCCTCAGTACTAATGGGGACTTTAGGAAGGGAGTTTGAGGGGAAAATAATGAGTTCGGTTTTGGATATGTTGAGCTTGAGACATATGCAAGAGATCTATTTCGAGATGTCCAGGAGGTAGAAGAAAAGTTAGTTCTGGACAAATATTAGCAAAGAGATAATCTAGAATGATGATGTCAGAAGCCAAATTGCTGAGAATTGAGAGTAAAAAGAAAGAAAAAGGAGACACTTGTTAAGGGTGTTAAGGGTAGTCTTCTTAAGGAGCTTATTGATGAAAGGAAGGAGGATGATATAGGATATTAGGTAGAAGAAAAAATGAATCAAGTGAGGAGTCTTTGAGTGGGGGAGACAAGAAAATTTTTATAGGCAGCAGAGAAGCAACTAGGAGACAGGGAGAGATTGAAGATCACTAAGAGGGCAAGGATGAGAAGAGGTAATCTGCTGGAGAATACAGGCTAGAAGTCATATTGCTCCCTCAGTTTGAACCACTAATCAGAGGCAGTCATAATTTTTATTTGACTTCAAAAACATGACAGTGCCCTTGTTCCTCTGTAATTAGTGGTTGATTTAAAGATGAAAGAGTAAATCAGTGGAAGAAAATCAAGATTATTTAGCAGGCTGTATGAAAGTTATCAAAGACAGAAAAAGCATAATATATTTATTTGGGAAATAGAAGTTGTGAAAACAAGGGCAGCTAGGTGATGCAGTGGAGAGAGAACCAGCCCTGAATTCAGGAGGACCTGAGTTCAAATTTGATCTCAGACACTTAACACTTCCTGGCTGTGTAACTCTGGGCAAGTCACTTAAACCCCAATTGCCTCAGGGAAAAAAAAAGTTGTGATTACAAAGTATCTTTCCCATTTTTTTATTCCCTTTACATAAAGAAAAATGAAACATTCATTCCTTAAAGCAGATATGCACAGCCAAGTAAAATAATTTTTTAAGAAAGCACTTTGTAAACCTAAAGCATTACTAAAATATCACTTTAAATATAAATAAATATGAATATAAATATGAAGTACTTCTTGTAATCTAAAAATATTAGTTAGAAGGGACTTCAGAAAACCTGTGGCATGTCCCCTCTCATTTTACTTAACTATTTCTTGCCATCTTTATACTATATGTAATATGTTGCCAGTCTTTGTCTTTTCTGGCCCTTTTGTTTATGGAGGATATATTTCAGTATGTTCCAAAAGCGTATAGTGGCCACAGCAATAACAGCTATTTATAGTACCATTCATATTTATTTATATTTAAAGTGCTATTTTAATAGTGCTTTCCTTATGTTAACTCAGAGTAATATGAGTATTGTCTCATATTTTCCCCCAGATAAGATAATGAACTTTCGAAACCAAGTGTGAATTTTCCTTATACTAGTTCTAAAAATTCTTTGTTCATTCTAATTGCTGACTTCAGTTTCCAGCTTCAGTATTTAATGATTGTTGAATTTTTCCTCATTAATAATAAAGTATGGGCACCTGCTCTAGAGCAAACAGTTGACTTACCCACAGTCTCCCAAAGGTGCAAAGACACAGAGGTGTTGAGTTACAAGGAGATGTCAGCTGGGAATCCACAAAACCTCCCTAGAAAACCAGGTACCTCTAGGAGATATGTTGCCTTTAATAGAAACCATATGGGCTAAGCCAAGAGCAGCAAAGGAATTCAAAGTCTTAACAAGAGAAGGTGGAAGAAGAGCCAGGTACCCCCATCCTCACTTAGCCCTGAAGAGAGCTCCATGGACCACATAAATCATGCCAAAGGACTTTCATCCAAAAGATAGGGACAGCAGAGAACAATGTGAATGTACCAAGGAGCAACCTTGACATATGCCTTCTTTGGATACTCTTATGTGGTCATATTTAAAAGAAATATGGGACCCACATTTATTAAATGCCTACTAAATGCCAGGCCTGGCAAATGTCTGATGTTTTCTGCATAGGAGGAGAATTAAGATGACTATTTCTGGTACAAAGCCAGTTTCTGTTTTTTATCAGGTTAAATAAAATTTAGCCTATAGCTGGTAGTATACTGATAGTTCTCCAGAAAGAATAAGTATCTGTAATACATGTCTAAGTTTAACCCGCATTATTAACATTTTCTCCATCACTTTCTTAAGTAAAACCACCTTCAGGAAGAATAGAATTTCCACTTTTAAGAGCAAGAAAATATACATATACACATATAAGTTATCTAATGGTAACCATCTCTAAGGCAAAGGAAGGAATAAAAAAAGATGAAAAAAATGTATGTGATAATTTGATTATATCTTTAATTGAAATAATAAGTTTGATATAATTGATTTGCAGTATCATGTACAATCTTTTTTCTTCCTTCCCCCCTCATTTTAGAGTTACTCACCATTAGATACAAATATATACATATATATACATATACATAATCATCCTATGCATATATTTATCAGTTATTTCTCTGGATGCAGACAGCACACACTTTTCTTAAAGCAGATTAAGAGTTCTAAACTGTGTGTGTGAGTGTGTGTGTGTGTGTGTGTGTGTGTGTGTGTGTGTGTGTGTGTGTATAAGAGTTCTTAATCTTTTTTTGTCATGGCTGCCTTTGGCAAGTCCAGTGAAGCTAATAGAACCCTTTTCAGAAGAATGTTTTCTTTTTTAAAGTCAATTCAAAGGAAATATAGGATAGAAGTGACTGAAAATAAAGCTATTGCCCAAGTGTATGGATCCTCTGAAATCTATCCATAAATCCCTACAGGAGATCCCTTGTTTCTTTAGGATAGAGTACCTTTTTCTGTGCTTATTCAAGTAGCAAGAGATCTTTTTCTTTAGACTATTGTAGATGGAGAGCATCTTCTTTTCTTAGCAATAAGTTCCTTAAGGATGAACAGTAACATATTCTTTAAACATTGATTAAAAAGAAAATTAATCAAAAATTAATAGCTGTAGACTGAAATCTCTCTGGTTTAGCTGCTAATCTTCTGCAAATTCAGTATTAAAATTACTCAGTTTGTATCTAACATAAATTAGAAATCCTATTAAAAGGACATTGTCATAGTTGACAACTTTTCTGGACTGCTTGATCATATTTTAAATCTATTTCTTCCTACACAAAAAGAAGAAATATTAGATAACATGAAGTTTAAGCACAAACTATGTTATTTCTTTTTTCTTCCTGCCTCCTTCCCTCTCTCCCTCCTTTCCTTCCTTCCTTCCTTCTTTTCTTCCTTCCTTCCTTTCTTCCTTCCTTCCTTCCTTCCTTCCTTCCTTCCTTCCTTCCTTCCTTCCTTCCTTCCTTCCTTCCTTCCTTCCTTCCTTCCTTCCTTTCTTCCTTCCTTCCTTCCTTTCTTCCTTCCTTCCTTCCTTCCTTCCTTTCTTCCTTCCTTCCTTCCTTTCTTCCTTCCTTCCTTCCTTCCTTCCTTCCTTCCTTCCTTCCTTCCTTCCTTTCTTCCTTCCTTCCTTCCTTCCTTCCTTCCTTCCTTCCTTCCTTCCTTCCTTCCTTCCTTCCTTCCTTCCTTCCTTCCTTCCTTCCTTCTTTCCTTCCTTCCTTCCTTCCTTCCTTTCTTTCCTTCCTTCCTTCCTTAGTGGTTAGTTGTTTGGAGATTTGGTTACCTTACCTTCTATAATTTTCAGAATCTTTCTTTTAGAATCATAGTTTCTTCTTCTGTTCAGATTGACTTCAGAAACTTGCCTTTAGGAGGCAATGTGGCATAAAGGATAGGGTTTTCAGATGCTGTCTAGCTGTGATCTTGGAAAATCACTTAATCTTTCTTCTTCTTGTTCTTCCTCTTCCTCTTCCTTTTCTTCCTATTCTTCCTCTTCCTCTTTTTTAAATTCTTCTGTTAATAGCATTTTATTTTTCTCCAGATACATGTCAAAAAAAATTTTAGCATTCATTTTTACAAGATTTTGAATTCCGGGATTTTCTTCCAATCTGCCTCCCTTCTCTCCTCTTCCCTTTCCTCTTCCAAAGAAAGTATGCAGTTTGATAGTGCAATCATGTAAAAGATATTTCCATATTCATCACAGTTGTCAAAGACGAAATAGATCAAAAGGGGAAAAATTTGAGGAAGAAATAAAGCAAATGAAAAAATATGCTTCAGTCTGCATTCAAAATCCATCAGTTTGTTATCCTTCCTCAGTCCTTTGTACTTGTTTTGGATCATTGAGAAAAGTTGAGTCAATCATAGTTAGTCCTCACACAATATTGCTGCTTTCTTGGTTTCTAATCATTTCACTTTGTATCAGTTCATACAAATATTTCTAAGTTTTTTTTCTGAAATCTGCCTGTTATTTCTTTTTGTATAATAGTATTACATTACACACCATACATATAAGAGACCACATCTTATTCAGCTATTCCACAACTGATGAGCATCCCTTCAATTTTCAGCATTTTGTCATCACAAAAAGGGCTGCCATGGATATTTTTACACATGTAGGTCTTTTCCTTATTTTTATGATTACTTTGCATATAGACTTATTAGTGGTTTTGCTGGGTCAAAGGGTAAGCAGAATTTGGTTGCCATTTGGATTTAGTTCTAAATTGCTCTCTAGAATGATTGGGTTTGTTCACAACTCCATCACTGGTATATTAGGAGCCTAATTTTCCCACATTCTCTCCAATATTTATTACTTTCCTTTTTTGTCATATTAGCTAATCTGATGGGTGTGATGTGGTATTTCAAAGTTGTTTTAATTTGAATTTTTCTAATTAAAAGTGATTTAGAGCACTTCTTCGTATTTATGTATCTAACATAAATTAGAAATCCTATTAAAAGGACATTGTCATAGTTGACAACTTTTCTGGACTGCTTGATCATATTTTAAATCTATTTCTTCCTACACAAAAAGAAGAAATATTAGATAACATGAAGTTTAAGCACAAACTATGTTATTTCTTTTTTCTTCCTGCCTCCCTCCCTCTCTCTCTCCTTTCCTTCCTTCCTTCCTTCTTTCCTCCCTTCCTTCCTTTCCTCCCTTATTGTTAGATACAATATTTCATATTGTTTGATCATTTATTTATTTTTTAGAGAATGGCTAGTATTCTTAAAATTTGGCTTTGAGAAATGAAGCTTTTAGAAACATTAATATAATTATTGTTTCTCAGCCTTTTGCTTTTTAAAAAAAAATCTTTGTTGCATTGATTTTGTTTGTGCAAAAGCTTTTTAACCAAATATAATAAAAATTATCTAATTTTCATCTTATTAATGCTTTTTAATCTCTTGCTTAATTATGAATTTCCCCCCTTTCTGTAGATCTGACAGATTATTCCTGGCTCTTCTAATTTGCTTATGGTATCTAAAATCATCCTTTATGTCTAAATCAGCCATCCATTTAGACTTTATCCTAGTATACAATGTGAGATGTAGGTCTATATCTAGTTTGTATCCTATTGCTTTCCAGTTTTCCCCAGCAGTTTTTGTCAAATAGTGAGTTCTTATCCTAAAAAGTGGAGTCTTTTAGTTTATCAAATACTAGGTTACTTTTGTCATTTTCTATTTTGTCTTGTGTACTTAATTCCACTGACCTAGCATTCTATTTCTTATCCATTATCAGATAATTTAATAGTTACTACTTTATTAGTATAGTTTGAGATCTGATATTGTTTAGCCACCTTCCTTTGTAATTTTTTTCATTAATTCTCTTGATATTTTTGACTTTTTGTTTTTCTAGATGAATTTTGTTATTATTCTTTCTACCTCTGTCAAGGTTTTTTGGTAGTTTGATTGATATAGCACTGAATAAATAAATTAGGTTAGGTAGAATAGTCATTTTTGTTATATTGGCTTGGCCTAGCCCTGAGCAGCCATTTATTTAGTTCCAAATTTATTTATGTGAAAAGTGTTTTATAACTATGTTCATATAGTTCCTGGGCTTTTTTGGCAGGTAGCCTCCCAAATATTTTATATTATCTACAATTATTTAAGATGGAATTTCTCTTTCTTTTTTTATAGCTTTTTATTTACAAGATATATGCATGGGTAATTTTTCAGCATTGACAATTGCAAAACATTTTGTTCCAACATTTCCCCTCTTTCCCCCCACCCCTTCCCCCAGATGACAGGTTGATCAATACATGTTAAATATGTTAAAGTATAAGTTAAATACAATATATGTATACATGTCCAAACAGTTATTTTGCTGCACAAAAAGAATCAGACTTTCAAATAGTGTACAATTAACCTGTGAAGGAAATCAGAAATGCAGGTGGACAAAAACAGAAGGAGTGGAAATGCTATGTAGTGGTTCACATTCATCTCCCAGAGTTCTTTTGCTGGGTGTAGTTGGTTCACTTCATTACTGCTCTATTGGAGCTGATTTGGTTCCTCTTATTGTTGAATATGGCCACGTTCATCAGAATTGATCATGATATAATATTGTTGTTGAAGTATACAATGATCTCCTGGTCCTGCTCATTTCACTCAGCATAAGTTCATGTAAGTCTCTCCAGGCCTTTCTGAAATCATCCTATTGGTCATTTCTTATAGAACAATAATATTCCATTAATATTCAGATACCACAATTTATTCAGCCATTCTCCAGTTGATGGGTATCCACTCAGTTTCCAGTTTCTGGCCACTACAAAGATGGCTGACAGAAACATTCTTGCACATACAGGTCCCTTTCCCTTCTTTAAGATCTCTTCCCTTCTTTAAGATAAGCCCAATAGTAACACTGCTGGGTCAAAGGGTACACACAGTTTGATAACTTTTTGAGCATAGTTCCAAATCATTCTCCAGAATGGCTGGATGTGTTCACAGGAATTTCTCTATCTCATATATAGATGATATATAGAAATGCTGATGATTTATGTAGTTTTATTATGTATGCTGCAGCTATGCTAAAATTCTTAATTATTTCAAGGAGTTTTTTAGTTGATGTTCTAGAGTTTTTTTGAGTATACCATCATATCATCTGCAAATAATAATAGTTTTGTTTTCTCATTGCCTATTCTTATTCATTTGATTTCTTTTTCTTTTCTTATTTCTAAAGCTAATATTTATAATACTATATTGAATAATAGTGGCAATAATGAGCATCAATGCTTCATCCCTGGTCATATTGGGAAGGCTTATTTACTTAATTTTATATTTTCTGGGAGCTTTCTTCTTGTTTGTCAACTTTCTTTGCCATTTGTTATAGAATGCTAAACATTTTCTTTTTTCACATTAAAAAACCCTTTTCTGACTGCTTTTAGATTGTTGATGCACTATATCTTCACATCAAAGAGCCAAGTGTCAATTTTGGCCCCAATTTAGGTAAAGATAACTAGCATCCTCTTTTACAACATTTTAGATACTGTGACAATAAAAGCATTTATCAAACCATAGGTTGGTGAAGGAAAAAAGGAACATCATACATTCTGTATGACTAACAGCTTTGGAGTCTGGCAGCAGCCCCTGAAGAGTGTTATATGAGGGGAGAAAACATACTTTAACACTTGCAGCTCTGAACATATTTGATAGTCTGAGCAATTTCAGATACCTCAGCCCTCAGTCTCTGAAGTTGGGGACTTTCCTGAAGTCACATTATTATATAAATAATTGTTTATTCCTCCTAAGCCACAGATCCCTTTGGATGGATATATATCAGAGGGTCCATGAATTTGAATAGGGATGGGGAGAATACATCTTTATTTTTACTAATCTCCAACTAAAATTAAGCATTTTCTTCAATTAATTAAAAACATTATTCTGTGAAGACTCCCATTAAATAATCAAGGTTAGGAACTCCTGTCTTAAAAGTAAAACTAGGTCTTTTGATATTATAAATTACTATGCTGAACTGCTTGTCTGGTTCCTATTACTCTCCTCAGAAAATATTCTTTTTAACCATCAGGAGGTGAAGTTCATCCCAATCACTTTGGTTGTTTTTTTTTTTTTTTTTTTTTTTTTTTTGTTTGTTTTAAGCAACTCTGATAAGAAGGAAGGATAAGGGTTGGAGAAGATGGTTGAAGAGGGAAAGGAATAAGATTAGAGCTATTGATTAATGAAGCTTTGAGATTATCTAAAAATTTTATTTATTTGAGCTCTCAGTCCCCAAATTCCAGGGATTAGTCAGGGGATAGCTTTAAGTCTTAACAGGGATTAGAGATCTCCAAAATATACTTAAAACACTTGAGATCAAAATTGAATATATGTTTTGCTTTAGAATTTAAATATATATAGCTGTGATTAACTGCCATGTCTGGAGGCAGTCATTTGTCTTTGGACAAGTAATTTCACCATGGAGGCCCTCAATTTCCTCATCTGAAACATACAGAAGTAGGGCTGGGTGATTTAAAGACTCCTCCACATTCCAAGGCTGCCAGTTAATACAAAGTATAGCAGGTTGTTTGCTTCAAGCTGGCAGAGTCACCTTTGAGAGTATTTTAACCTTGAGTTTTAGAACAATTCCAGTCTTCTCATATGCTTCTGAATGCAGTGATGCAATACATTAACAATGGTCTTCAAATATCCTCCTGTAACCTTTCTTCCCCAAAGCTCAGCTTTATTCCCTATAACATCCAGTCTAGAACTATTAAATACATCAGAAAAGATCACCTTCCTTCAATATCGTTTGATTCTTCCCCATTTCCGGCCCATCTCCAGAAAACAAAACAACTATCTCTTCTTTCCTGACTCAGTCTGTTGTCTCCAAGAGTTGGCCTCTATTCACACATACACGAGAAAACATGCATGGACATAGAACCCTATAAGGTCCCATGCTGAAGGAAGAAGATAATTATCTGATCAAGAGGGAGATAGAAAAACAAACAAATGCAACCCAACCAGAAATACTCTGAGAAACTGGGTTCGAAGCCTAGAAATGGAGAAACTGAAAAACTGGTGAAAGGATTTGCTGAATGAGAAAGGAATTAGAAAAAAGTAGACCATGACCATGTCAGTGAGAGGATGACTTCTGAAGCAAGTAGGAAATTTGTAGAACATGGTGTTGTGAGAAGCCTTATGAGTCTTATGTGAAGCCTTATGTGAAAAATCATAGAATCCTTGCTGCTTCAGAGGGCTGAATTGTGACTTAGTGGCTTTCATAGCTTCTGTTTCACTCACCTTTTTAAATATACTCATTCATGTGTTTTGTGCCATCATGTGTAAGGACTTCCATGAATGTTTTCTTGAAGAGGAGATCTATTTGCTTGCCTTGTGTTCTAGTCAATCTATTTTGTCCTGATAAAATATACCCTTCTATTGTCATGGTCCAATTACAAGTGTTATCCCACCAATCTCAGTGATCATTATGAGATCCCATTTGCTTTTTTGGGTTATAAAGTCAAGTTTATTTTGTTTCCTTGTGAACTGGTATATAGAAATGTAAAGTTGTGACTTTAGTTCTTGATCTTTTCTCTTATCTTTTTAACTGAATTACTGAGCAACTCCACTGCTATTTATTTTCCTGCATTGTAACTGCAGTATTTTTTAAATTGAAACATTTTGCTATTTTCTTCATGCCCCTCAAATTTCAATTTAAATACAAAGTAAATAAAGGAATACGTTCAAAACCAGAAACTATCCAAATTACCAGACGGCTAGAGATCTTAAATTATCCAATCTTGAAGCATTTTACTATTTTTCTTCATGCCCCTCAAATTTCAGTTTAAATATAAAGTAAATAAAGGAACATATTCAAAAGCAAAAATGATCCAAACCATCAGAAGACTAGATAGAGATCTTAAATTATCCAGTCCTAGCAAAGGAAATAAATATGGTTGTAAAGGAGTTTCCAAAGGAAAGAAATTCCTAGTTTTGATGGATTCACAGGAGAATTCTATCAAACTTTTAAAGGATGGTAAATAATCACACTTCAAGTTATTCTCAAGAAGTGAAAAAAATCCTCCCATATTCCTTTTATGAGACAAACATAGTCCTAATATCTAAACCAAGGAAAGAAAAAAAAAACTATAAGCCAACATCATTAATGAACATTGACTCAAAAAATTTTAAAGATTGTCCTATCAAATAGACAACAACTTATACAAGAAATCATTCATTATAATCAAGTAGTATCTTAAATCATGGCTCAATATTAGGAAAATAGTCAACATAATCACTTATATTAAAAACCAAAATATCCAAAGTCATATAATCTCAATTGATGGAGGAAAAGCCTTTAACAAAGTACAACACTCTTTTATGCTTAAATCCAATAAAAAGCATATATCTAAAATGAAAAGCAAACATCATGTACAAAAAAAAAAAATACATTCAAACCATTGTGGCAAGGATGCCCACTCTCTCCTCTATTATTAGTAATAATTTAGGGAATATTAGTAATAGCAATATGACAAATGAAAGGAATTAAAGGAATAAAACACAAGTAAAAAAAGAGATAAAACTATCCCTGCTTACTGATAACATAATGATTTTTTTTGTAGACAGTTTTGGCTTCAGCAGACTTTCAGGGTGCAAAATAAATACTTAAAATTCAACATTTTTAATAATAATAACATCTCACTCCACTTAACTACAAAATGCATAAAATATCAAGATCAGCTTACTTATACCTCTCTCGCTCACTCTCACGTGCTCTCTCACTTGCTCTTGCTCTGTCTCTCACTCTTGCTCTCTTTCTCTCTCGCTTTCTCTCTCTCTAGCTTTCTCACTCGCCCTTGCATTCTCTCTCTTGCTCTCTCTCGCTTTTGCTCTTGCTCACTCTCTCTTGTTCTCTTTCACTCACCTCTTTACATACCAATATAGGTTCCAAAGTAATATATGACTTAGATATAAAAAGTAACACATCAAACACAAATTAAAAGAATAAAGAAGAAATTTAACTTGGGGGTCTGTGGATAGAAGAAAAATTCACAATCAAATTAATAGAAGTCATACAAATTATATTGAATAATATTTTAATATGTTAATATTTCCCCTAAACAAACAGATGTAATATAGTAAAAAGTTCAGATCATTCACTTCTATGGACTTGTGAAGCATTTTGAAACAGAGATTTCAAACATGCAGCCCACATGCTGCATGTAGTCCCCAAGTTGGATAGTACCCACAATACTCTCCAGTCTCTAAATGGAAAGGTAGGATTTATTGGAGCCAACTATTGAATATGTTGTTGAAGCAGAATATACATTGTTCAGTTAGTGTTTTTCTTTGTTATAGCGGAAGATACAAAAGTATTTGTGTATGTGTATATGTTTGAAAAAAAATGTAAAACTCAAAAGATATCAACAAAACCTGAAAAAAACATAATTAGATAGTTTCATTACCTACTTCCAGCTTTCTAACATCTATTTCTTATTCTAACATCTATTTCTTACCTTCTACTTTCTCCAAAATGTGATTTTACATGATCTAGACCCATTAATTGATCCCAAAGCATAGGTTATGAAACCCTAGTTCCTTAATCAGAAGGCAACAGTCATTTTGCATAATTGCAACATCATTTGAAACCCAGTTCTGTTCTCATTTAATGGAAAAATTACATTTTAGTGAAGAGAACATAAAGAAGGTCAAAAAAGAAGCAGAACAACTTTGAAAGCTATAGGCTGAACTTATATACTTAAAATGAAAAAGCAATGAAAATATAATAGATATCTATAGTTTCATATACAAAATAAAATATATTTTCTAGCATTGCCTTTTCACTGGTGAATCTATCTAATAAGCAATATTGTCACTTCCCAGACTTTGCCCTCAGACATCCAAAGAGCAATCAACTCTTTGGGGAGTTATCAAATGGTTATATTTGAACAGGAGTCTGGTGATCTCCCAGGTCAGGTAGGGCACTTGGGCACCAGAGCTAGCAAAGATTTCAGCAATAAAAGGTGCCACCCACCTTTTATCAAAAATGCAAACTGTCCTCAGGCAAATGACCTGGGCCTAAGGGTCAAGGAATATGATAGTGCTTCATATCAATTTGGTTCTATTTCTATGCTTTACATTGGGGTGACGTTGGAACATCTCAGCAAGAAAAGTCCAAATCATCATGATTCTGGCAATCTTGGGGGGAATCAAAAATGCCTAAAAATCTTGGGGGTTTCATACTTTTTTTAGGTTTCATTGATTCCTTTTGATTTTTCCATTTTTTATTTTCAAACACACACTCACACACATCCTTTTGAATCTTCTTCAGTAACAAACAAAAAACACTAACTGAACAAATGCATAATTTGGCCCAACAACATATTCAACAGTTGACTCCAGTAATTTTCACCTTTCCATTCAAAAAAGGGGAAATGGGTTTCATTATCTCTTCCCCAGGACCAAAATGGATCATTACCATTGATCTGAGTTCAACTTCCTTTGAATTTCCATGCTTAGAATCACAGTGTCACCATGAGACCAGAAGAGGACATTCTCAAGAGGTCTCTTAAGAACTTTAGAACCGATTGCATGTCTTGGGAGACACTGGCACAGGACCACCCACATGGTGTGCCCTTATCAGAGATGCTATATTCCATGAAGAAAGGAGAATTGAATTAGCTCAGAAGCAACGTGAAATGTACAGCGTCAGAGAAGTTACTCCAAGTGTTCATAAAGGAACTATTTGTGCCCAACCTGTGGCAGAGCGTTCCCAGATCATACTGGTCTGATCCGGCACAGTCCGATACACTGTAACTTGATTCTAATTTGGTGATTTGGTCCTCTTTGAAAACGCAGGATGAAAACTACCAATATTCCCCCTTGGTTCTGCTCCCTTTACTCTGCATCAGTTCACACAAATCTTCCCATCATTCTCTGAATTCCTTACATCAATTACTTATCACAATACATTACCACAAATTCATAAGCCACCATTTATGTAACCTTTCCCCAACCAAAGGATACTTTCTTTCCAGATTTTCTGCTCCCATGAAAAGTAGCCTGAACATCTTAAAAGCAGTTTGTTTCATTGATGTAAACAGTTTGCTTTTCATTTATTTTGGTCTGCATATGCTAGTGGTTCCTTGGTCCACGCAATTACTGTTTACAATGTTTATCTTTTTTTTTTCTTCAGTCCAGGTCCCCCTTTATCTTCCTTCCTGTGCAGCCACTTTGGCATTTTCTAGCAGGATGAGCTTTGGACTGCATTTTCTTTTGACAATTTGTCTTTTTGAGCAGTAGCAATTTATATCTCTATGTTTTGCATGGAGCTAAGCAAAGTTGACAATGTTTTGTTTTTTTTAACTAGGAGGGAAAGAGAAGAACATGATAAGAATCTGGTCAGTTTTCAGGAGGATTCATTTGCAGTTTTCATTTTCCATCTTTTTTTTTTTTTTTTTTTTTGGCCTTCTGTCTCAGCTTACTAGAATTCTATTCTTTCTTAACACCAGGAAGATATTAATAGGTGAGGGGAGGAGAAGTTCACATTGGCTGGGCAGAGATTTGTGGATTGATCTATATTGAATATTTAATCTGAGTATTGATTCCAGTCCACAATGAGCCACCAAAAAGAGCTGGACCTTAGCTGGACCTTAGCTTTGACTTCAGGTATAACTTAGGGAATAGCTCAGAGGACGTTTGACCTTCCAAGGCCTCTTACACACTTCAGTTTTGCCTAGAACATGTGCTTAGTTTAAATGAAGATTTTTGTGCTCATTAAAGCCTCCTCCAGATCCTCCTAAAAATTGTAACAATGAGAATTGTTTTTATTAGAAACAAAAAACTGGAAAGGTGGGGTACTCTTGAGTTATTGTTTGGGTTAAAAAGAGGTTTTCCTGTGTGTTTGTTTTTTTTTAGACATCTGAAGCAAATCTCTCTATTTGGTCTTAGCCTTTGTAAAGATCTTAACTGGAGGGGACTAATGACCTTTAAAGGAGCCCTACTCTCAGCACAGGCCCATCTGCCCTGAGTGCCTGTGACTGGTGCAACAGCTGGATGAAGGCCCAGTCTTGACCCCTCAGACTAATGCAGGATAATAGTCAGTGCTCTTAAAGTTGTAGAATAAAGTGGGCATTGAAACTGGCTGCTTAAGAGGAATTTACTGCTGGAAGGAAGCTTAAAAGTATACATATTTGAGACTAATGATGTCTATTGAGGGGGAAGGATATCAAGAAAAAAGTTAGATGATAATTTTATTACTTATTTTAAAGGAATAGAAGGTTGTACATAATAGATATGTAGTTTCGTGTGCAATAAAGATGATTATCTTTATTATATTCTATATTATTATGGAAATGATGTTTTATTTCATAAAAGTAAAAATAAATAAACTTTTTAGAAAAAAATATCATCCAATCCAATATTATCCCCTACCTTATTTTCTTGATAAGGAAATGGAAGAGCAGTGTTTGAGTGGCTTGTCCATTAGATATAAGGTATTAGAAGCAGGATTTAGGGGTCAAACCTCTAGGGCAACTCTCTAAAACCATGTCAGTCTTAAAGAAGGTACAGCCTCCATTGAGAGAGGAATTTTGTCTCACCAGAGTTCTTTATAACAATGTAATCACAGGTCTCCTCCCTAATTCTGGCATGTAAAAATTTTTAAATGAACTCTACAAAGGACTGCTCAGTTGTTATTTAATTGTTTCAATCTTATCCAACTCAAACCATTGCCATTAATGTTATCTGTCATTAGAGAGGGGATCCTTGTAATGGGAGGGGATGGTCTCAATATCTTCCAACTAAGAAACCTCCCAAGTCTAAAATTCTGAGACCATATGAACCATTGGACCCCTGACAGTGTTGTGTTCCCATTGAAGAAGCCTGTTCTACAGGGTGCCTTTTTTTTTTTTTATTTGTCCTTCTCATGTAACATGACCCTCTTAGGTTACAGAGCAGACACATGCTTAAGGAGTGGAGAAGACTGGTTCATTCATTTCTCCAACAAAGATTTATTTATATAGTAATGTCTTGTGGGGGAGGAGTTTTGTGGAAGTGGAGAGAAGAGGCACTTGAGAAGGATCTGAGAGAGGTACTGATAATGCTGATTTCTTCTGGCATGATTGTTAATAATAGCTGACATTTTCATAACACTTTACACTTTCAAAGCACTCTACAGTCACTAACTCATTTAATCCTCCCAACCCCAGGAGAGAGGTAGCAAGTATTAGGATTGCCAACTTAGAGCTAGAAGGGACAGACAGATAGTCCAATCCCTAATTTTATAAATAAGGAAGCTAAATCCTAATAGGATTATGTGATTTGTTCAAGATCATGAAGGTAGTAGGCTACAAAACTAGAATTTGAACTGAGTCCCTTGATTCTAAATTCACCCTTCTTTTCACTGCATAACATTGCCTCTTGCCTCCTATCCCTCATTCTAAAAGTAAAAAGGGAACTTTAAGCGACTTACCATTAAGTCATTAAGTTATCAATAATAATTACTTTATCACTTGTTATTAATTTAATAATTGAAACATTGTTGATTTTAATAATTTAATGACAAAATTTAATAATAGTCTCTCCTTTAAGTTATTCATAGTAACTATTAAGTTACCATTAAGTGACAGAGTGAGGAATCTGATTTAGCTTTTCATTAGCTTTCCACCAACAAAAGATGGGAATGTTTGGAGTTATCAGAGTAGATTTTCATCAGGGATGAGATAGCTAGGGACTGTACTCAAGGGTATCAAGGAAACATTGCAGGATTGTCTGGGATAATGTCCTTTACAAACTGAAAAGAGATTAATGGGAATGAGAGGAAAGGAGAGTAGGCTGATGAGGGACAGGGTTGATCATTCACATGAAACTAAATTATTAGATTTCCAATCTGCCCTTGGGAAATTTAGGACTAAATGACTTTTCAGTGCTTTGGAAAAATTCAAATACCAAATAATTAGAATTGAGATTTCCAACTGGAGAAGGTAAAAAGTGCGACGCTTTCCTCAAATCATGGGACTTGGTTCATTCAAAGGGCCAGCAGGTCTTTGTGGTCTCATCTGGAAAGAGTCATTAACTCATTGTGTCACCTTGGCAAGCCAGCTGATTACCCTGTGCCTTAGCACCCAGCCCAGCTGCAGGAAGGGTTGCAAGGACCTCACTAAAACCAAAAGCTGCCTCTGTGCAGCGTTCTCAGCAGTAAATAATATCTTATATACTTTGTTCCTGGCAGCAGATACTAAAGTTTCATGGAGTATGAACTGTTATAACCCCCTGTTTTCACTTGCTTCTAAATTTCTGGAAATTTCTCCTTTGGGCTTGAATTTTTCCATGCTTGGTCTCAGCCCAAAGCTTTTTGGAAAGTTTGATTAAAATCCACTCAGCTGTTTTTGCTGAGTTACAGAAGAATATGGGGAAATGTAGTCTTTTTCTGATCCTAAAGGAAACTTCAAATGCTCTTTGCCCTCTTATACTTCAAAATAGTGGAAATAAAATGCTTCCAAATTGGACATGGTTTACCCTGAAAATTCATGGTCTAAAATGATACAAGGGACATTTCTGAACATCTAGTCCATCTCTTTGTCTTTAAGTAGGAAGGACTACAAATAAACCCCTCAAGAGAGAAAAGGCTGTATCCTATTTTTAAAGACCTCTAATGAGAAGATGTCACACACTCCCTCAGGAATCCATCCCAGGTTACTGGTAAGCAACCTCAGATACTATAAATCCTTCAGCCCTTTTTGGCTCCCTGCTGTGTGTTTTCAGGCCTTCATCCAAACCAGACTTCATGTCTGTAAGCAGACATGCCCCTCCCCTGCATTTTGAATCAAGGTTGACCATGAATGCTTGATACTTGAAAATACGCCAACAGCCTCTATACACTTTTGATCGGGAGGTGTAGTTATTCTAGTTGGAAATTTTCCATGTTGTGGTTAGGCCTGTTTTTGAGTTATCTCTTATTTTAAAGAATGCACAGAAGTTCTTAAGGAGCAATCACAGACCAACTCAAATAATTCTTTCTTTGGAGTTTCCATCTGTTAAAATTGAGACTCTGAGTGGACAACAGACTTCTGTGCATGGAAGACTTAATTCAAGCAGTTGTCAGCAACTATTAATTAGCCTCTCCTGGGGCTCTAAGACAGCATCTCTAGGTTCTGTGAGTTGGTGATTGAGCATTGTGGGTGTCTTGGTGTGAGGTCTGGCTCAAGGGAGTATGTTTATGATGCAGTGGTTATTGAATGAGAAAAGTAGAAAGAGATTTAAGAAAAAGCAGAGCTTGGATCACTTCCATGTTAGAGGGAGAAGGGGAGAGGTGGAAAGAGGAAGAATAATTGGGAAAAAATATCTAGGAGAAAGAGTTTGCCAGTTGAGACCCTCAAAGCTAATTCTTTGCTTAGAGTAAATATGAGGAGGAGCATGTGTATGTGTGTCCTTGCTGAATCTATAGAAAGTGGGCAGAAGCTGATACTCCTGCCTGTATACATTGGCCAGAGTTGGTAAGGCATGTAGGCATGTTAGGGTGAACATGGAATAACAAAACTTTGAGATATAGATATCAGATTGGCACAGTGATGGTACATGGGAAAGATGTGTCCAGGAAATACAAATAAAGCCAGGGTTTAGTGAAAGATCCTTGTGGGTCCCTGTCATTACTGCTATACCACTAAAGAACTTATTAACTCATTTAGAGCATTGTATAATTATTAATAAGACTAACATCAAACAGCCATTGGGTTCGTTAGTTTAACTTCTTTCTGTGGTCACAAACTGTACTCCAACGCTCATTTAGCTTCCTCCCAAATACTTGCTTTTGGTCAAAAAGAAACAAGAATGTGGGTGTCAGAACCACTCTACAACTATGGTTGGAGAAATAACTCAGTTATTTCATTTGTTCATTTGTTATTCTGTCATGACTGACTCTTTGTGACCATTTGGGGTTCTGGAATGGCTTACCATTTCCTCTTCCAGTTCATTTTACAGATGAGGCAAATGAAGCAAAAAGACAAAAAAAAAAAAAAAAAAAAAAAAAAATGCCCAGAGTTACACAGCATGTAAGTTTGAGGCTAGATTTGAATTCAGATTTTCATGACTCCAGCCATGGCATTTTACCCACTGAGCTATATAGCTTTAGAGCTATATAGCTTTAGAGCTAAAAGGGAATTAAAGTTAGCTGGAAGGGAACTTAGAGGCTACTAATTCAGAGGCGCCTGAAAGGCTGGTTATTCCAGGTAACGCCTTATTAGATAACATCATCACATTTTACTTTATGATTGTCTTTCCTTGATTTTCCCCCATGCTTGATGGCAACAAGATATGATGGGAAAATCACTAGATTTGGAGTCAGAAGACCCAGATTTTAGCCTCTATGGGCCATTTGTTTTCTGTCTGTATAAGCAAGTCACTTAACTATGAGCAATTAAATCTCAGTTCTCTCATTGTAAAATAGAGATCACATTTGCACTTTTTATCTCACAAACTTATTATGAGGAGCGTGAGTGGGGAAATATAAAATTGGGAATTATTATTTACATGAGAACCTAACATTGTAAGGAATGGAAAAAAGACTAATAGGCTAGGTTGATTTTCAAGAAAATATCTTAGGCTCCATCATTCCAATAGGTTTACCTCCATTTGACTCTTTCAGGTTACTTTTACTATATGTAGCCCACTAATAGGTACTGACTTCCTCTTTATTTCTGTACTAAAAGTGGTTGTAATTTTATCAGTAGGAATATTTCCTCCACTAGTATAGTTTACATCCCTTTAAAGATTTAGTTTCTGATCACTGATTGTAGTTGTGGTTAACTTCATCTTCCACAGGGCAGTAAACTAGAGTTAGTTCTTAGGGCCATAGTAAAAGTCTTTTCAGCCTTTCACTTAAGGAAGCTTTTGTTTTGTTGATAAAACTTTCAAAAGCACATGTGAAGTTTCAAGATTTGATGAGGGATAAGAATAAGGATATCAGTAAAGCTAAGTGATCAGGAATAATATATACAAGATTTGTGTTCTCATGGAGAACTGTTATTAAACTATGTCATGAGCACATAGAACAACGATACAAAACATTACAGGATGAATAGATTGGAAAGATGTTAGGTTAGATGGGGTAGAGAATTATCATTTTTGAAATTCCTTTTCCACCCAAACCTGGGACAGTTTGACAGCATTGTGACACCCAAGCTTGGTATGCAAAGGGAGACGTGACCCCTGATTAATTGAGAGAACATTGAGTCAATGACATCATTATTAGGAGAAAGGCTCTTCAAAGAAAGAGTTAGGATTCTTAAATATTTGTGTCATAGACTCCTTTGGCAGTCAGATAAAGTCTAGAGATCCTTTCTCAGAATAATGCTTTTAATAAATTATATTGAATTATAAAGATAGGTAATTATATTGAAATAGATATAGATATATACATACATGTACATATGCATAATATATGTGTGTATATGCATATACATACATATATAAACACATATGTGAACTTTATTGAGAACTTATTCCCAACAAAGTTCGTTTTTTCAACTTATTTATTTAATTATTGATTCCCAAACAGTTCATAGATGCTGAAATCTGTCCACAGACCCAGATCTTGAACCTCCAAGTTGGAGAGTTGGAGAGGCTAATTTCAGGTCAAAGGTCTCTAAACTAATCAAAAGACAAGTCTTTCTGCCATTCACTCATCCCATTGCTATCTCTTGGGAAAAATCACCTCAGACTTGGGTGTAGGAGTAGAGTTACACTGCCTAGCTGGATTAGGGAGGCTTTATCAGGATATTACTTTATCAGTTGTGAGCTGCCCCAGCTATGAGCTGTCCCTAGAATGTCTTTTCCAATTTCTTTAGGACAGGATTTTCCCCACCTCTATTCTCCATAGTAAGATTTTGGTATTCTGATGTCTACATCTTCCAGATCAAATGTTTATATATAGTTGCATGAGTCTTCCTTTAATCACTGCCGTGAAGTTCCAGTTCTTTCCAGATATTGAAGCTGTATCATCCATGGAAGGATGTGATCTGATTATAGAAATTGAAGCCAGGACGAATCTTAGATATCACTTGGTTCACTGCCTTCATTTATTAGGTTTAGATCTGCTCTACTGTTTTCCATCAAGCAAAATATCTCACCTTGGATTTCACACCTACTTATCTGAAACATCTACAAATAAATGAAACAGTTTTCAGTTTGCTCTTATTAATGATTTTCATCTGTGTCTGGTTTGGTTTTGCTGAGTAAAGATTTGCTTGGCTAGAATTAGAATGTAGAACTAAAGATTATACTATAAAAAGGGCATCTTTTTCAAATTGCTTAAGAAGATTGGTTTCTTTTTAAGTAAAAGTATCCCCTTCTTTGGATTTATTGAGAAAATCATTTTATAAACAAGGAATGTATCTCCTTTTTGCTATCTGTATCAGGGACTGTGCTAAGTGCTTTGTAATTATTATATCATTTAATCTTCACAACAACCCTGAAAGATAAATACTGTTATCTCCATTTTGCAGATGAGGAAATTGAGACTAAGTGATTAAGTGACTTGCCCAGGCTTCTGTAGCTAGTAAATATATGAGGTTGGATCTGAACTCAGGTCTTCTTGACTTTAGGCTCAGCACTCTTTCCCCTTGAGCAATGTAGATAGAGACAATAGCAAAATTTAGTAATGTGTTTTGTCCATGCAGAGCTGTCAAAACTTTGCAAAACAAAGTTCACACAAGTGTTTTGAGGGAGGGGAAAAAAAGAAATGTGAGTATGACTGCCACCTTTATCATTTTAGCAAATTTATGTGCATCTCCTATATTGACTTGAAGAGGAAGAGTCTAGACCTTCCTCCTTACCCTCCACACTTATTATTCCCTGAGCTTGACAACTGCACATCATAAATTTCCAAATGGCATTTGCTATAGTGGGAATATGGATGGAACCTTTGCACAAAGTTCTAGGACCAAAGTAAACATCCCATTATTCCCTAGTTTTCTGTTGTGCAAAGGAAAATATCTCTGGCATTATTGTACTAAGGGGACCTATATTACCAGTTTTGGAAGGAGAAGCCAGTAGCTGATGGAGATACTTTGTGAGTGAAGGGTAGTATAAAACTTATTGCCAAAATTTTATCAATGCAAAAAAAAAAAAAAAACACCGCATTTTGATACTTGATTTTTTTTCTCTTGTCCATTTTTTTATTAATAACTGGGGCCATCATGGTGTAATGAAAATAATGCTAGATATATCAGCATTCCCGGGTTCTGGCTCTGACCATTACATGTATGGAGTTAGAACTCTGTGGCCACAGGTAAATCATTTAACTTCTTGTCACAGTTTCCTTGTTGATGATGATGATGATGAAGATGATGATGATGACTGGCTTTTATATGGAACTTTAAAGTTCTCTGTATACATTACCTCATTTGATCTCAACAATGGTGGGACAGTACAATGGGCCTTGACTCTTGGTAGTCAGAAGAAGGATTCACATACTACCTCTGATGACTTTGGTTACAGCACTTAACGTCTCTGGGACTCAATTTCCTTATCTGGCCTTCATAAATCATTCTTTATTATTATATCATATATAATTTAAATTTAATATAAATAATATATTATTAAATATTATATAAACAAATATAAATGTTAAATAAATAATATAAATAAAATTTTGTGTATATATAATATATATAATAATTATTAGCCAAGAAAGGGAATGTGAAGAAGGGGCAGAGAAAAGACTACATATTGGTAGAAAGATAGCTTTCCAGGTATTACTCAGTGAGCTAAGGAGTACAGATATTATTTTTTCTATCTTACAGTTTTTATAATTTAATGTTATAGTTTTATAATTTTATAATGATTATAATATATAATAATAATCATTTTTATAATTTAAAGATTTTATCATTTAAATAATTTATTTATCATCAGTCTACTAGTAAGTAACAGTGACAAAATCTGAATCCAGGTCTGTACTCCAACTTTAGTCTTCATTCTATAATGTCATCAATAATAATATTTGTACTATCTCACAGCATTTCCGGAAGGAAAACATATAAACTTTAAAATGCTATGTAAGTATAAGCTATTTTTGTGAAGGTAGCTAAGTAGTGCAATGAATAGAATGCTGGTCCTGGAGTTAAGAAGACATCTTCCTGAATTCAAACTCAACCTCAGAGACTTCCTAGTTGTGTGACCCTAGGCAAATCACTTAACAGAGTTTTCTATTTCCCCATCTGTAAAATAACCTAGAGAAGAAAGTGGCAAATTGCTGTAGTGTCTTTGCCAAGAAAATACTTTATGGGGTCACAAAGAATCAGATATCATTGAAACAACTGAACAACAACAAAAAATTTTGTTTGGGAATAAGATGTCATTCTACTAAAACAGTTCAATATCTTCCCTGCAATTTCCATCTTAGAATATAAGTTTTTAATTTTTATATGTCATGGATACTTTTAAGTCCACTGAAGCTCATGAACTCCTCAAAATCATGTTTTTAAAAACATAAATTAAGATACATGGGCTTATACCAATTATATAAAAACATATATTTTAAATATAATCATCAAAATGCATTTTTTGAAATTTCAGAATCCTAATTTAAGAACTCCTATATCAGTGTCCTGTAGAGCACTGAAGAGCTATTTGCCCAGTTACTTGGCCAGCATGTGTAAGATACAACTTGACTTCTGCCTGACAGTGAAATGAGCTCTCTACTCAGCTTGCCTGCCTCTCCTAAGATAGTATAATGGTAATAATAAAAATATTGCGTAAAGCAATTTCCATTTATTCTTTCATTTGATCTTGTAAAGTCATGTGGTTAAGTAATGAGCAGAGGGGGTCTTCTGGCTCTAAGCCCAGAGCTATCCTCATTGCCTTGTTTACTAGTATTTAGGGAAAAAATAACATATTTTTAAAAGTAACATTTCATATTTCCTTATGTTTTTGTCACATCTTAGTAAAAGCAACTCAACACTTGAATCTAAAAGGCTCCATAGTAAATACCAAGAAATTCTAATCTAAAACAAAAATCAGTCTTTCCACCTTCTTCATCTTCCCTTTCTTGGCTAATAAGAATTATGATGATTAATTTACAGAATCATCATGATATGATGACAATGTTCTGAATTTTGTGTTATAGGATCTGGTCTCAAAACTAAGCTCTGCTAATTAGTATTATCTTTGAGACCTTAGATAGTCTGAGGTAGTGAGATGCTACAATGGATAGAGTAGTAGACCTGGAGTGAGAAAGTCCCAAGTTCATATGTGATCTCAGATAGTTGCTGTGTGAACCTGGTCAAATAATTTGACCATATTCTCCTTTAAATGTTAAATGGAGATACTAATTGCACCTATTTCCCCATATTGTAAAGATCAAATGAAATAATATTTGTAAAGTTCTGGCTGACATATAAGTCCTTGTTTCCTTTCTAAAATGACCGTGCTTGGACTAAGGCACCTCCCAACTTTAAATCTGAAATACTTTCAGAGAACTAGTAGCCCCATGATTCTGGCCCCGTATCTTCATTTCTGAGTTTCATTTCTCTGAACTGACATGGTGTGGCTTTTTTGTATGCAATTGATAGGAGGTAAATCATAGAATTTAGAGCTGGAAAAGAACTCAGAGAAAAATTTTAGAAAGATTTTCATAGGAAGCTGTTAAAGCAGGCATTTTAATTTACCTGCTCAAAAACCCCATTCGCATCTATACATGACATATCCCACATCCCCGCATTGTATTGTAAACTCCACATCAGGAGCTCTGCTTTTCTCATCTCTGTGTCCCTGACCTTCACAGGATTATTATAAGGCTCAAATAAGACAATGCATGCAAAGCATTTTGTGAACTTTTAAAGCACTATAAAAATGTGAGCTATTATTATTCTGACTGGTCAGTCCATAATTAGTTAACCAGATAGGGGGCACAAGGAATGTTTCAGCTAAATGGAGCATTGAACTGATCTACTTCATCATCTCTTACATTCTCACACAATTATTTGGCTGCCTTTTCCTTAATTCTATTGTACAGGCTAGACTGTAATTCAGTTACTATAGGGATTCAAGAGGACTTTCCTCTTGTTTCTGCATAACTTCCTCACCTGTCAGCTTTTCAGAAAAACTGTTAGCAATAAAGTTGTGACACAAGATTGCTAAATATTGAGTCTCACTACAACTCTCCTTAGAACTCAATATAAATCACAATTCAGGGTACATGTATTCTTACATGACATGTTCTTTGATAGTTACATCAGAGGCTACATCATATATTCAGGGATAAGTTACTGTTCCATACTAAAGCAATGAATACCTTGATTTCAAATTTTTCAAAATAGGAATTTTCTCAGTATGGATTTATGGTCCTCTACTCTTTTCATAATCAAACTCCTGGGAAAATGTTTATTAAAGAGTAATTAACATGCATATTGAGTAAACACGAGGGAATTTTTTTAAAGGAATCTTCACATTTCAAAAGCATCTGTTTTAGAATGCCATAATTAGAATAAAGAGAATAAATACCATAATTTAGAAAAATACCATAATTAAAATGCCACAAATTCATGGTTTTTTGAATAAATTTTTGTTGCTATCTTTTGATTTTACATCATGTACATTTTTAGATACATCCCAAACTTTTCCCCTTCCTAAATAGATATTCCTTATGACCAAAAAAATAAGGAAAAAATGCAGTTTAGCAAAACTAAACATGTATCAAAAAGACTAAAATAATATGTAGTATTCCATTTTCAAAGTCCTCTACCTCTGCTAAACAGTTAAAGAGGCTTCTTCTCCTTTCTTTTAGCCAAGGTTGATCATTATAATTTTATATCATTCAGTTTCATTTATTTTGTTATTATCCCTGTTCTTGTTTCTATTTACATTGCTGTAGTTGTTATGTATGTTGTTTTCATGATTCTACTATCTTTACTTTGCATCAGTTCAAATAAGTCTTTCTATGCCTCTCTGTATTCATCATGTTCATTATTTCTTACATGACAGTAATGTTCTATTACATTCATGTTGCTAAATTTATTTAGACAATCCATAGTTGTCTATGTTGGGTTTTTTTACATCTGCTTTACTTCCAATTATTCACTACTACAAAAAAGGCAAATAGAAATATTTTGGTATCTATTTTCTGTCATTGGCTTTCTTGGTGTTTACCCTTAAGCAGTAAAATCCAGAAGGCAAAGATATTGACACTAATCACTTTCTTTGAATAATTCTAAAATGAATACAGTTTTTAAGGACTATTTTTATCTGATCAGATAGCTTCTAAGTTGATGATTTCCAGTGGGTGCAATAACGTGAAACTCAAAAACAATTTAAATATGTCCTAGCTTCCCTATTACTGTAGAGAACAATAAGATCCATTCCCTCAGGCTCACAATCTAGGAGTCATCCTCCATTCTTCACTATCTCCCAACTCTGATATCTAAACTTTTGCCAAAGCCTATTGATTTCACCTTTATAACTTTTCTCAGATATGCCCCCTTCTCTCCTCTGATGCCATTACATTCTGATAGAAGCTCTCACCACCTCACACCTGGGATCCTGCAATATCTACTGATGGATCTTCCCACCCTATTTTCCATTCAGTCACTAAAGTGATTTTCTACTCAGTAAACTTCCTATTTCCTTAGGAACAAATACAGCATTCACTGTTTAATATTCAAACCCTCCATAACCTGACCTCCCACCCACCTTTCCAGTTTTTTCATACTTGACTTCAGCAAATCCTCTTCAATCCAGACCTAGATGTTCCCTGAACAGGATATTCTATTTTTCAGCTATGGGCATTGTCTCTGCCTAGAACACTCTCACTTCTATGCATATGCATTTTACATATGTACATGTTCCTATAAACTTTTCCTATAAGAAAGTTTTGTGCTAGAAACTAAGATAAAAAGACAAAAAATGATCTAGTACAGATATTGGTTAGGCTTTTTTCTCAAATACTTTCAGAAGAAGGTGAAACATATTTGCTAAAAAGAAAGGGAAATTATGCATAAATTGAGATACTCATTAGTTCAAAGATGACTTCCATAGAGCATTACCTTTGGGAACTCTGGCATACACACAGTTGCTAACTAGCACTATTTCAATTAGTCACTGTTTTCTGAATCTGCTATTTTTCACAAATCTGACACCCATTATATCTTATATTGCATGTTTGTGTATTTTAGTAGTGATTTTAGAGTAGACAGCTTGGATAATATTGGTAGGCTGTCTTATATACACTTTGACATGATCAACTATAATCCTTCACAGAGAATTCCTTTCTAAGGAAAAACATTTGTGACCTCCTTAAATACAATTTCTTCTGACTCTTTTTCTGTTATACTCAGGAAGACCCAAATTTAAATTCTGCCTTAGACATTTACAAAGTAAGTGATCCTGAGCAGCCTTAATTTCCCTTATCTGTAAAAATGTAGATAATAGCACCTGCCTCAACTAGGGTTTTTTGTTTGTTTTCTTACTTAAAGAATCCCTTTTTTTAAAAGCTTTTTATTTTCAAAACATGCACGAATAATTTTTCAACATTGACTCTTGCACAGCCTTCTGTTTCAGATTTTCCCCTCCTTCCCCCCACTCCCTCCCCTAGATGGCAAGCAATCCAATATATGTTATATATGTTAAAAATATATGTTAAATTCAGTATGTATAAACATATTTATACAATTCTCTTTCAATAAGGGTTTTATGAATCAAATGAGACAATATATGTAAATTACTAATCTTAAAAGGCTATAAAAATAATCATTATTATTGTGAACAAATATAAGCCCAATAATCAAAAAAAAGGGAAAAACACATCTTCCTTTAGTATAGTTCAAGCTGCTCCGGGAACAAAACTATAATAACTTCAGACTATATGAAATCCAACTTGCTTTTTCTTCCTACAGGCTGAAACCGCGTATTTATCAAAGTAATATTTCTTAGCCTAATATCTGGGGTTGAGAAAGTTTCTTTTAATTTTGAAGGAGGAACAGTGTTCATAGAGGAGATAATATGTTTTGTTTTGGACGTGTTAAATTTAAAATGTCTGTGGGACATCTAGCAGATGTGCAGCAGGCAGTTATTGAGATCAGAAGAGAGATATGGGCTGGATATATAGACATTTGGGAATCTTCTGCATGGAGATGATAATTGAACCCATGTTTCCAGATGAGATCAACAACAGATATAGTTTAGAGATAAAAAAGAAGAGGACCAAGGGTAGGGCTACAGAATAAGCAGATTCTCAATGATGATAAGCCAGCAAGAAGACTGAGAAAGAACAATCAGAACAGAAAAGAGAAATCCCAAATGGGAGAGAGTATCTGTGAGGAAGGAATGGCTAAGTGTCAAACAGCTATAAAGAGGTCAAGGATAACCAATGAAAAAAGCCATTAGGACTAGCAATTTAAAGTGAGCAGCTTGGTGGTGAAGCCATTGGAGCGCCTGGCCTGAAGTGAGGAAGACTTCCTGAGGTCAAATCTAGCCTCAGACACTTATTAGCTGTGTGACTCTGGGCCATCATGTAACCCTATTTGCCTCAATTTCTCTATCTTTAAAATAAACTGGAGAAGGAAATGGAAAACTTCTCAGTAGCTTTGGGGAAAAAAAAAAAAAAAAAGGTCCATAAGCAGTTGGACACAAGTGAACAATAATAACATGTTTGTAATAAACATGATTGTAAGGACTTGAGAAGTGAGTGGAAGGTGAGAAAATTGAAGCAATAAAGTATATATCTTCACCCATAAAAGGAAAGCATGATATGAGAAGATAACTAAAAGGAAATAGAAGTGTCAAGTAAAGCTTTTTAAATTGAAGAAGACCAGAGCATGTTTAAACCATACTTCATCTTAGCTATAGAATAAACTTTAAGCAACTTCCCTTGCATTTGAGGTCCATTAAGATCTACCCGTTCCAACTCTCTTTTCCAGCTCCAACTGATCTGCCTCTTCAATTCTCCTTTGTATTCCTCCTCTTCATACCCCCTATGTTCAAGTCAATCTCTATTTCTTTTTTTGTCCTGCTTCCCAAACTCATATCTAAAACACAGCTCTGCCTGTTAAAAATGGTGAAATGTTGAAAATGTTCTGTTCCTTCAGTGTTCTCCTCAAATGCTACTTTCTTAATGAAGCCTTGATCCTCTCCAAGTAAAAGTGATTTCTCCTTCCTCAGCTTTCTTATGCTATTTTGTGTCTTTCCTTTGCCTTCCTCACATTTTTCATTGTATAATGTTCAGGATCATAGAGGATCATTGGATAAGCCATAGGAGCCTCAGGGAAAATCTAGTTGATCCACTTTTATTTTATGAGAGGAATTAAGAAGTACAAAAGTTTTGTGACTAGTCTACAGGAACATAGTAAGTAACAGATCCATACTCTGACTCCAAATCCTATTCTCATCTGTAAATGCATCTTTTCCCTTTCCTCTTCTCAAGTACTCTAAATTCCCCAGGGGAGGGATGCTACTTCTTTTTAACTTCAGCATCCTAACACCTAGAACAGATGGCTGCAGCTTAGTAAATACTGACTTAATGAAACTAGTTATAATTAGAAATTGGATTTCCAAGCAATGGAGAAGTTTGGGAGTGATTAATGCTACCAAGATATAGGTATTACACTGTAAGAAGAAATCCTTAAATCCAATGTTATGTACCCAATTTGGAAACAACATTATGAGACATTCCTATCTATTAACATACGTATTTAAGAGGCAAAGTTTTATAGGGGATAGAGAGCCAACATTAGAGCCAGAAAATACTGGGTTCAAATCTCACCCATTTCTGACACATAATGATTGTATAATAATCATTTCTTTAGGTAACTCTCTAAAATTTTGGAGAAAATAATAATCTGCATGTATATCAGTGAAATAACAGGTTCTTATTTCATTCCATGAGAGAAAGTGAAGAAGCTGAAAATCTGTGAGTGTAGGAGCCAAAAGACCTGAGTTCTAATCCTTACTTTGACACTTTGGTTTCATGACATTTGACAAACCATTTAACCTTCCTTACCTTCAGTTTTCTAATTAATAAAATGTGAATAATAATACTTTTTCCTCAGACCTCATGACCTGAGATGTATGCTTTGTAAAATGTCAATACAAATATATTGATATTATTTATGAGTTTCTATGTAACTTTGTTAAATTTGTAGGCTTTTAAATTCTTGGTCTTACAGCTGGCATTGGCCTTTAAGAACGAATAAGTCTTACATGGAATGGTGGCACTGAGAATAGTTTATATGTATGCATGCCAATGTTGATGTATAGATGAGGAAAAGGAAATGGAGAGAAGAACCATTAATGATTCATTACACTTTCTTTATGGATCCCTGGAAAATCCAAAACTGTCATTATATGGAGACTGGGTTATCTCTTACCTGTATCCAAAAAGCAGAGGAAGACCATTGGTATTAAAAAGTCCTCTGGTTAGGGAGAAAGTGTGGTGACTGTACAGTTTTCCCAATACAACCAGACTGCCTTGATTATATCATACTGTGTTTGACATTTTTCATTATACAATAATATTCATTACATATGTATACCATAATCTGTTCAGTCATTCAGCAATTTACATATACCTACTTTGCCTACAATTCTATGCTAAAACAAAAAGTTTTGAATTAAGTTGGTTTTTTGTTTGTTTGTTTGATTATATCATACTGTGTTTGACATTTTTCATTATACAATAATATTCATTACATATGTATACCATAATCTGTTCAGTCATTCAGCAATTTACATATACCTACTTTGCCTACAATTCTATGCTAAAACAAAAAGTTTTGAATTAAGTTGGTTTTTTGTTTGTTTGTTTGTTTATCCAGGTGTTTTGCTGTTATTGATAATCTCTTTAGGATGCATGACTAGCAGTATGCTGGGCCACAGGATAAATATAGTTTGGACATAGTTCCAAAACACTTTCCAGAATAGTTGGCCCCATTCACATCTTCATCAATAATTCATTAGTGTTCCTGTTCTTCCATATCCTTTCTAGCAATTGTTATTTTTCTTATAGTTTATCCTAGCCAATCGGTTGAGTGCACAATATAACCTCAGAGATTTTTCATTTTACATATCTCTAATAAGTGATTTCAAGCATTTTTTGTACATTGTTACTGATGATTTGATTTTCTTCCCTTTAAAGTCTTTGACCATTTATCTATTGGGAAATGGTTCCTGATCTTAAATATTTGTTAACAACTTCTTATCTTTCTTGTACATCAGACCTTTATCAGAGAAATTTGCTGCAAAATTTTGTGCCTCATGAACTGTTTACCTTTTAATTCTAAACTTTACTGCTTTTATTGGTACAAAAACTTTTCAGTTTACTGCATCAAAATTTATCTCATGTGTTCAGCCCTTAACTATATGATCAAGAACTCTTCCCTATCTGCATTTGTAATATATCTTCTTCCATTTCCTTCAGATATATTTGTGATAGGATCTTTTGGAGATTATTATCACGTATGCCATGGTTCAATAATTATTAATAGTTTTTAGGTGCCTTTTTAAGTAATAATAAAGTTTGTGATTTTTTTTTCTTCAAGTTTTTAGTGTGCTCCCATCTTAAAGTTGTGTTGAAAGGCTAACCCTCAAAAACATGTCACTATCTAATAGAGCTGTATCTGTCACCATTGCCATCTATAAGATTTTACAAACACAGTTGCCATTAACTCCTGGATCTTTCTCCTTGATAAGGAAATCAAGTAATCGCTGGCAATTGTCTTATAATGGTCTATATTTCTTAGGAATTGGTGACACTCTTTTCTGATTAACAATAATAACTTTTATATAGAACCTCTTATTGCCAGACATTCTAGAGTACTTTATAAATATTATTTCATTTAGTCTTCAGAACAATTCTGAAAAGAAGGTACTATTATTATTCTTATTTTATAAAATAAAAATAAGTAATAAAATGAAAAAATGGACATAAATAGAAATTAAGTGAGTTGCTGATAAGTATCTGGGGTAGAATTTAACTTATCTTCCTGAATCCAGGTCCAGTGTTTTATCCACTGTGCTAAGTGCTTCTAATCCTCATTTTTCATTATCAACAGCTCATTTAAATAAATCAAAGTAAAGATGTTTTAATTGTGTACTT
This sequence comes from Sminthopsis crassicaudata, assembly GCF_048593235.1. Lineage (NCBI taxonomy): Eukaryota > Metazoa > Chordata > Mammalia > Dasyuromorphia > Dasyuridae > Sminthopsis > Sminthopsis crassicaudata. Next base: position 617,226,287 of record NC_133617.1, on the reverse strand, counting down.
TATCTTCCTCTCATTTTTATTTTTTCTCCTCAATTTAATGTTAATTTTGATGTTTACAAGCCCATGCTCTGACTATACCTACACAATCTATTTGGCCTCCCTCATGTTTTATTTCTGAACTATGTTTTCCAAAATATTTTTAGCATTCTTCCTCTATGCTCTCCTTTGTAGTAGAAATACTATTAAAATATATGTTAATTCCATTGGAAGGTCTTTTCAGTTTCTCCAATGAAGTTTCATTGTCCACTGATGTTTATACATGGGCTGCAATTGTCTTTTGTGAAAGATATGAAAAAAATGTCTTTTTCACAAAGGTTTAGTTGCAAACATTATAATATGAGATGCCCACATGTCCCATGAATCATGTTTTCCTGTTGATTTTGGACTTACAATAAACCAACTCCATTAAATCATTTATTTTCCTCTATAAAATGGACTTATAAGCCTTCCCTTTATTTAGTGGATTTCCTCTTGTTCTTTGGTTTCATTTAAAATGACAAAGTCAAGGTGGTTAAGACTCAATTGATACAGTGTATATCTAATCAGTGGCTAGATCACAATATTATTTTTCGGATACCAAGAGCTAAATCAGGGACAGCTAGACAGTGCAGTGGATAGGGCACTAGCACTGGCATCAGAAGGACCACCTGAGTTCTAGTCCAATTAAGTGCTCTAGTGCAGTAGATAAATGCTCTAGATTTGAGTCAGAAAGACCTGACTTTATGATTTGAATAATTTTATTTAAATTATATTCTAATTTCTTTTGATGTCTCTTATTTCTATATTACCTTCTTCCTTCCCTCTCCAAAACAATAACTAAAAAAAAAAAAAAAAAAAAAAAAAAAAAGGAATAATAGCAATTCAACAAAATCCAAAACCTAACAAATATACTGACCATGTCTTGTATATACCTGGCATCCACAGTCCCTCACTTTTGTAAAGAAAGTCAAGAATGCACATTTACCTTTGTATTCACCTTTAATAATTTAATTTTTGTGGTCTGGATATTCAGTTTGGTTAAGATTTCCTCCCATATTAAGTTTTGAAGTATTATAGTCTTGTAAAACTCTTGGTTATCTTTCGCTCTTTATTTTCATTCGTTTAAAAATGCTGACGTTTCCCCATTGTTAGTGATAAGAAAGGATGGAAGGGAGAAGTGGGACAGTGAACTGGGAAGGAATAGACATTATAAGGAAGGAGATTATTGTACTTAAGGAAAGCAATTAGAGAAAATTAATCCCAATATAGTTTTCTTGTACTACTCCCCACTTCCAAGGCTACCTATTCAAGAAAGTTTTTATTCCCTTTCATCTTTATTTGTTCCATCCTTGTCAGAGAGATAGGAAAGTGAAATGTCCTATATCTTGATCCATTCTGGGACTTTACATTTCCTCCTTCCCAGTTAAATATTCTTCCAAAAGTGAATGAAAATCTCCACTTTTGTAAATGTGTGAGATTTGATCAATGATAGTGATCGTAGTAAAAGTCTATATTTCCATATTTTTTACAAAAGATTTCTGTAAAAATAAAGAATCACCATTTCAAACTCAGTAACATGCCCTTCAGAATGAATGTTGGGCTTCTTTTGAAGTTTCTATAAAAGCAACAGATGATGAGGTAGGAAGCCCTAGCACAGAAAAGGATTACACAAATAGTAGTTGTACAGTGAAATTTGCTATTAAATTAAATTTTCTACTCTATGTAGTCTATAAAAATAAAATGGCTTCCTATGGATGTACTCTTTGGACAAGTTTATTCTAAAGCTACATCAGAACCTGGGACCAGTATTATTCTAGAGCTAATCTAAATCTAGCTTGGCAGTCTGATTTGGTTAAATCACCAGAGGTTACTCTTATTTTTATAATTTATATTACATAAATTATATTTATGGAATTTATGTTACATATTATATAAATTATAATTTATAACATATATAATTTATCATCAGAGTTTTAATCCAACTGCCTAAAATGTCTAAAAAGAATGTCCCTATGGCATCCTTCTCTTGACCCTTACTCCAGGCTCTCTGTCCCTAAGGTTTGTGGGATATGTGTGTGTAGTTTCTAATCTAGTATATGATTAAACCTATTTTTTTAAAGCCTAATATGTTTTCCTTCTATTCTCACCTTAAACATTGGCTTTTAATGCCATCACAGGCAGTTAAGAAATGTGTGTTGCATAATGGATAGAATGGTATTCTTGAAGCTAGGAAAACCTATGTAAAATGCCATTATTGACACATACCAATTGTGTGACCCTTGCCAAGTCACTTAACCTCTCACTACATTGGGCAACTCCAAGACCACAAATTGTAAAGTTGCTGGCTTACATTAGTAAAAGGATTTTTCTTATCTTACATCAATGAACTCATAGGATTAGTACCTATTCTTATAAGAAGTTGCCCAGTATAATTAAGTCCATCTTGAGTCCAAGAAATATATACCTCAGTGCTGAGTAATGTTTGGTTGTGAGCCAAGAACCCCAAAACTGTTTGAATCTTGTTTCTCTCCTAAGGCTCATATCACCAACTACTTTTGAAACATCTCAAACTGGATATCCAGTAGATAATTTAAAGTCAACAAGTCCACTATAGAATTCATTACCTTTTGCTCAAATCCTCATTTCTTTCCAGTTTTCCTATTATATTTTAAGAGCATTACTATCTTTTCAGTTATCTAAATCCCTTACTCTTACCCACCTAGCTAATCTGTAGTCAAATCTTGTCCTTTTTATCTTTACAATTTCTTTTGTATGCATCCTTTTCTTACCATTCTCCAACTACCAACCATCTTGTTGACTAATTGACTTGTGTAGGAAGAAATTTGGCATTTTTGAACTAAAATACTTTTGCCTTCCATTTGTAAAAATGGTTGATTTCTTTATGTAATCCAGTATCACAAGCTAATATAATCATAGATTTATAGCTATAAGGAACCTTGGAGTGTTTCTAGTCCAATTCCCATATTTTACTAATGATGACCCAAGGGCTAGAGAAGTCAGATAACTTTCCCATAACTAGTAAGACTGGGATTCAAATCCTAATCCTCTGACTACAAAAGGAGTTTTTGGTTTTTTTTACTATATATTATATTGCTTTATTTTGTTGAATTTTTAATTTTTAAAAAATTTTTATTCTGATATTTTATGTCAAATATAAAAGTCAAAATTCTTATACCAATCTTCAAAAGAAAAGCAATGCAGAACAATTAAAAAAACAGGCTTTTATTTTCTTAGTTTGCTTCTTTATACTAGATTATTGCCAGCATAACAGACTTTTCTTGAAAAAAGCCACATTGTTAGGCAAATCCTACTCCTGGTCCATATATGTAGAAATAGCTCCAAGATTACTTCCTCAGTGCTTTTTCGGTACTCCAGATTCTTAAGTGTTAGTAACTATACTCTGCCTCATTTTAAAATGAACCCATCTATTTCTTTTATGGATTCTAAAGACACTTCTTCAAGAGCTGCTTTGGGGATCTGATGTATTTCTTTTGCCTTTCTATTTAAATTATAGTAAAGCCCAGGAGATGCTATTCTCTACCTCTATCTAGACTTTGCACAGCTAAGTGATTTTCCCAACTCTACATCACAGTAAGACTTCTAATTTCTCATCCTATATTCCTTGATGATTTAGTGATGGGGACCCTAAAACTAAAATCCAGTATAATCAGAGCCTGATATTTGTATCAACACTATCTTTGAAGTCTCTGGTTTAGGATACAAAGAGTTCCGTAAAAACAACAAATTCAGGAGCAACATGGTACAATGAGTACGTCACCAGACTGGTATTCAGAAAGACTTCTCCCTAGAATACCTTAGTTATACCTTTAACTTTTCTCCGCCTCAGTTTCCTTATCTATAAAAATTAAGAGGTAGGAAATGGCTATACTTAATGATGTCTAAGATCTTTTCTGGCCTGAATTGTGTAGCTCCCCATATATGATGATATCCCTATTTGCAAACACTTACTACTTTCCTTATAAACTAGAAAGTTTTTATCATGTTACATTTAAGATTTATCTAGGACATGCAGTTTGGAATGCCTAATAGGTAGTTAGCATGCATTATGGGAGTAAAGCTCAGGGGAAAGATTGACTGTATATATATACATATATATATTTACATTATATATCTTATATGTAGTAATATTATCTATATATTATGTGTTTGAGAATCATCTCTCTTGGTTTAGCTTCTACTTAGTGATCTCTTCATTTATATTGATGGAATTACTGTGTATAGCATTCTATTGGTTTTGCTTATTTCACTTTGAATCAGTTCATGCAAATATTCTCATGGTTTTTCTTTATTCCTTATATTCAGCATTTTTTACTATACAAGATGATTATAAATGTTGCACAAAATTAGATGACATTCAAATTCTAAAGAAGAAAGAAAGAAAAGAAACAGAACAAGTTGTTTCAGCTCTTGCTTTGTATGACTGACTTGTTTCTGATCAAACTAAACTAAACATTCTCATCTGGTCAGAGAGCAACCCTGGGGAAGTCTGAGGGTTGAGTAACCACTTTCACCAATGAAGCCACACACCCAGTGTGGTAACGACTGATTATGATCCCAGTGTTTTTATAAGATTGTCAGTCCTCTTGAGGAAAGAAAGGACTGTTCCCTGAGGCAGTCAGTGAGTCAGATCAGACTGGCAAAGATCCAGATGCACTTCCTTTCTCTACATCTAATTAGAGGGGTAGAGAGAAGTCAAATCTAGCCTGCATAGGCAGTTCTGAGAAGAGCCGATTGTTAAATTTTATTAGTGTTACTAGTTACACTTCCCTTAGTCCACAAATGCCAAAAGCCAAGGATCAATTTATTCTTTTGTTGATTGTGTAGTTTAAGAAAGTGATGGAGCAAATGTTAATGACGCAGATTAACCTTAAAAGTATGGTTAAATGTTTTGTTTTGTTTTTTCCCCTTCTGGAAAGGCAGGTCTTTAAAATATTTACCAACACACTGGTGGAAGGCATCTCTTCCAGTGAAGATAGAAGGGCATCTTTTAGCCCTGCTCAGCTTGATTCCACAATACATGAGTATGAGGGAGAGACATTTCTCTCCTCTAAGGCTAGTTAGTGGACCCCAGCCAGACTGTTACACGGCCCCTCTCCATGGAGCTCTTGTATCCCAAATCCCAGAGGGGTTCAGGGAATGCCTGGGATTGTTCCCAGACTTCTGGATCTGACTAGGATGGGCCTGAATTAGTTATTTAAAAGGCTCTGAGCCCCTCCTCCTCAACAGGCCGCCCTACCAACCCTCCCCCCCCCTCTCTGCCCTTAAAGTGCTGATCCTTATGTGCTGTGTGACAGTAATAAGGGATAAGGGAAGAAGAATGGATACTTGCTTGTGTCTTTGTAGCTCACTTCCCAACCGTATGCACTCTTGTGCTATCAGGGAAATAAGTTAACTTTGCCTAGTGAAGGCAATGAGTAATTAACTGAAATTGTTAGAAAGCCAAATATTAATCTGGTTTACCTGTCTCTCTTGATTGGACAAAGCATGGAAGCAATGGCTCCCCTACAAAAAGAAAAATATTTCTATATAATTCTGCTAGCATCAGCTACATGCAAATTTGAACTGTATCAAAAGCAAGAAAGTTCTGGTCTCCTTTAAAGATTGACCTGAAGTGGTGCTCAGTCTTACTGTGTTAGACATTTAATTAAAACCAGCAAACAGTTCGGAAGCACTCGTTGTGTTGGGAGTACTGTGCTAGACACAAAGAAAATACTAAATTTTCATGAAGTCTTGCCCTCTTGGGGCTTACTCACTAGTGGAAGACAATTATACCTAGACTAATTATTATAATGCATATAATTACAAAAGACTAATTGAATCTGTAGCTACAGGGAGAATTAAAATCAGTCAGGGACAAACAGGATAGACTAAAGAAATGCTTTGAGGGTTCCTAGAAATCCCACTTTAAATGAAGCAGAATAGCTATTAAGTTTTCAAAGAAAATAGAGTTAGGCAGCCTTGTGGCCATTGGGTACGGGTTGTGACTACCCTAACTCATTTGAAAATCTAAAGAAAATCTTTACTTCAATCAAATAACAAGTTATTTTGAAATAGTTGACTGAATTCAATAGAGTAACTCATTAGTAACTAAAGTATCATCTTCTCTTAAAATCAGTGATTTTTTTAAAAATTCACTCAAGGGACACCTTCTGCATAAGGCAGACTTCTAATTCCCTTTCCTAAAAATTACCTTGTATTTGTTTTACATATATTTATAATAAAATATATTTTGTTATAAAATAAATATATAACATATATTTGTGTGCATATATATATATATGAAAAAATGTCTCCTTATAGGGGAATATAAATTCTCCCATAAAAATAAATAAATAATAACTCCCTGAGAGCAGAGTATGTCTAATTTTGTTTGTATATTGTTCAGAACCATGCCTAAGTCTGGAAACCCAGAAAACCTGTAAGGGTTAAAGGGGATTGTACCATTAAGGGGTGGGTCAGTTCTCTGAAAGCCCCCATAGCTGTGAATCATAACACACTTGAAGGAATTGCAAATCAGCCTTTACTGACACAGATGTTGCTTGTGAATTGGGAATGAAATAACTTGGAGGCAAGAGGAAAGAGGAGAGAGGTCAGAGAATGCAACTGCCTCTCAGTCTCCTCATTTTATTATCATCCTCTCACATGAAGGATTTGTTCTGCTGGTCAGAATTAGATCCCCAGCAGCCACTAGCAGATTGCTCCCATAACAGCATATCACTACAGTTTTGATATCTAATATATAGTAGCACTTAACAAATTCTTCTTGCTTGGTTGATTATTTAAAGAAATTTACCTTTTGTTTCCCCTAACTAGCTTAGAAGTGAAAATAAACCATAAAATGTCTCATTTTGGAAAAGGGTGTAAGCTAGAGATGCCCACAGTGGCTATAGCTACAGATCCAAGAAGCCATCTTTTGTTTGCAACATAAAAGAAGAAAAAACAAATTCCAAATTGTTGGCTATATTTTTCAGCAACAAATCCACATGATGATTATGCCATCTAAATTTAATGGCAAATATATAACCACAGAACATCAGGGGTAAAGAGGACTTTGGAAATCATTTAGCTCATGACCCTCTTTTAAAAATGAATTCCAGATTTGCCTAAGGTTACAGAGGTAGCTTTCCAGAGAGACTAAAACTCAGATTTCCTGATTCCTAGTTCAGTGCCCTTGCCATTATATCAGACTGTGTGCCATGAAAGATATAAAGAAGTGACTTTCCTGGTACAAGCCATGATAAATGAAATTTGTAGGTATGACACAAAGTAATTTTTTTTCATTGTACTGATTTAAGATCCTGTTAGTTTTTATTTTCAAAACTAATTCTTTCCTTGCTACAAATTAAGAGTAATCAAATGATCAATCAACAAGCATTTATTAAATGTCACTATATTTCAGACTTTGTGCTAGACATTGGGAATATGTAGACAAATATAGTCTTTACCTTCAAGATGTTGTTATGCCTTCCCCCCCAAAAAAAAGAGGGTTGGCCATGATATTTTTATTCAGGGCATAACAATGGGGATATATGTTCTAGTGGGACAAGACTTCAAATCTAAACCTAAATCTAAAAGGTGTGTGGATAGATTTCAAAAGGAGCCATGAACTTGGATGAGAAAAAAATACATCTTCATTTTCATTAACCTTTAACTGAAATTTATCACTTATTCCAGTTATAAATATAGGCAACAAACATTATTCTAAGAAAAGGGACCGGTGGTGTTACCACACTGACAATGAATCCATAATACACAAGGGATCAAGAACCTTTGAAATGGAGAAAAGTCATGCTCATAGATGAACATGTACAAAATATATACAAAAAAAAAAAAAATTTCATAGGTTAGTGAGAGCAATTGTCAGGATCACAAAAGGCCTCAGGAAGAAGGTGACCCTTGGCTCAAGCCTCAGAGGAAACTAGGATTTCCAAAAGCTGGATATTAAGAGGGGTAACATTCTAGACATAAGGCACAATAATGCTGTCAGAGAGACCAAGCGCAAATTGTCAGGATTTCATTAGGTCCTTTATATAAAATAGCTATCATCAATTAAGGTCTATTAAAGCTCAATATGCAAAAAATACTAGTGGCTCAATAGTCATCCAAATTGTAACATGTAGAATGAAATATTGTTGAATACATGCAATAAATAATCAGGGGTATAAGGATCCAGAAAGGCACTAATGCTGTGAAAATCACACACATTAACCCATTAGATAAGAATGACCTGATAGGCTCTTTACACCTCTAAGATCACTTTTCTCATCTGTAAGTGGAGGAGGTTGGGCTAGATATCCTCTCGAGGCTCTTTCAGCACTGGAGTCTCCTATCCTATGATTGTGGTCAGTGTTCTAGAATGTCATCCCCCTGAGCTGGCGTGGCTGGCAGTAAGGCACCTCCTGGGAGAGTCCAGCATAGCCTTGGGCTGGGCTTCAGCTGGCAGGACACAGGCGCTTGATGGTCAAAGGTTAGAGGGCTTGTTTTACATTAGGCAATGGTTCTGTGTGCTTTATTTTACTTTTCTGGTACCAGGGAGCATCAAGGGCACATGCAAGAAGGGAAACAGCAGAAGGACAGACAGACCTAAGAGTAGACAAGGAATAAACTGGATTTTGCTCCAAGTTCATGTATCAAAGGTACAAGATGAAGAAGCCAGAGATCAGGAAATAAGCATTTGGTGAACAGAAAACTTTTGCCTCGATTCTACCCCCAATCCAGCCGTCCTTTCCTCCTTGCCAACTGGTCACCAAATTAGTACAAAGCTGAAAGAGAGAATAATGGGAATGTGTCATGAAGCCTAATGGATATTATGGGACCCCTCTGCCTCTATTTCAGAAATGTCTGCAGGACAGCTGGTTAGTAGCCACTTCTTTATATGTCTAATATAAAGGCCAAAGGGTCAAATGTTCATATTTGTTTTTCTGCTTGTTATATTTGGAGCTCTGATTTGGCTTAAGGAAGGTATTTTCTTTCTTTTCCCATCTCTCTTTTCTCTCCTCTTAGTAGAATGAAGAGAGCACAGAAATTGGAGTTTGAGGACCTGAATTCAGATTTCAGCTCTCTGGCGTCTACTTGCTCATTTGATCTTGGGGAAGTAGTTTTGCTTCTCTGGTTCTCAATTTTCTCTTCTCAGAGAGAGGTTGAGAAAGAGACAGGGAGAGACAGATACAGTGATGGAAGGGGGGGCACGAGGGAGGGAGGGACGGACACAGACAGAGCAAGAGAGGAGAGAGCTATGGAGATGGAGAGTGAAAGAAAGAAAGAAAGCGGGAGAGGGAGAGACACATAGAAAGGAAAGAGAGCGAGTAAGACAAGTGAGAGAGAGAAGAGAGACCTCTAAATCTGCATTCCCATCCTAAATCCTGCATCTCTGTACCTGTGTGTACCTGCTCCCTCCTTCTGTCCTCTTTTCCCCTTCTCTTCAAATAACCTTGCTTTCTCTTTACATTGATTTTTGTTTAGTGGTTTTAAGTGTTCATTAAGAGAAGCCTTAGGCTCTCTGTGATTAACATTGATATGTTATTTGGCTTCTATTGCTTGTTTTCTGACTTAAGAGCTAGTCTTCTTAGCTCTTACTGAGAGGGTACAGTTTGTACAAATCAACTGAGGTTATAATTTGCATTCAGAAGAAATTGCAGGCTTTTCCTTGTAGTTCTTGTTTTACATTTGAGCTGTCTGTCCATGTTTAGAGAAGCTGATGAATGGAAGTAATGACAACACAGTAGGATGTTGAGTTGGCAATTTAATCATCCTGAGTCCCAGTTTCTTCATCAACAAAATGAGGGGGTTAGATTAGATTATTTATAAGGTTATATGGATCACAGACTTAAAGTTGGAATGGACTATGAGGTCCATTTAATCCAACCCCTTCATTTTAGAGCAGAGGAAACTGAGTATAACAGAGGGTAAGTACCCAAGTTCCTTTCCAGCTCTAGAATTCTGTGATTTGATCATTCTTTTGTGGCTTTCCAAATGACCTTATAAATATTCAGAGCTTTAATGAAATAGGAAAAGGTATTATGCTGGCAACTAGCCCTGCTTCTTTGCTGGCTAACTGCTTTTGTAACTTTCTATCTTCCACTGACTACTTAAGATTGTTCTGAATGTGAAGTCTGGACACTTCACCAGCTAAATGCTGGTAAAATTTAGTTTCTTCATGTTCTCAATTATCTAATGAATCACTGACTATCATGGAGTTGAACATTTCACAGAAGAACATTCCTACTCCCTTTTGAACCCCACGTCAAAGATAGCTCCAGGCAATGTATATAGTTATAACCAGAGCTATCTCAGATCTAGAATCTAGGTTGGTCACAGTTCTGAGTTCCTGTTCCATTGTTTCAATCATGTCCAATTTTTTTGTGATCCCCTTTGGGAGTTTTCTCAGCAAAGGTGCCAGAGGATTCTTAAAACCTGGGGTTGTAAGGAGATCTACTTAAGACTAAGCAAACACATCTTTAGTTCTGCAGTCCACAGTCACAGAGGGTAGCAGGGAATATTTAAGGACCATTCTTCTTGGTATGTTTCTCCATATTTAGTCTTCCCCCACATTAGCCTCTACTATGCTACCGTGGGACTCTGATTATAAACCTATATGGCTTGGTAGATTCTGTCAAAGCTTTTACTCCTCTTTTTGAGAAACCAAGGTTATCTTCATACCATAATAAAGCACAGGAGCAGGTTTGGTATGGAATTTTTGGTCATTGTGATATGTAAGTAATATCAGAAAAATGTCCCCAGTGTCTTGAATAGGTCCCCTGTAAGGATTTATGAACAAGGCTCAGACAGGCAGGTCAGGCTTGAAAGGTTTATACTCAGGACCCTAACGAGAGGGTCCTCACAGTAATGAGAACATAAATCTTTTGGAGTATGTATGGTAAGATAATAAAATCCAGACATGATTGCTCCTTTTTAATTTCAGGAAACTTTTTAATTTTTTAGATGGCACCTAACCTGAATATTACCATGTAGGCCCTATTTGTCTCAAAGTTGTGTGACCATGTGACTCCATGGCCCTTCATTCCACATGCCTTTTCTTTCCAAATTGAGGATCAGCTTTTGATCTGACTTAAGTTTTTGTAGTAGTGTGTGACAGAAAGAGCCAAATACTCAGATTATAGATTTGATACTGCTTCTAACTAGCCATTTGACTTTGACTTCATAGTATATGATTTTAATATATATCTAATAGGAAGTTGGAAATCTAGCAGGAAATCAAATCTAATAGGATCAAATCACAAATTTAGATAATCAATATATGCTGATTCTATATAAATATAAACTCAATATTGATTAGTACATTATACAATATATCATATGAATAGATAGATAGATAGATAGACATTATGTAATCATTATTAATTACAAGTAAATTAGAGAGTTGCCTCCCTTAGAAGTGCTCTTTGAATTTTGAGAAATAAGATTGTTACAAGTATGGGGCTTCAAAGGAGGGTTTATGGAGGAGATGACATTGAATTGGGTTTTAATGGATTGGGAGGGAATAAAACAGAAGAAAGAGGTAAAGAGGATATTCTGAGCATAAGAAATAGCATGAACAAAGCAATATAATCATGAAGATAGAGTAGATTCAAAGATAAGAAAAATATATAGTTTGGCTAGATCATATATAAAGGTAAGTGGGTAAAATGAGATGAAATTATAAAGATAACCTGGTATTGGGTTGTAGTGGTTCGTAGAAGCCAAGCAGAAGAGATTATATGAAATGTGTATGGTTGTAACCAGAACTATCTCATATCTAAAACATGATCCCGTTCCTTTGTTTAATTGTGTCCAACTCTTTGTGATGCCATTTGTGGGGGGGGGGGTTGGCAAACATACTGGTTTGCCATTTCCTTCTCCAATTCATTTTACGTATGAGGAACTGAGGCAAATAGGGTTAAGTAATTTGCCCAAGGTTACACAGCAAGTTAACTAGTTTTCCTCATAGACGATAATAATCTAAAAGGATTTTAAGAGCAGCATGATATGATTAAATCTGTGAAGAAAGGCTACTCTGGAAGTAAAATGAAAAATGGATCAGTATAGGAAAAGAATGAAGTCAAAAAGATTTGTAAAGAAGCTACTGTCAAGGTTCAAGAAGGTGTTAAGGAGCAGAGACTTTGCTGACAAAGATCCTGTAGTCAAAGCACTGTTTTTTTTTCCAGTAGCATTTTTCCAGTATATGGCTGTGAGAGTTCAACTATAAGGAAAACTGAACACTGCAGAATCGATATTTTTGAACTGTGGTGCTGGACAAGACTGTTGAGAGTTCCTTGGACAGCAAGATGGTCAAACCAGTTAATACTTAAATTAATTCAGGCTATTCACTAGGTCAGATGCTGAAACTTAAGTACTTTGCCCATATAATGAGAAGATGGCATTCATTGGAAAAAACTCTGATGTTGAGAAAAATTGAAGGCAAAAGGCAAAGGGGATGACAGAGGATGGGATGGATAGATTGTACCAAGGAAACAAGCAGCATGAATTTGGACAGACTTTGAGAGATAGTTGAGGACAGAAGGACCTGGTGTTCTGTGGTCATGAAGAGTCAAATACAACTGAACAATTGAACAACAAAAAAAATGCAGGATGATAATAGAAGGAATGTAGAAAAGTAAGTGGAAAGGAAAAATACTGTGGAAATGGAGTCAACAAAAGCTATAATTAAAGAGAATCCCAAAGTTTTGAATGTGAGAGTCTGGATGAATAATTCTACTAATGGATTTAAATCACAAATCAAAAGGAGGAATGGCTTCCTTTGAAAAGAGATAAGGAATATTTTTCTCTGTCTCAAGCATTAATGGTTCATTCAGGGGAATTTATCCTGTAGGCAGATGGAAGATGGAATTATGGAGCACAGAAGAGATCAGATCTGGAGAGCTACCTATGAGGCTTGTTCTCATAGAAATCTTCAATGAAACTATGGGAGAAGATGAAATTTCTAAGAAATTTCTAATTTTTATAATAGCCTGGAGACAGGCCTTAGAAAATACCTACTTTATGGGGTCCAGATGAGAGAGCTAGCAAAAGAAACAGAGAAAATGCAGTTAGAAATGCTGTAAAAATTAAAAGAATGTACTATCTTTGTACATAGATACAGGACTTGGAGTCAGCAAATCCTATCCCAGACAGTTATTCACTCTGATAACTTTGGACAGGTAATTTAATCTCTCCTAGCTTCAATGTCCTCGTCCATAAAATGGAGAAATAACATCTGGGGATGTTATATCAAATCAAATAAAAAATGTGAAGTGTTTCACAAACCTTAAAGTAATAGATAAATGCTAACTGTTATTATGATTGAATAATAATTGTAACATATAGACTTTAAAGGTTTGAAAAGTGTATCACATCTTCTCATTTGATCATCACAATAAATGACCCTTCGAAGTTGGTGCTAAAAATATTATCATTCCTGTTTTATGATGAGAAAACTAAAATTCAGGGCAGTTACGTGGCACAGTGGATAAGAGCACCACTCCTGGAGTCAGGAGCCTCAGACATTTAACACTTACTGGTTGTGTGACTGAGAAAATCACTTAACCCCAATTGCCTCTTTAAAAAAAAGATGATAGAAAACTAAGATTTATCTAAAATCACACAGCTAGTTAATATCTGCAGTGAGATTCCAGATTCTATATCCAGCTCTCTATATCCTCCACTATGTAAGAAATGAGAGTGTGATCAGTGGGACTAGTCAACAGTATCAAATGCTGCTGATAGGTCAAAGAAAAATTGTTTTTTAAAATCATTGGATTGGTTGATTAGTCATTGATGAGCACACGAGAGTAGTTTCAGTGGAATAGTAATCCTAAAATCCAGATTTCAAGGGACTGAGAAGAGAATGAATATTTAGGAAAGTGAAGGCAGTAGATAGATTCCCCCCTCTTTATTAGTGAAAGGAAGAAGAATTGAGAAATTGCTGAGTTGGTTATGGTGTCAAGAAAAAGCTTTTATAAAGTATTGATGGTGTTTGAATAGTTTTGTGGGCAATGTGGAAGAAGCCATGGAGGGAGAGACTGAAGGTGCATAGAGAAATGGGTATTGGAGCAAGATCCTAGAGGAGATTCAGGAGACAATGGGATTCAGGACACAAGAAGAGATATTAGATGAGGGAGGGGGGTGAGATGGGAAAACCTATGATTTCATTGGGATAGGGAATTCTAGATGGGAAAATACATATCTCTCTGAAACCTACAGACTTAGAAAATTGCTTTGGGCTTTAGAAAAATTGGTCACACAACCAATATGTGTCAAAGGCAAGACATATTCCTCAGTGAGGAATTTCTGTTATTTTGTAATTTGTGACCATAAAAGAGCTTAATTTCATTATAATAATAGAGACAAGCCCTATGATTTCATTGGCTTGGAGTGAAGAAATTCCCTCTGCCAATGCAGGCAAGATTCTCCATAGTTTAGTTTAAGTTCAAATGAGTTCTCATCCGATATGTATTGCTAAAGAAGAGGCAGCTAAATAAAGCATGCTTGTTTAAACATAAATATGTGTGTATACATATACATATATATATATATATATATATATATGTATATATATATATAGAAAAAATTTGTCTGATACTCTGCAGACAGTAGATCATTACAATTCATGGAGAATAAGTCCTCCCAAATTGGGACATCCCAGAAACACTGTATTATATTACTAATTGAATAGGAGGAACCAGGCTGTAAAATTTGGTGAGCAGATCTATGTATCTCTTCCATCTGTTTTTTCTCTTCCTTGTTCTGTGAGAATTCTAATTAGGGAACAGAGAGAGATTGGATCTTGAGGATATGTAGATAGTTCAGTGGATTAAGTGCCAGGCTTGGAATCAGGAAACTCTGAGTTCAAATCCTGACACTTACAAGCTAATGATTATCACTTAATCCTATTTGTCTCAATTTCTTCATTTTTAAAATGAGCTAGAGAAGGAAATGGCAAACCACTTTGGTACCTTTAGGAAGAAAACACCCCAAAAGATCATATAAAGTTTGACATCACTAAAAGGACCAAACAACAACATCAAAATTAACTGGAATGTGAATATGGCTGGGACTAGCCTAGATTTGGAAAATGGTATTTGAACTGTGGGGAACTGAGGCATGCAGCCTAACACTAGTCCTTTTATTTTAATTGGAGAATCAGCAGCTTAGAGGAGTGATTCTGCCAGATTTCTGCAGGAAAAAATGCAAAGCAAACAAAATTTAACTACAAACATTTTATCTTTGTCTCATCTGTTTCCTCTCATTTTATCCTGGACTTCCAGTGCCTTCATGCTATGTCATGACTGCCCATCCAGACCTGTCCTTGTCACCTAAATTTCCTCTTTCTTCCCTATCCCAGTCAAAATTCTTTACTTCATAGCTCATCCCATTGTAGTTTTCAGCTAGTCACTGATCAGCTTAGTTTATTAAAGTAATTCACACTAAGATATGAAGTAAACTTCTGTGAAGGGTCATTTGCACTGCAGAAGCAGAACGTGTTAATGCAATTAATCTTATAATTTGTGAGATGATCTGGGAAGCTACAGTGGGAGAAATTTTAGGCACTCAACCCATTTTAAAGCCTTTTCCTATACTTTACATTTGCTATAGCAAATAAATGGAACCCATATTTTAAATGGTCAATAAAGATGACCCATTTATATAGCAAGACATGCAGTGGGTATCTTTAAGGCATACAAGTATGAATAATACTTAGACATATACTCTTCTCTATTCATCTTTGAAAGGAAATCTTAAAGGTTGGATAAATCAAACCACAGGCATTCATTAAGCGACTACTAGGTACTTAGTACTACCATACTATGCTAAGCTGTAATGATAAAAAGGCAAATCAGAAAGTCCCTGCCCTCATGGAAACAAATGTTCTAAAAGGAGAGGGTGGTGTATGAGAGACAGGTGTGTGTGTGTGTGTGTGTGTGTGTGTGTGTGTAGGTAATTTAAAATATACTCAAAATTAGTGAAGTAAATTTCATATCTTATAATTAGTTTATCAGAAAGATAAAGATTCATTATTTTGGAAATGATTAAAATTCATGAGCAGTCACAGATGTGACAGTGAAAAGTACATGATGGAGATGGAATCAGAAGTTCTGGGTTCAGGTTTAGACTTCCCTTACTTACTAGCTATGTGTAAGACCAGACCAGTTATTTCAACCCTCTAGACCTTGTTTCCCTTGTCTGTAAAATGAGAAGCTTGGACTTGACCATAAGGTTCCTTCCAGCTCTAAATCCTATAATACTGTGATCCTGTGAAATCATTTCTTAGGATGGGTCACTGCTGGGAAGATTTCCATAGGTGGCTCATCCCATCTATTTATATGAACTATTATTAGCTTCAGTTTCAAAGGGAGTTATTTTTTTGACCTTGTCCCCAAACTCTAGGGTAACTAGGCACTATTCATACCTAGGCATTGACTCCTAGACATAATGAAATATCTCAGATGGTAAGAAAGAAGCTATCTTGTCTTTTCTATGAGAACTCCTTGGGATATGTTTATTCTGTTGTAACAAGAAAAAGAAATAAATGAATTATCTAGCTGGAAAGGACCTTTGGCATCATCTTTTTAAATCTCCCCAATTTATGAATGAGAAAACTGAGGTCCAGAGAGGTTCTTAATAATATTCAAATTTATATAGACCCTTCATGGTTTACAAAGCAATTTTCTCACAATTCAATGAGATAAGTATGGCCAATATTATTACCTTCATTTTACAGATGAGAAAACTGAGGCTCAGATAAATTAATTTTAGAATCAATCTCCATCATGGGAAGTGTTCAAGGAGAACTTAGATAAACATTGCAGCAATGACTATTGCATTTGTTGGGAGACTAGACTTGAGGGTGTCATGTAAGTCCCTTTTATATCTAAGGTCTATGGTTTAAGTATCAAATTTTGTTAAAGGACAGGTCAATTCTCCGAGAGACTCCACATCTGTGAATCATCACACCTGAAGGAGTTGCAGGGCAACCTTTGCTGACACAGGTGTTGCAGACTGGGAATGAAATAAATTGGAGGCAGAGGGAAGAGGAGAGAGGTCAGACAATGCAATGAACTCTCAGTCAGAGAGGCCAGAGAACAGCAATTGCCTCTCAGTCTCCTTGTGTCTTCCTCTCACATGAGGAGATGCATTCTGGGTTGTATCTCCAGCAGCCACTGTGGCTCCTGTGTATTGCAACAAAATTTATTAGTTAAACCCAGGCCTGCTAACTTCATGTTAAACTATAATTATAGTGCCTTTCAGTAAATTAAATGACTGGTCATATAGTATGGTAGTCTCTGAACATTTTAAATTGTGTACCCCATCAATAAAATTATGTATATGTATGCATATATATGTATATATACATATAAATATTTATGTTTAGTGGTAGCCTAGAGTGAGAAAGAAAGGGAAAGGAAGAAAAAAAGGAAGGGAAGATGATATAGATATATAGAGATATGTAGATACATATAATGCATAATAGACTTGTGGTTTCTTGTGCAATTATCTTTTTTTTCTCTTCTACTCTTATAAAAATGTTTGCTTTATTTCTTAAGTTCAGAATAAAATAAATTAAATTGAAAAAATAAATTACAGAAACAAAAAAATGGAACATTTTGGCCATTTTGGCTGAAACATAGATACTTATGGAAGAGTAATGTAAAACCAGCCCAGAATTAAAGGGTAGAGTTATATTGTGAGAGGTTTTAAATGTCCAGCAAAGAAGTTTATGTTTTGTTCTAAACTGATGAACCTTCGAGAGCAGGAAAGTCACTTGAACAAATCTATGCTTTAAGAATACCCATTTTGGAAGCAGCTAGATGGCTCAGTGCATAGAGTCCTAGCCCTGAAGTCAACATTTGGCCTCAGACACTGAACAGGAGCTGTGTGATCCTGGGCAAGTCACTTAATCCCAATTGCCTTGTAAAAAAGAAAGAAAAGAATGTCCATTTGGCATCTATTTGAAACAAATATTGGAAATGGGAAAGACTGGAGGACAGGAAGCCAATTAGCAGCTTGGTATTACTATACCAATGAGTGGTAGCAATATGAATGGAAAGAATCAAATGAAGGAGATATTGAAGAATCAGTGTCAAGAAGACTTGATAACTGATTAAGTAGAAGATCAAATAAGGACTGATCAGATTGAAGAGTCCAGGATGATTCTGGCTTGTGAATTTGGGTAACCAGAAGAATGGTGGTACCCTTAATAGCAATAATGAAGTCAAAAGGAGGGTAAGTTTAAGGAGTAAGACAGAGTTCAACTTCAGAAATGGTGCATTTGAGATATCTACAGAGGATCCTGATAGAGATGTCTGTTAAAAATGTAAGACCAGATCTCTGGAGAGAGACGGGGACTTTATTATTTGGATTTAGGAGCTATCTGCTCATAGGAGCCAGTAAGATTACTCAGCTAATCAAGAAGGCCCAGGACAGAACATTAGGATAAACCAGTATATAAGATTTGGTCTAAAAATGATGATCTAGGCAATGAAAATGAGAAGGAACATTCAGATGGGTGGAAGAGAGAAGTAATTCATTCCTTTTTACCTCTACCTGGTAGAATCCTTAGATTCCTTTCAAGCACAAATCACGTAATCCCACTTAAATGGGACTTTTTCTAATCTTCCAAGTTATTATGGAATTATCCCTCTTGAAATTTCTTTGTATATAATTTGTATTTATTTTATCTTCTTTCAAATTGTATCCAGCATAATTCAAGGTCCTTAGGAAATGGGATTGGTTTGGTTTTTTGCTTTTTTTTATATCCCCAGTTCCTAGTAGAGTATCATCCTCATAGCATGTGCTTAATAAATCTACTAAATTGAACAGAATTACATTTAAAACCTGGAGATGGTTGATTGTTATTGAAAATGAAGTTAGCAGTATCAAACCAAAAGTTCAGTAAAGAAAAGGATTCCTCATTCCTCTTTTTACCGACCTTACAAATTTGTAGCATAAAACATGCTAAGTTGTTCATTATTGGTTTATTCATTGATTCAACAAACACTTATGTTTGTTGTGTTATGTAATATGTTGTGAGGAGAACAATGTTGCAGATTCAAGGCAACCACAGACTATTCTAATGTTTGGGGTTTTATGATAAATGTATTCAAGAGATCTACAAAATTAAATAAAACTATGTATAGTAATGTTTTATGAAGTAAACTATATGGCTATGTGACTAACGAGAAAACTCCACTTCTAAGCCATGCAAGATTAAAAGTGTTTATTGTGTCATCTACTAAGAATGTAACAAATACTATACAATGACCTAATACTTCCTAAGCTTTGTGCTCATGTTTATGCATGTCAGAGGTGTATTTAATTTTTGTAATAGCTCTATAGTATACATTCATGTTTGCACTGTTATTATCTTTAGACATTTTACCCATAGGTCTGATTCTATTCTTCTAAAACTCTTTTACTTTGTATTTCTATACATTTAGTACTTCATTATACATACATATATGCATGTATATATATATATATATGTATATGTGTGTGTGTATATATATATATATTTTTTTTTACTTTATTTTTTCTACTTTACATCCACCACACATAATGCCTTACACATAACAAGTGACCGATAAATCTTTTCATAAACCAAATTGAAATAGTATCTGCACTTTCCTTTTAAATAGTCTAAAAACAGTAATTTTCTAAAACATCATTTAGAAGAAAATGCTAACATTTTCATAAATATATATATATATATGAAGTACTCTACTTATCTGGGAGAAATTTATTTTCCCTCTCTTCATCTTTTTTTCTTCTTGACTTCCTTCCTTTCTTTTCTCCCTCCCTCCTTTCCTTATTCTTTCTTTTCTTTCTTTCTTCCTCACACAAATATTGATCACCCATTATCTGCCAGAAAGTCATCAAAATAACTCACTTCTTCACTCATCGACAAGACCTGTTCCGTTCTGGGAAAGAAATAACTGCAAAAAAAATAAATAAACAAACAAAACATCTAAGAGAATGAATAGCATTTCAGCAGCCAGGATCTGTCTCCTGAGTGGTCATAAACATGAATGACTTAGTCTTTTGACTGAGTGGCTCACCACATGGCTCTCTACATTCTTTGATCCACTCCAGAGAGTGATTTCCCTTCTTAACAATAGGTGGACAAAATCCAAACTATTACACCTCCTTTCATTTTTAAGAGGTAAGTGGTATGCCATAAACTTCCTGCAGATGGAATATAACATTGATCTCTCTTGTGTTTGGCATCTCTCTGACAGCCAGTCACTCTAGTCAATTAGATGTCTTTCTATTTATAATTCTTGAAGTAGAAGGTAGTGTGATTGCCTGTGTCCTGGAGAGATCCACTCATCACAGACATATCCTCAGATATGCTCAGAATCTGCTATCCTGGTTTCACTGGAAGGAGGATAAGGGACATAGCCTGATTTAGGGAGTAAGGACTGGTAAAAGTAGATAACCACATGTATAAGGGAATGACATAAATCTTATACCTTCACTGGTAGTATGAGTCTTGTGGACTGTATAGGTCCTGAGGGAAGAAAGTTGAATTTACAAAAAAATTAGAATATTCAGCTGACTATTTAAAGGCTCAATTAGAACCTAATTGCATTTTCTCTCAGGTTAAACAAAACTGATAAATAATCAAGTGTTAGCCTGAGTTCTTGTAGGGGAAGTGGAAACCCTTTCAGGGAAATCCATTAGTTAGATTTTTATGTTTCTGGGGAAAACCTTGTTGGAAGCATAGAACAAAAAGCTCTTATGATAGAGTACCTAGCATTATTCCTAGATCTATAATAACAGTGGGTAGCACACAGTAACACAGTGAGTACATCTTCAAACAAATGAATTAAATTCTCCTTTGTATCCTTCCTACTCCTTGCCTCTTACTTTTCCCTGTCCCACCAAAGTATCATCTCTGTTTCTTGAGGACAAAGATTGTTTTATTTTACTTTATTTTTTCTACTTTACACCCACCACACATAATGCCTTACACATAACAAGTGACCGGTAAATCTTTTCATAAACCAAATTGAAATAGTATCTGCACTTTCCTTTTAAATAGTCTAAAAACAGTAGTTTTCTAAAACATCATTTAGAAGAAAGTGTTAACATTTTCATTTTTTGTTCAAGGCTCATTCTCCAGCTGGAATGTTAGGGTAATGAAATCTCTCATCCCTGAAAGGAAAAACTTGCTCCCTGATATATATGTTTGTAGATATAGATATAGATATAGATATAGATATAGATATAGATATAGATATAGATATAGATATAGATAGATAGATGGATAGATGTGTGTGTATACATATATGTATATATGTATGTATCAAGTTTTTCTTTCCTTATATACAGGGTGACTGGAAATGGGAGACCAGTTAAAATAATATGACATAAAATTGAACTTAGCTGGGAAGACTTTACCCAAACAAGCAGGGCAGGGATCCCTTCTTTGGTCTTTCCTAGAGCAAATATCTTAGATTAAGTATACCTGCAAGAGATCTATATGAACATTTACCAATGGTTATAAATAACCTGGATGATTACAGCTGAGTGCTCAGGTATGTCCCCCTCTAACTTAGTGAGATTGGAAAGCTATCCCTACCTATCCAGAGAGGATCAGAGTCTGCTTCCCTAGTTTAATAGCCTTCTTTTCTAAGTCTCTAATTAAAGAAAAAAATGAAGATCAAGAGTCATGACCCTAAGCAGGCTTCCATTAGTTCTCACAGGAAGATTTCTGACTCCTTGCCAAGCTCCTTATCATTGAAATTCATTTGCCTATTTTTTAACTTGTAGGAGTTCATAATTATATAAAATAATATAATATAAATAGAATAGAATATAAAATAATAGAATAGAATAGAATGAATAGAAATAATATATAAAATAAGTGACCTGTGGATCTAAACACTTCTGTTCTCCTTCTGCTTTGTCCCACCTATCCTTTTCTATGGCAGAAATTCAGGGGGGAAGTCCTTAGATTATTTTCCACAAAGTTTCCTTTGGGTAGGATGCCATTTGACTCTTCAGGCAAGCCAAATTGGCCCAGGATCCATTGTCATAAAAATGGGAGACAAATTCCAGCACCAAAAGTTACTTGGGTCCCTTAGGTAATGGCAAGGAAAAGCTAAGCATTGCCTGTCAGAAGCACTCAGTAAATAGGCTTAGACTGATCAACTGACCCTCTTGATCCTCAATTCTGTCATATTTAATTTGAGACTTGCTCATAGCCTACTTCACAGACACACTATAGCCATTCCCTGAAAGGTAATAAATTGGTAACAAGACATGACTTTTTTAGAGGGAGGGAGGAATTTATTGGGAAATATAGATGCTATTAAAAATCAAAATATACCAAAGGAAATAATTTTTTTAAATTTTAAATATGGAAGACAAAACAAAACAAACCATCAAATATATTAAAGGAGCTACAATCATTTATTCTAGATTTCTAAGAGTATTACTAAGCAAATATGGTCTAATGGAAATGCCAGTGGTTTAGGAATCAAGGTGGGCAGCTACCTAACTGCACAGTGATTGATGGGTCTGAAGTCAGGAAGATTCATTTTTCTGAGTTCAAATCTGTGCTCTTCAAACACTTACAGTCTGTAAGTGACTAGCAAGTCACTTCACCTTGTCTCAGTTCCTCATCTATAAAATGAGTTGGACTAGGAAATGGCAAACCATTCCAGCATCTTTACCAAGAAAACCCCAAATTGAATAACAAATAACAAGGAGTCAAGAGCTAAATAACTAGCTGTGTGGCTGTGGTGTAGTCCCTCACCTTTCTAAACTTCACTATACTTATTTATTAGAATAATCATTAGGGTTCATAATAGCTAAGTCCTCTTCTAACTCTTGCATCAATCTTCTCCCCTCTTCTTCAAGTACTACCAAGTAAGCTAATTATCATTTCTTATTGAAATAGCCTTCTAGCTGGGTTCTGTTTGGTCTTTCACCTCTATAATCCATATAAATACCTTTGTAATTTTTCAAGTGCATAGGATGGATCTCCTCATTTCTTTGCACAAAAATCTGTCTCTTACCTACCTTTTTAGGTTTTTTCCATAGGGCTTCCATTCACTCATTTTATGATCTAGTCCAATTTAATTACATATTTTCTTCCAATCTCATTCTGCTCTCCACTGCCTCTTTATCTTTTTATATACTTAGAACAGAACCTACCCTAACCCACCACATTTCACCTTAGAATTCTTTTGCCATTTTTCATTTTAATAACATCCCAGTTCAAAGGCCACCCTCCCCATTGAAGCCCTTTTTCTTCCAGCCAGATACTACTATACCACTTTCAGCCAGAACTAGAATTAATCCTTCCTTTCTTGAATCTCTCAACACTACCTTAATTGACTTCGGTGAACTTCATAGTTTTCAACCTGTATCATTGCTTATTTTTACACATCTTTTTTTCCTTCTACAAATGTATAAACTCTGAAGACATAGATTGTTTTCTTTTTTTATTCCCTGTGCCCAATACAGTACTTTCTTAAGAAATGTTGACTTGAACTTGGAAAATATGGGAGTTAAGAGCTGGGCTAGAAAGGATCTTAAATACAGTTGGTCAACCAGCAAGCATTTGTTAAATTATTATTATATACAAAGATGAAGGAGAAATGCCCAATCTTTACATTTGTAAATGTGAAGCCCAAAGAGGTTAATTAACTTGCTTCAAGCAATACATATAAGTGTGAATGACTAGATATATTTTCAACAATACAGTGATACAAGGCAATTCCAAAGGACTCATGATTAAAAAAAAAAAAAAAAATGAACTCCACCTCCAGAGAAAGAATTGATAAAGTCTGAGTGCAGATAAAAGCATGCTATTTTTCATTTTTTTTCTTTTGGTCTATCTTCTTTCACAACATGACTAATGTGGAAATGTTTTACATCATAGAACATATATAACCTATATCAACTTGCTTGCTGTCTTAGGGAAGTGAGGGAGGGAGAGAAGGAAGGAAAAAATTTAGAATTCAAATTTTTTTAGAAAGTGAATGTTAATGACTAAATGGGAATATGTTTAAAATGATGGTACAGGTATAATCTATATCAGATTGCTTTGTCTTGGGGAGGGAGGAGGTAAGGGAGGAAAGGGAGAAAACAATTGGAATTCAAAATCTTACAAATACATATCTTGAAAACTATCTTTACATGTAATTGAAAAAATAAAATACTATTGAAATAAAAAAAAAGTGAGGAACTCTGACAGGCAGAGGTGAAGAGAGAGTATATTTCAAGAATGCGGAATGGCCAGTATAAAGTGTAGTGAGAATTAGTTTAGGTACCTTACTAAAATAATAGGAATGTATTTGTCAACTTAGCATAACTATTTTAGCCTCCATCTTATGGTTGAGCTATTTCAAGTTGTTTTTCAATAACAAGATAAGTACCTATGTGATTGATATTGTAAACCTGTGTGTATTCTTAAACAACTGTGGATCTTCTGATAGGACAGATCACCAAAAAAAAATTACATTTAAATATATAAACATATATTTAATATATTATTATATATCATATTATGTAGGTGAAAAATATTACTTATAATATATATTATATAATAATATAAATAAAAATCTATTTTAAATGAATGTTTAAAATTATCTTTACATGTATTTGGGGAAAATTGTCATCATCAGACATAGATTTTAATCTAAGGCCCAGAAGTAGTCATCATTCCACCTCATCAAACTAGCCCTTCTAGCTCTGTATTATCATGATACTACTGCCCCTAAAGTCACATAGAAAGCTATCAAGCTGAACCTAAGATTCACTAAGCTGTATTTTTGTCCCTGACATCTTGTTTAAATGTCAACAGACTATTCAATCTCTGCATTCTGTACCTGAGATCTCATTTATAATGTATGTTTGTCATATGCTGAAAGAAAAAAGTACTATGATATTCTATATTGCTGAAAATAGAATATTTACTGGGAATTTTACTGTAAAGGCATTAATATTTCTATTTCCAAATTTTGTTCTATTCATTTTATTTAGCCTATGTACAGCTGTGACATTTTAAACATTATTTTAAAAACAACCAATTTTGTACTTTTTAGTTATTTTCCCATAACCTTGGCACCAAAAAGAAAAATTCATTTTTGTTTAGTCCTTCAATCTTGTCCTGTTTTTTTGTGATCCCATAGACCATACTGTCCATTGGGTTTTCTTGGCAAAAGTACTGAAATGGCTTGCCATTTCCTACTCCAGTGGCATTGAATGTGTTTATATATAAAATGGTCATAAGATTTTACTTCTCTAATGGGAAAGAAATAAATTTATATAAAAAGGTATGTAAATATAACTGTTTTTCAAACAGGTATTAGAGCAAACTTGGGATAAGAACATGAAATAGAAAAGTATGCTTTTCAAATCTATGTCTATGACTCAGAATTACCAATTAAATGTTTCAAATTCCCTTTGGGATTAGTCTCTTCCTTGCATAGCTCTGAATGCTTAGAAAAACCTGACCAAGAAATCAACTGGTTTTACTGTTGCAATATTTTATTAGTAATCAACACTACCATCTAAAAGTACACATTTATTTTTCTATTTACTTGAGGCCTTGATTTTGCAAGATAACAAAATTCTGTGGGTGATGGTGATAGTATTAGCAGTAGTATATGTGTGTGTGTGTTTTAGTCATTTTTTGATTGTTGAATATCATTAGAAAAAAGGCTTTTGATCATCAGAATTTATATATTGTACATTTTTGGATGTCTATATTGAGAAAGATAAAGTGGAGAGAGAAGGTCAGGAAAAAGAGAGAGACAGAGACAGAAATAAAATCCTTGCTACTTCTAATGGATTTAGATCCTGCTTTGACATTGTCTTTAGTTCAGTCCTAAAAGCTTCATTGGTTCTTGTCTTCAGCATTTGAAATATCTTCCCTCTTAATAATATGTTACCATAGGAGACAAAGTCTTTATAACCTGCCCCTCCCCTCATCTTTTGTATCAAACTTATGAACTTTTCCATAAAGTATGGAATTTAGTTGCTATTTTTTCTTAATTAGAATTGTTTTTTGACAAGTCACAAGTCCAGATATAATAAGATTACCTCCCATATAATTTAAATGTTTTGGATATTACTTGTGAAATAAGTCAGTAGTTAGAGTTGCTCTGAGAACTAATACAATCTTACATTTTCAGCTAGTTCCTAGAATAATAGAATGTTAGCCTGAGAAGAAATCTGAGACATGGAGTCCAACCCCCTCATTTTCCAGAAGAGAAAATTGAGAGTCAGGTGAAGGAATTTGCCCAAGGTTATACAGATTAGTAACAAAGATCTTTCCCACTTAAGTAAGGCTGACTCCTGACTTCCCAGTTCCAAACTATTTGCACTCCATTGTACTGCTTTCTTTTTTTTCTGAAAACTTCACTGCAAATGTCCTTCAAATTCAGCCCAAATCTCACCCTCGTGCTCCAGGCCTATCCATTCAGTTGTTTCCTGGATATTTTCAAATTTCTTATTTATTTCATTAATCTTTTTTTTTTCATTTTCAGATTTCTGCATGTTATGCCATCACATGAAATATCAAAACTTCTTTTGATTCTTCTTTTTTCTTCATTCCTTAGATCCTTGCCTTTGATCACACCATTTTCCTGTCCTCAAAAACCTCTGTCATTAATTCAAATCTTATCACTTCTTTTAACCAAAAATGCTCTCCCCTTGATGAAATTATTTTATTTTTCTGTCCTCCAATAGAAGTAATGTTCTAACTCATTTGCTTATGTCATCATATACTATATTGCCCAGTGCTGTGACTTGCTTCACCATAAAAATATTTCATTTCTCCAACTAGACAGGGATGATGTCTTTTCCCTCTTCCTGCACTAGATTAGAGAAGAATGTTAGCACATGACAAGTGTTCAATAAATAGATGTTGAATTAAGCTGAATTGGATGGATCCAATGGGCTCCTTTTCTGGTCATTTAAACTTCATATGTCCAACACTTGTTTAGGCACTATTATATGGTTGAAGCCTTAATTATCAGCACAATTTGCCATCTGTAGGCCTTTTCTCTTGTGCAGTCTGAAGTACCAAGCCCCATGCCAGCTGGAGACATTGGTGTCCATCCAGCCTTTAGTTGAGGAAGGGTGAGGAGAGACTAAATGCCTCGGGCATAGAGGGTGGAATTAGTGTGTGTTTCATTATGCAAGAATAGAAGCATGACTTTTTTTTTTTTCTATTTCAAATCTTGCCATGAGGTTATTGCTGAAGAATGCATAAATATCGAAGGAGAATTAAAGAGGGCTTTTCCCTAGGAAAATATTGCAAGCTTTAAAAGTCCAGTAAAGTAAGGAACAATTTAGTAGATTCCTCTTAAATATCTTCTTTCACTTCTTTTATTAGCCACGTGCCTGGTCCTTCAGAAAAGTACTTTGGAAATATTCCAATACTTTGAGGTTAATGGGACTATGTGATGAGTTTGAGTGTGGATTGGGAGAGGAAGTTTGGAGGGGGAAAAAAAAGGAAAGTAACGATTTGATAGTGTTTCTCCTCCTTGGAACTGGGAGTTTTATATCATGGACTGAATTAAAGTACTAAAGCCTTGGGAAAATGTAGACCCACTCTCCTCCCTCTATATTCATGCCCAGTTATCTCTAGGGAACCCACCCTCCTCCCTATCCTCCCCTATAGTTCTTTCACCCACCAACTCCTCAAGCCTGGTCAAGAGAACACAAAGTCAATACAGCTGAATGTCCAGTAAGCCAACCCTTATGATCTAGTCGGAGAGACACTTCTCCCCAGAGTTCAGTGAAGGAGTGCAAAGGGGATTTCTTTCATACCCTTTTGCATTATTATTTCAGCACCAGTAAGAATGCAGTGACTCTGGACAACAAGCTCTCTCTTTATAGTCCCCTGGCTCTACACAAATGAAGCAATTAGCTCTGACTAAATTTCACCACATCTGCATTTTCCCTCTCTCTCTTCCCCAATTAGGACTCTGCTCCTTAGTAATCCTCCCAGGGACAGTAGTCAATATATATATAAACTCTTATTTAATGGGAAGAGGGATACACATTTTAACTTTTTTTTTTTTTTTTTTTTTTTTTTTTTTTTGTATCACTGCCCAGACACAGGTTTCTTGTTAATTTTTACTTTGTAGAAGCTGGTCTTTTAAAGTAGATGATTCACTTGACATTATAAAATGTGTGTGTGTGTGTGTGTGTGTGTGTGTGTGTGTGTGTGTGTGTGTGTGTGTTAACACTTGCCACATTGTCCCAATTTGGGACAGGAAAGAAAGATATGTTTTTGGAGACTAACTTCCAACAACAGAAGAAAATGAAGAAGGGAGAGTTTCCATCCATCCTCAGCAAAATTCCCTCCATTCGATCTCAGTAATACAATTGAGTGGGTTATTTCTAAAGCAGAGATAGATGCATTGTGACAAAGTCCATCCTATTAATTTTGCTTATCATTGCTTAGTAAAGGCAATTGCTCCGGAATCTGGTGTCCAGTGTCACAATCTGTAATAAAGCATTTAGTATGTCCATGTGGGTTTCTCTGCCAGGAACAGGCTCAGGATGATGTCATAGGAATCATTTGGAGATTTTGGAAAATAATACTTCAATATATATTTCTTGGGAACAGGTTGCATATTTTCCTTATTTCCCTCTCTGTATCATCAAAGCATAGCATGATACCTGGAACATAGTAAGTGTTTAATAAAGGTTTATTGTCTATTTGTGGAAATAAAGAACTATATTTCACAACTTCTCTTTTTTTCTTCCCTTCTCCTAGCCCTGAGGGAAGGAAATAAAATCAATAACTAACAGAAATATTTTCTTTTCTTTTTTAAAAAAAATTTTTATATTATTTATTTTTTAAACTAATTTTTATAATTATAACATTTTCTTTGACAGTACATATGCATAGGTAATTTTTTTTTTACAACATTATCCCTTGTACTCCCTTCTGTTCCGAATTTTTCCCCTCCTTCCCTCCACCCCCTCCCCTAGATGGGGCATTCCCATACATATTAAATATCTTATAGTATATCCTAAGTACAATATATATGTGCAGAACTGAATTTTGTTGTTGTTGTTGCAAAGGAAGGATTGTATTCGGAAGGTAAAAATAATCTGGGAAAAAAACAAAACAAAACTAAAAAAAAAAAAAAAAAAAACAATGCTCACAGTTTACACTCATTTCCCAGTGTTCCTTTTCTGGATGTAGCTGATTCTGTCCATCATTGATCAATTGGAATTGAATTAGCTCTTCTCTATGTTGAAGATATCCACTTCCATCAGAATACACAGAAATATTTTCAATCAATTACTTCCCCAACCCTAGAAATGGTAAAATGTTTATATTTCTTTTGGAGGTCTTCGCTCTAAAGCCAGTTAAATTTCTCAAGAAAAAGATAACTGAAAGATCAAATATGTAAATTATATGCAGCTGATATAAAGTTCTTCTTCCTAACTTTAAAGGCAAAAACCACAGACATAAGGTGTTTCCCCCACCCCCCAGATAAATCTGTTCCATCACACACCAGCCATATATACATTATATCTTTTTCTAGTCCAGTAGGGGAGGATATGTTTCCTTACTCAGCTCTTACTCAGTTCTAATATAAGTTTTCTGGGGCCAAACATATCTAAAGGAAAGAAAAAATGTTAAATTTGGCATCTACAAATGAGAGTCTGGAAAATGAGGCATTTGAAGTCACTCCAAGTGCCAAAGTCAACAATAATTCCCAAAGATCTGTACTTGTATATCTTATTATAAAGACAACAACAAATTATTACTCACTAATTCAGACTAAATGAGGGTGGTTACAGAAATAGAATTTTATTAATTGTAAGGTCATACTATCAGTCAAAGGAAGATAAATGTTTCCTATTAGAGATCCTATTAGGACACCTGCTTCAATGAATAGATAGAATTTGCAATCAACATAATTACATGTCCTTGGGTGTTACAAATGTGTTTGAAAACTTCTTATTTACACTAATTGCAAAATGGGAAGATAGTTGTTTCATAGGGCATCATGTTTCATAAACAAAACCAAATGGATCTCTTTAAGAATCTGGTCCTGTCCTTTCTAATTTATTTCTATTTATTTTTTAGAAATAAATTTATTTCTTCCAGATAAAGACATAGGTTATCTGAGGAAGCTAGACCCATATCTCACCCTTCAATATACATGCACCAACTCTTAAAGAATTCTATTAAATGGAACAACCAAGATGTTACTGAACTTGGGATTCTAATGCTGTAGAGCCAAATGCTGGCATAAGATCAGGATCGATGAGGTGTTCAGCATTCCTGGGTTTCTCAGAGACCACATTCCCTAAAAACCTCATCAACCAAAAATCTACCACAGGCCCAATATGTTGACTCCAGGCCACCTAGGAAGCCAAAGTGTTTTGTTTGCTGTATTCTCCTCCCTCTCCACTCCCAATTGTTTTTCTTCTCCACCTTTTACAAAATTTCATTTGGTTGGCTTTTTCCTCCCATCTTTCTATCACTAGAATCCTTTAGGTCTTTTAAAAACAGAAGGGGAAAGTTTCACCAGCTATCCCAATAGGTTATTTTATTTTTTCCTTTTATAGCGTGTCCAGCACAAGGCAGCATGCTTAAAGATATTGCTGACATATTGTTCTATTTCCAGATCTAATTAAAGTGAACTACATTTGTCTTACTGTTATAGTAGTGTGTGAGGGTAACTTGTGAGGTGATTCTGTGGCAATCAGCCAGGATTCGAAAATCTTTGGTGTCCATATTATTTCCTGAGTTAAAGACCTTGGGAGGCAGAACTCAGTATAACCAACTGCTAGCCCTCATAGAGTATTTTACAGCATATCACTGAGACAACTAAATTTATACTGTGTTTCTTTCATAAACTGCAATGTATGTTCATTCATGAATTGACCAATTTATTGAATAGCATTTAGAGATGATTGTTCTTTTTTTATTATCTGAATTTATTTTGTCTCTTTGTCCTATTACAGGACCTACAGGTATGGATCTTTGGCAGCTGCTACTTACTTTGGCCCTGGCAAGTTCAAATGATGCTTTTTCTCAAAGTGAGGGTAAGTTATCTTTTTTTTTTCCCTTGAAAAGTTTTAAACAACACTGAACTTTGAGTAGGCAAAAGTTTTTCAAATCGAAGAATTCAGAATCAATTGTTTTGTTTTGTTTCACTGAATCCAACAAGAAAATGACAAGATTCATAAGACATTAGAAATTGGAGGAGAATTGCAATGTCAACTTTGATATTTTGTATTGGCATGTCAGAAATGAAACTTATAGCTACCTTAAGAGTGAGGGATGATGCTAGACCTTCAGCTTGGGAGAGGGAAAGAAATTTCACCAAAAATGATAGGGCTTCCTCAGTTCATCTGTGGCAAATGAGAGAGCCTAACTGCAGAGTCAGGATTTTGTTGATATTCTGAGAGGTCAAAGAGTAGATCTTTGAGCGAATTTTTCATTTCATATTAGACAAAAACAATTTTGGCTAGTGAAAGAACAAAAATCAGAGTAGGGATTAATGAATTTACAAATTCTGACTTGGTTTGTTTCTAGGAACTGATCAGGAAAATCTTTGAACTTTCTTTACCATCTCTTCACCACACAGGTTCCCCACTTTCCGTCGAGTGATATGTCTCATTGCATGTGAAGGTCAGGGCTCACAAGAGCAATGTGTAAAACAGAGGCTTACAAGAACATGTAGAAAGCCTGAGATCCTCCAGCTCTTCTTCCAGGGAGATGAAAGGGTCAAGTCTACTTCTGTTTTACTTGCATGGTGTTGATAGAGGGAAATAGCAACAAGTTTCTCATGCTACAGTGCAACTTGAGTTTGATGTCTTAAAATGAAAAGCTTGTGTTATACCCTGAGAAAACACTAGAAGAAATTATGACAGCTCCTTAAAATGAAACTTCTGGCCCCCAAAAAGCCCATAGTAGAAAGGTGTTTAGGGCAAACTGTAACTGGAAAGATGAGAGAGGAAAGAGAATGCAATTTTATCTTAAAAAATAATTTTAAAATATTTGCAAGAAGGCATTCATATTTCTTTGAAATACTTTGGGTCTTGCTGGTGTTATTTTTAAAAATGTGTCTAGATATCAGCAGTATGCAAGTGAGACATGTAGGGAACTGCAGACTTTATTTCAGCAGCTTTTCCCATGCCTGGTTTTAGAGTCTGGTTCTGAGCCAAAGAATGACAGCTAAGATCTGTGCCTGTAAAGAGCTAATGAGGGTAGCTTAATTTTTACTTTCTTCACTAATATTATTTTCACTTTCTCAGACCACTATGGGCAAGGTTGGAAGAATTTTTTAGTTGTAAGAATTGGAAAGAATAAAGAGTAAAAACTAAGGTGGAGGAAGAAGAAAAGGAGAGGGGAAAAAAGTAAAAGTGGGAAGGAAAAAAAATTTGGCTTAGCCAAGACTGGAAAGTAAAAGCTATTTCAATCCTAGAGAATGCACAATAGTGTCCTAACATGAGATGCTTTAATGCTTTGGCAAAGCCTGCACCCTCACCGAACTAATTCAGAAAAACCTTCTGTGGTAGGCCTCCCCCCCCCCCCCCAGGTTGTTACTTACAGGAGGAAATGGAAGGGTTTGCTAATGTCGATTAAACCTAAGGTAACTGACCTACCAGAGACATGCTGGTCTGTTGCAAATCTCTGCCTTCTTTATTAGTTCAGTAACCAACATTTCTTTTGGACTTCTTGTCATTCTGCAATATGATTTAGAAATGGCTTGGGTTTATTAATGATGGGGAATGACTGTTGAAATTAGCAAGTTTTTGCCAAGTCTCTGGCTACTTATCTAATAGATTCAGTCAGGGAGAGCACTTGGTAGGGGTTGAGCTCAAATGACATTCATGGGCCATGTGTTTTCTTTTACCACCAGATCTGGTCAATTGCCAATTCGTTTTATTTTTATTTTGTTTCCCATTGTATAGTACAAACAGAAAATTAAGGTGAGAAATAAATTTACTCTGGATTATCAGTCTCTTTACTTGAAATCAATTCAGAACACAGAACTTAAGTTTTTATCTTTGAAAATTAGTAGATTGAATGAAGGGGAGAAAAGTCACCTAGATAACAATGTGGTGCAGCAGACATCATTTTTAGCAGCATATTAGAAATAAATAAGGATCTGGAGTAATCTGACGTAGTATTCCTTGAAACATCTTCATTTTAAAGTATTAAATAACCATAAATAAAAGTATTAAATAATTTATTTATTATAAATATAAATAAATAATGAAGTATTAAATAAAATAATAAATTTTTCTTTGGTGAGAAATACATTACCTCTTAGGGGTCTTTTTCATTAAATCTTATTTCCCCATTAGAAATTAAATGGACAATAAACACTAAGGAATGTCATCATTGTACTGGATAAAATTCATCAATAGACTGAGCACTGTCAATTACCAGAAAAATCTTTCCATCTGCTTCTGACAGCAAGAAAAAAATAATTCCAGGGATGCTTCATTTTCAGAATTCCAGAAAATGCTAAACAATCTCAGTTGGTTGTACTAAATTGCTACTAATGGGGTTGCTTAATGAGAAATGCATTTTTATAAACTGTCTATAAAAATGCTGCCAGGGTTATGGCAGGTACTGTCTGTATCATAGCAATCAGTCATAGAGCATTTTCTGCATACTCACTGTGTTTCCGGTAGTTTAAGACCCTTGTCAGGATATGTGGGAGATACAAAGTGGAAGACACAGTTCCTGCCCTTAAATAGCCACCAATCTAGTTTGGGAGATGAGAGATCTATACATATGTCTCTTCTAGAGCACAAGGTATTCCAAAAGTGCTTGTTAAGTGATGTAAGGACTATTTCTCAATGCTGTGAAAGGGCATCAGGAGAGTACAACATGGTCTTTGGGTGATTTACTTAACTAATTCATTCTATTTGCAACCAGAAAAATAACTGATAAAATAGAAATATATATAT
The DNA here is from genome assembly GCF_048593235.1 of Sminthopsis crassicaudata. Classification (NCBI taxonomy): domain Eukaryota; kingdom Metazoa; phylum Chordata; class Mammalia; order Dasyuromorphia; family Dasyuridae; genus Sminthopsis; species Sminthopsis crassicaudata. The sequence goes on along the minus strand of NC_133617.1, from coordinate 617,192,348 downwards.
ATAGACTTTCCATACATGTGTGTATGTGCACGCCTAATGGTAATGGGGCGGGGGGAGTAGAAAAGGAAAAAAGAAAACTTTATTATATGATATATTATCATATTATGTTAGATGATAACTTTATTATATATTTAAAAGGAATAGCAAATTGTACATAATATATTTGCAGTTTCATGTGTGACCATCTTTTTATTATTTATGGAAATGCTTGCTTTATTCAATAAATTAAAAACAAAATACAACTTTTTTTTTTAAAAATCATTCAATGAATTTTTTTATCTCTGTATTTTAGCTTGTTGAATAGTTGGTTGGTTTATAGGTGCTATGGGGGAGAAAAAGGTGGAAAGGGCATAATCTCTGTCCTCAAGAAGATTATAATTTACTAGGAAATGTGGCCCAGTAAATAGGTGTGTAAATGTAGGTCAGTAAATATGGCCCTGTGTACTTTAGTTGTCTACTTTCATACCATATGAGGCTGAAGAAAATGGAGATGTTTATTTAGCCAAGAAAAGACTTAAATGAAACCTCGTAGTTGTCTTCATGTCTTTGAACATTTGTCGTGTTGTTGTGGAAAAGAATAAGTAGACTTACTTTGTTTGGCCTAAAAAGGCAGTGGATAGAGCACCAGCCCTGGAGCCTGAGTTCAAATCCAGCTTCAGACACTTAGTGTGTGATCAGAGCCCATCGTTTAACCCAAATTGCCTAAAAACAAACAAGCAAACAAAAACCACAAGGTATGTATGGTCAGGGACAATGGATGTCAGGTGAAAAGAGGAAAGTTTAGGTTAAATGTCAGGAAGAATTCTGTAACATTTGAAATAATCAATAAATCGGATATGCACATTGGACCTTATTAGAAGTCTTCAAGCAGCATTAATTAAGTTGTAATGGAAATTATTTTTCTTGTATGAGTGGGATCAGATTATGCTTTAAATTGAAGTCCTTCCATCTTAAAATTACTTGGCAGATTCCAATTGGTATTTTCTTGAATGAATAAAGAATTGAATATTTCTAAAGCACCTATGCTAAGGGCTAGAATTACAAATAGAAAAAGAAAGTAGTCCCTGGCATCAAGGAATTCTCATTCAAACTGGGGAAGGTAATGCATATGAGCTTCAGTGCAAAGCAGATGGAAAAGCTTGGATGTGCTAGGGGTACAGTGGCAAGACATGTACAAGGTTCCAAATCCTTAGGGAGCATTTTTGTCTACATCCTTGCATTTCTCTCTCCAATGGTCCTAGTCAGACAAGGTAATTGATGTTTTCATAACTACCCTCCTAACCTAATACTCTGGGCACATTCATTTAGACAGGAGACTTGATAATGAAATACAGGAACTTTAACAGATGGAAAATATTCCATGTCTCCAAGACAAGTCTAATTGCATTAGCTCACTTGCTTAGGAGATTCCTTCTACCTCTTGCCCTTTCCATCCCACTGTTTCTCTCCCTACTGCTGCTGCAGAATGAGAGAAGCCAGTTGGGTAACATAAGCCATCCATCTTCCTAAAATAGCCTTTGAGGAAAGGATCCATAAGCGATCCTTCCTGATTACTCACATCCCACTTTGGGGAAACCATACCCAAAGTTTCTCAAACCTGCCATTTATTATAAAGATAAGACTGGGAGGTGAGTCAGAACCAAGTTGTGAGAGCTTTGAATTGGGAAAAGGGGAACTAAATTTGTCCTTGAAGAACAGGTAGGTCTTAAATTGGAAGAGAGAACAGAGTGGTCCCCCACATTTACTCCATTTTGAACATATGATGAAACAACCCTATTCAGAGGCAGATCATGCAAAAGGAGCAAATCTTTCATATAAGAATACTTCCCTTTTCATTTGATGAGAATAGGTTAGACCAAGGAGCCTCTTAAAAGCAATATTTTAGTATCTCACAGCTTGAATGATTGATCCTACTAAGCATATAGTTATTTAAGTCTATATCATGATATATCAAACAAGTTATAAAAATAATAATAACTTATATTTATATAGTTCTTTAAAGTTTGTGATATGCTTTATATACATTATCTCTCTGTTGAACCCTATATAGGTAATAACCCTATAAGGTAAGTGGTATTATTATCCTCATTTTACAGAGGAGGAAACTGAGATTCATGGAGGTTCAGTAATTTGCCCATGTTTTGGGCATCAGAGGTTGCTGAATTTTAACCCAGGTGTATCTGACTTCAGCCCTGTATTTCACCATGTTGTCACCCTGATTAAGAAATTTGTGTTGTTAGTAATACCAAAATCTTTTTTAAAGACAAAAAAACAAACAAACTTTGAACTCCATTCATTCAACCAAGACACTACTCAAAAGTAGGGAGATTTCTCCCTATAATATAGAGAGCATATGAAGAGATTCACAGAGAACTTGGATGATTTTTTTCAATATATATCTTTTACCATCACAACTGAAATTCTCTAGCCTCTTGAGAACTGCCAAGACCCATCAAAATGTACTTCAGACTCCTAGAGCCAATCAGTAAATGGTACAACCTCAAAAGAAGATGGCCCTCCTGCAGCTACTCCGCTGCAGACCTTACCTACTCTTGGAGGGAGGGAGGTGTTCCATAGAGCTACTGCCATCAATACTGGCTCCCAGGAGAGGATGAGAAATATAAATATAAATATAAATGACTATGACTGCTTGGCTCACAGCTCTCTGTCAATAGATCTGAGCTACAAAGGAAGAGGAAGAGATTACTACTGTTATTACTACTGCTGCTAGAGGGATCCTGGACTTGCCTCCCATACCAAGGGTAGGGTACTGGGATCCTGTCTTACATAATTATAACCATACTTACCCACATGGTCCTTGTAATTCTGGATGCCACCCTCTCTGTATCTTAGGAAACTTTCTAAGACCATGCTTTTTTTGTTATTGAGAGGCGTCAGTTGTGTCCAACTCTTTATTACTCCATTTGGGTTTTCTTGGCAAAGATATTGCAGAAGTTTGCCATTTCCTTATTTGGTCATTTTACATATGGGGAAACTGAGGGAAACAGGATCACTCCAGTTAAGTGTATGAGAATAGATTTGTACTTGAGGAGTCTTCTGGATTCCAAGTCTAGTACTTGATCTACAGGCATCACCTAGCTGCCCATACCTAGTAGAGTGGTTCCCAAGTTGCATCAGTAAAGAGAATTAATTACTTCACTGGGAGTTTCCTATACAAGTGAAATCAAAGCTCTTCACTTAAAAAAAAAAAAAGAAAAAAAAAAAGCTTACATTTAAATAATGCTTTCTAGTCACTGAGTACTTTCACTTACATAATCTTATTTAATCCCCCATGACAACCAGATGAAAAAGGTGGGGCAGCTGATATTATCTCCCTTTTACAAGGAAGGAAATTTGTTCCAAAAAGGGTAAGAGATTTGCCTTAGGTCAATAGTATCTAATTTAAAAAGAAATAGGATCAGTGATGATCCCTATATGTGTCACATTGCCTTGATTTTAAACTATACTATTATCTGTGTTTTATAAAATTTTATTTATTTTCTAATTATATTTTAATTTGGCCCAAAATTCTCAGGGGTGTTACCTATAGGCTTCATGTTTAACATCTCTTCTTTTGGTTCCCTAACTGGGGATAATGTGTCTAAATTACACTGGAAGTACCTAGAAGTGACAGGTAAAGAAAGGGCTGTTTTGGGGTTTGTTTGGTTTTTTTTGGGGGGGAGGGGGTTGGTAGCAGCCCTTTTTATAGTGTCAAGAAACTGAAAAATTGAGTAGATGTCCATCAGTTGGGGAATGGCTGAATAAGTTATGGTATGTAAATATAATGTTCAATAAGAAATGATCAGCAGGCTGATTTCAGAAAAATGTGGAAAGACATAGATGAACTGATGCTGAGTGAAACAAGCAGAAGCAAGAGATCATTGTACATAGTAACAAGAAGATTATGTGATGATCAACTGTGATGGGCTTAGTTCTTCTCAACAGTACAATAATTCAAGGCAATTCTAATATATTTGGAATGAAAAATGCCATCCATATCCAGAGAATGAAATATGGAAATTAACTATGGATTGAAGAATAGTATTTTCACTTTTTGTTTGTTTTCTGTTTCATGTTTTTTCCCCTTTTCATCTTATTTTTCTTGCATAATGTGACAAATATGGAAATATATTTAAAAGAATTATACATATTTAACCTTAAAAAAGAAAGGCATTTTAATATTTTTCCAATTACATATGAAGAAATTCTTAACATTAATTTTTACAAAATTTTGAGTTCCAAATTTTTTTCCTTCCTTGCCTCTCCCCTCCTCTTCCTAAAATAGTAAGCAATTTGATTTAGGTTATATATGTGCCAACACGTAAAACATTATTTCCATATTAATCATATTGTGAAAGAAATAACCCAAAGGAAAACACATAAACACATACTAAGTGAAAATAATTTGCTTCAATCTGCAATCAGAGTTCATCAGTTCTTTTTCTGGATGTGGGTAGGATTTTTCATCATGAGTCCTTTGGAAATATGTTTGGTCAATGTTTTGGAACACTGCTAGAAGAGCTAAGTCATTTATAGTTGTTGTTACTGATTACAGTGTTCATTTGGTTGTGATCCAAGGGAAGTATTTTTGATGAAATAAGAGGTAAGATATAGAATATTCATTTTCTATACTGCTGCATTTCCTAATCAATTTTATCTTCTTTCAAAGCAAGCCATTCTTTTTATATATATATATTTTTATTTATAAAACATATGCATGGGTAATTTTTCAACATTGACTCTTACAAAATCTTTTGTTCCAAATTTTCCCCTCCTTCCCCCCATCCCCTCCCCTAGAAAAATCGGATCTAAAAAGAAAGGAAAAGCCTGAGAAGGATGCAAGCAAACAATAACAGAAAGAATGAAATTGCTATGTTGTGTTCCACACTTTGTACCCACAGTCCTCACTCTGGCTATAAATGGCTCTCTTCATTGGAAATGGGTTAAATCATCTCAATATTAAAGAGAGCCGTGTCCATCAGAATTGATCATCATATAGTCTTGTTGTTGCCGTGTATAATGATCTCCTGGTCCTGCTTATTTCACTTAGCATCAGTTCATATAAGTCTTTCCAGGCCTCTCTGAAATCATCCTGCTGGTCATTTCTTACAGAACAATAATATTCCATAACATTCATATACCACAGTTTATTCAGCCATTCTCCAATTGATGGGCATTGATTCATTTTCCAGTTTCTAGCCACTACAAAAAGTGCTGCCATAAACATTTTGGCACATACAGGTCCCTTTCCCTCCTTTAAGATCTCTTTGGGATATAAGCCCAGTAGTAACACTGCTGGATCAAAGGGTATGCACAGTTTGATAATTTTTTGAGCATAGTTCCAAATTGCTCTTCAGAATGTTTGGATGCATTCACAATTCTACCAATTATGCATCAGTGTCCCAGTTTTCCCATATCCCCTCCAACATTTGTCATTATCTTTTCCTGTCATCTTAACCAAGGTGAGAGGTATGTAGTGGTATCTCAGAGTTGTCTAAATTTGCATTTCTCTAATCAATAGTGATTTGGAGCACCTTTTCATGTGACTACAAATAGTTTCAATTTCTTCATCTGAAAATTGTCTGTTCATATCCTTTGAACTAATATAATTTGAATTGATTCTCTATATATTTTGGAAATGAGACCTTTATCAGAACCTTTGAATATAAAAATGTTTGCCCAGTTTCTTGCTTCCCTTCTAATCTTGTCTACATTAGTTCTGTTTGTGCAAAAACTTTTTAACTTAATATAATCAAAATTATCTATTTTGTGATCAATAATGATCTCTAGTTCTTCTTTGGTCACAAATTCCTTCCAACTCCACAGATCTGAGAGATGAACTATCCTATGTTCTTCTAATTTGTTTATAATATCATTCTTTATATCTAGATCATGAACCCATTTTAACCTTATCCTGTTGTACAGTGTTAAGTGTGGGTCAGTGCCTAGTTTCTGCCATACTAGTTTCCAATTTTCCCAGCTTTTTGTCATATAGTGAATTCTTATCCCAAAAGCTGGGGTCTTTGGGTTTGTCAAATACTAGATGCTATAGTCACTGACTGTTTTGTCCTGTAAACCTAACTAATCTATTTCTTAGCTAGTACCAAATAGTTTTGGTGACTGCTGCTTTATAATATAGTGTTAGATCTGGTACAGCTAGGCCACCTTTATTTGTTTTTTTGTGTTTTTTTTTCATTAGTTCCTTTGAAATTCTTAACCTTTTGTTCTTCCAAATGAAGTTTGTTATTTTTTCTAGGTCAGTAAAATAGTTTCTTGGGAGTTTGTTTGGTATAACCCTAAATAAGTAGATTAAAAGTTTAGGTAGTATTGTCATCTTTATTATATTAGCTCAACCTATCCAAGAGCACTTGATATTTTTCTAATTGTTTAGATCTGATTTTGTTTGTGTGGAAAGTTTTTTGTAATTTTGCTCATATAGCTCCTGACTTTCCCTTGGCAGATAGATCCCCAAATATTTTATACTATCAACAGTTATTTTAAGTGGAATTTCTCTTTGTATCTCTTGCTGTTGGATTTTGTTAGTGATGTATAGAAATGTTGATGATTTATGTGGATTTGTTTTGTATCTTGTAACTTTGCTAAAGTTGTGGATTATTTCTAATAGCTTTTTAGTTGATTCTCTGGGGTTCTCTAAGTATACCATCATATCATCTGCAAAGAGTGACAATTTGGTTTCCTCATTACCTACTCTAATTCCTTTAGTCTCTTTTTTATCTCTTATTGCCAAAGCTAGCATTTCTAATACAATATTGAATAGTAATGGTGATAGTAGGCAACCTTGTTTCATCCCTGATCTTATTGGGAATGATTCCAGTTTATCCCCATTACATGCTTGCTGATGGTTTTAAATAGATGAGAGCTAGCCATTCTTAATTATGCATGGTGTGGTAGGGCAGAATCATGGAGGATGAGAGCCTGGAATACCATCAGCCCACCAGCATTGGAGTGGGATTTATATGACACAGTTCTGTCAAAAAGGCTAAATGATGATATCATTGCTGCTTGTGCCTCCCCTATACAGTACCCAGGTCTGCTTGCTCCCCCAATCTAGCCCAAGCCAAAAAAAAAAAAAAAAAAAAAAAAAAAAACTTAGCCTGTCAGTAGCTTGAAAACATGCTAACTAGTCAAGGGGTTGCATAGGATTTACAATTCTATCTTTGAAAATAGAACTTTCAAATTATACTGTGGGGTCTTTTGGTACTGCTACAGATTTTCCTAGCATAGACCAGCCCTGACTCTTTGGCATTTGACAGAGGGTCTTTTAAAAAAGGTGATACCATTAAGAGAATGAGTCTGGGATTTGAAATTAGATAACATGTCCTAACTCCACAATTACTAGCTTTGTGAACTTAAGTCAGTTAAACTTATCAGAACTTGTTCATTCATCTTTAAAATGGACATGATAATACAAGTACTCCCTATTTCACAAGGATCTGGGATGGTGGGGATGATGGATATATATGTGATAATGTATGTCCAAGAACTTGAAAGCTATAAAGTAGTTTACAAATATTACCTCTTATTATTCTCAGTTCTAGCTTCATAAGCATTCTGGGAAAGTTCAGCTGTAAGGCAGATCATCTGGGTTTACAGTATCCGAATATACACTGGATAAGAAAATCTTTAGAAAAATGGTAAAATAGGAGGACTACATTGGGGAAGGAGCATTGGATTTGGAGTCAACTGGACCTGAGTTAAATTTCTAGTTCTACTTATTACCCATGGTGATACTTGTCAAGCCAATTTATCCCCCTAGAAGTGAGTATACTAGTCTATGAATTGAAATAGATGTTTCTAGTGTTTGTCGCTCCTTTGATAGTTCTGAATTCTGTGCTATTTGTCTCTAAAACCTCATGCGACACCTTTACCTCTCCTTCTCCTGCCTCAAATGTCACAAATGCAAAGATCCTGTGTATGTATAGTGAAAAGTTCTTCTGGGCAAATTTGGATCTCTTTTATGAGACTCATATCAAAGCATGAGGGTGCAGCTGCTGGCAACTAATCGATGGCTTCCTCACTTATCATTAGTTCATCAATAATTATCAGCTCAAAGGTGATGATGAAGTGGAATATTTACACACCTTGAATGAAATCTGTTGCGATTCATCCTTCAAAGGTAATTTCTCCTTTAAGCCAGAGGCATTGCATAACCATGCTAAAATGTCAGAATGCCATGCAACACATACTGTCAAGCTGAAATGCAAGGGAGGTGGGTGGAGGTGGTTTCTTCTTCTGTTATGTATTTCCAGATCACTAAAATTAATTTTCAGCTTATAGTCCCAGAATTGTAGGAGAGGCTTGAGTTTCTATGTCTCCTTTAAAAGGCTTTGAATATGAAATTCACTTTGCAAGACTATGTGAGAAATTAGATTGTGGAATTATACTTCAGATAGTGTGATTGTAGATGCCAGAACAAGAAGCAACATGTTGATGGGTTATAATGTGCCCACAGGTGAAGAAATGATTCCTGGTGTTAGGATTCAGGTCTCCCTGAAAGAGAGGGAGGGAGCAGGAAATGTGAGGAAACTTACAGGTGTGCTGTTTTACAGATGTGTAGCTTCATTTGCGTCAAAGTTTTAAAAGGAGTTTTAATGAATCCTTTGTTTCTAGCCTCTCTGAGGTGCAAAATGCCTGCTTGTACAATCAAACCTCAGTCATTAGGAATAATTGGTGGGAAGGGAAGAAGATAAAAGAAGGGAAAATATTGGGAAAAAACGGAAGGGAAGGGAAGGAAAAGGAAGGGAAGGGAAGGAAAAGGAAGGGAAGGGAATTGACTATCATGCCAAGTTTGAATTATAGGCAAAGACTTGGGTTCAATCAATCAATCATCTAGAATCTATTAAGTGCCCGCTATATGCCAAGTAAAGCTTTAGAGATGCAAAAAAAAAAAAAGTTAAAAATCAAATCTTGCTCTCAAGAAGATAATTTTGTAGCCCCCCTTTTTCAGATGAGGAAACTGAGATAACCAAGGTGACAGAGCTAGTATTTGAGGTAGCATCTGAACTCAATTCTTCCTGATTCCAAGTCTAGTATCCTGTGCAATTTGCCATGTGCTTTGAAGATCTCCTGGCTCTTTTTCATGCGTTCTTTGTCCGTGATGGTTAGGCTTTCCTGATGATTGCTTAACCTTTTGGCTTTCTCATTAGTTACCCAATACTCCTGGTGTTCTCACCAAAGTCCAATCAAAAAAGTGTAAGCCATGTCAGAAGCCAGACATTTGCTTCAGTAGGAGCTGACAGGTGGTAAAGTACCAAATTTCACTTCATCCCCTTGCAGTTGGTAAGTATATTTTCCCCTACATGAGCAGGTCTAGACACAACGTGCAGAAGGAGAATGAAAAAGAATAAGGCTCCGAGAGGGACACAGCATGAATGAAAACAGACTTAGCTTTCTGATTCCAAATTCCAGCAAAGCACCAGCTCTCCACGTGCTGAGGTCCTAGTCTGGCTTGGTTCAAATGCCAAGTACTGCAGGACAGCGGTCTGGGTGTTCATGACTGTGCCAGACACTGCTTGCATGGTGTTAACCTTGCCACTCAACATCTCCGGATGTTTTCATGGAGCACGTTGACTAGTTCCCTCTCATGGGATCATCCTGCTCCCTCAGAGCATGACTTTCTTGGAAAGCATTCCTTCAACAGTAGGAGGATGTAGATGAATTCTACATCCATCTCCCTGGAGCACACAGCAACCATCATGGGTATGAAATAGAAGTCCCTGCAGCTTCTTCTGTACTGTAATCTCTGCTTTCTTCCTTCTCTTCCTTGGTTTGGTGAGTTAATAACCTGAGTTCTCAGATACTACAAGTCCCAGTTTAAAACAGATATTAATGTTCCATTAAATATCACAGTGGAGGTGTGCAGAAGAACTTGTTGAATTTTTTTACACTTTTTTAATTATGTGGACATCAATCAGGGCAGAACAGAGAGGTCAAGTCTATATGTATTTATTAAGCACCACCTATATACTACTTCCAGCTTGGATGAAATAGGGAGACTTAGTGACATCATAATTAGGGGTCAAAGCTGGCAGTCAGGGAGCCCTAAGTCCAATCATAGACAGGATATACTCTGGGTTGGGGTGAGGAAGCTCCTTTACTGACAGAGAACTGCCCCCTCCAAACTGAGGAAATTACAGATTATTTACATATTCCCTGTTTGCATATTGTTAAACATCACAGTCACACTCTGACCGGCAAAAAAGTCCTTAATTGGCCTCTGTGACAACATCCCCCTCCATTTTTCTTTTCAGGTTTTATTCCTCTTTGACCTAGATCTCTAATGAAGCTACATCAAACCACAGTGACCCACATAGACACACAATGATGTGAGCTTTGAAATCAACTTAAAAAATACATGGACAATACAGTGGAAGTGATTATATGATAGGATTTCTGCTACTTCCTAAAGATACAGAGAAATGTATTGATTGACACAATAGGTCTTAATAATTCACGATTTGGAAAATTTGTATAATGTAAAGGAAAACAACACTGAAAGACCTGAGAATGCTGATTAATGCATTTCAATCATAAGTACAGAAATGGACTTATGGTGTAGGAGATCTCTCTTGGCAGAGAGGGCTATAGGTAGGAAATCAGGCTGATGTTTTCAGAGATAGCTGATATAGATATAGACATAGCTTAGCTATATTTGTTCAAAGCAAGACTTTTGAAGGGGAAAGTAGAAAAAGAATCAAAGAGAAGTAACTAAAAAGATGATTAGTAAAATATTTTTAAATGTTCTTAAAAACTAATTTTATAGTCATAAAAATAAGAGATGCTAGGGTACACATAAAAAGTTGTACCTGAATATTTAGATTATCTTTTTAATAAAGAATTAGAGAGTATTAATTTTACAAAGTCCCTTCCTTTAGGATCAAATGATTCAATGAAGATATGGTTCTTTGGTAATTAATACTTTTAGTTTTGGGGTTGTTGGGTTTTTTTAAGTTCATGAATCAAAAGGCTCTGTGATCAGAATAGGCACTTTTGCTTGGCTTAGTATAAGCAAATGGGCATTGGGTCTATTAAGAACTTGGCTAGTTAATAAACTAGTGTGTAAACTTGGAGAATAGTCTTCTTATGAGACAAAAAGTCAAAATGTTGAATGTAGTTTTCTGGAAACAACTTTTGTCCCATAATGATTTTATGGCTATCTTCAGACCCCATTTAAAGACCTACCTAAAAGAGGAATATGAAATATAACTATCAATGAAATGGGCTGCTTTAAGAAATACTGAGTTCTCATCTCTGTTTAAACTGAAGTTGATCATCTATCAGGAATATTGTAAAAGGATGCCTCTTCCCAGTTATTTTAGATAGAATTTGTTTGTACTTTAGGTATAGCTATACAAATATTGCAAAATAATAAAAATTATTTATATAGAGAGATGAATGTATCTAGATAGGTGCTTATGTATATGTAAATGTGTTTGTATATATGTATTTGTTTCTCTAGACAAGATAACATTCATGGGGAGAGTGGCTGTTTAATTTTTGCCTTTTTATTCTGTCTGGTACAATGCCCCACACATGATACATGCTTACTAAATGGTGGTTGGTTGATTGGTTGGCTGATTGAGAGAGAATTATCATTTCTAGTTCTAATCTGTGAGTCTGGTTTTATGATTCATATGCACACTCTATAAAAAGAGACATCACTGTGATGTCGTCTTCTGTACTTAAATTTTTAAAAGTTTTAATTAAATTTGTTGGACTATACTTTCACAAGCTGGACTAACACATTTTAGAAATGTTTTCCACAAAAAGATATATTTCTCACAAAACATAAAAGCAAGCAAGAGATCATTTAGCCAAACCACCTGTTTTACAGATGAGAAGATTAAGGCTCAGGGGGTAAAGACTTGCCCAAATTGAAACAACTAGTTAGTTTGGCCTAAAAGCCAAATTTTCTGCTATAGTGAGTGTTCTATTTACTAACCTGCCTTCTAACCTCAAATTAACCAGATAATTTCTTTCACAGAAACTTTACCATCTTGGTTATCTGAAATTCTACTCTTCCTAAGAAAATTTATCTAAACAGCACTGCCAGAAGTCGCATATTTAGTGTGAGATCATTCAATTTATTGGCCATCTTAATGACCATTGAGCTGATTCTTCAAATTTTTAAAAAGCCCTTAAACTAATATTGTGACTGTTTTGCAAAAAGAACTTCATACTCCGTTTCATACACATAACACATTCCAGTATCGTGTTCAGCTCAGGCCCCACACACATGCACCTTCCTCACAGAGGCAGAAGATTGGAATTAACTCTGCCAAAATTTTGAAGCTGTGATTCCAAGACTTTTAAACAGCTGGGGTTTAAACTAAGCTATTCCTCTAAGCTATCTTCCCTAGGGCTTCCTGAATTTTAAGAAACAGCTGAAGCTATGAGGGTTCCAAGAGAGGCTAAACAATACATCCATTCTTCATGAAATATGTGGAAGTATGTATCCAGGTGCTAACTAGCTAAATTTGCTTCTTTTAAAGAAATAAGGAAGAAAAAAAATAATAATCCTCCTTCCCAGGACTACAAGAGATAATAAGAAGGCATAGCTATTCATTCACATGTTTCTAATTGGGGCAGCAAGAGAGGGAAAAGAGGAAGAAGCTATTTTGATCATTCCCAGGCTTCCAATTGGAGGGAGGAGGCAGTAGCCAGTGAGGGCCAAAAAGCAGCTTTATCTAGGTCTATCAATAAATATTTGTAGGATGAACATAAAATCAAAAATAGCTATCTAGCCTTTATATATTTCTTTACGGTTTGAAAAAAAACCACTTTACAAATATTATCTCATTTATCCTCATAACAACCTTATAATATAGGTTCTATTATCTCCATTTTACATATGAAAAAACATCATAAAATAACAAAGAAATTTAGTAATTAACCTAAGGTCACACGAACTCCTAAGTATCTGAAGCTACATTTGAATTCAGGTCGTCCTGATTTTGCATCTAGCATTCTTGATATAGAAAAAAAGCTCATTGAACATGTTTAAGTTTTCAAGAGCCTTGGACCCAGGTTACACACTGTACCATCCTAAGAAATGGAGCAGGATGATGCTAGAAAAAGAATTAGAGACCGAGAGTCAGCCAACCTGAGTTCTAATCCAAGCTTCATCAAGAACCAAATCATGGAACCTCCCTGTTTTAAGTTTTGCATCTGGAAAATATGATGATATCTGACCTACCTACTTGACAGGATTATTTTAAGGTCTAAATAAATATGTAAAAGTGATTTTGGGGGAAAAAAAAAACAGTTTTCCACACCTATAAGGTAGGGCAGTTATTATTATGGGACACTCTTTACTGAATAAAACAATATCAAGTCAATCCATCAAGGCTGAGGAAAACTCCTCTTTACCCTATATGTAATGTTAGAGTTTTACAATGCATTGGTTGGTATTCCTGAACTATTTTTTTTCCTCTTTTTATTCTGTGCAATAAGGGATGATCCTCTGGGAGGGGGAGGGGATACATTGGGAAAGATTGTGGATATAAATATAGAAGATATTGATAAAAAAAATGTACTTTTTAAAATCCTTCTTTGCTGTACCAGACAAGTAGTGAACATAATAATATGAACTTTAATAATTTTTCCAATAGAAATTAAAGTGTGTTCTGAGAATTATGTCTTCAGTACATTGCCAAGGCTCTGAGGTTGCTTAAATGATCACGTAGTATGTTCAGATTGGAAGGAATAGCACATGTGAAGTTGTCCTATATGTATATTTCTCCCTGTGTCCCTGCCTCTCTCACACATGTCTGTTCCAAGCATGCAAACGTGTTCCACACAAACATCATTAAGGACTAGCCACAAATCCTCAGAGACTGATGAGTAATGCCAGGTTAAGGCAGTAGCTTGGTCCAGATTCTATTCTTAGATTTAGATATGTTTGTTTCTTGCATATAAAAGAGGACAAGTAATTTAATTTAAAAAAAAACACACAACTCAATCAGCATCTATTTTTATGTGACTTTCTGGTGGTCACTGTTATCCCACTCTCTCTCTTCCTCTGGGTCTGTGGGACTTGCAGATTACCTGCAAGCACCAAGCAGGAAATTTCTGAATCAAAGTACCAAAGTTTTACATTTTTATTCATGAAATGTTAGAACTTAAAAAGATGTCAGAGATCAGCTAGCCCCATGCCTTCCTTATACGTAGGAAATCTAGATTCTCTCTCCTTCTATGCAGTTGTGGATAAAAGCCATGGTTTACCTGCAGCATTCCTCCTGAATCATTACCTATTTCATTTGTTTTCTTTTTGCTTAGGTCTGGTCTTGGAATCAAGAACACTTGGGCCTAAGTTTTCCTTTTGATTCATTCTAGGTCAAACCTCTTAACTTCTCACTACTACAGGCAATCCCCATAAAACTATAAAACACAGACTAGTTGAATGAATGGAGGAAGTTCTCACATCAGGAATGACCTAAACCAATGTTGTTATTGATTTATACTGTGTATGTAATGTAATGTATGTATGTAATGATGTTGAAAATGAGCCTTCTGATTGGTAGGAGATAGGATACTAGGTGGATCTCTATCCTTTATTTTTATTATTTTTTCTGAGACCTTTCTTTCTGTCATTTGCTCCACTGCACACTAATTGTTCCATTTCCATGATGCTCAGAACAATGACTTGTGCTGCTCTAAGAGCTATGACTTGGATTTGTTTTGGTAACAAAGTCCCACACTCTTGATTGTTTGTACGGCACTCAACAAATGACATATCATTTAACCCCCACTGATGAGTGGCAACGCTTCCCCAGAGTGTTTTCAGTCATGCTCTCTTGATGGTCGTGAGTACTGAAGGGTGGTAGAGTGACCTGTTAGCCCTCTAGGAGCATTTATTTAAGGAAGCACAAGAGCTTAGGATGATTGCAAAGCCAGCTGTTGAAATTAATATAATTGGTGAGAGATTTAATTTCAACAGCCTAAGACATATATTTGCCACTAGAGAGCTCAATCTGTCATATTTAAATGCTCATTACTATACAGTATTCCTCAAGCTTAACAGCCAATGGGTTCTTGCTAAAATAAGAAATATTCTAGGATTGTTTTTGATTCTCACAAATGAGAGGCAAAGCTTTCAAGTGGATCTGTTGGTGTAGCCAAATCCTGGTAGTCATTATTTTGGTAGTCAGTTCTATGTTAAAAATGTGGGGGATGAGGGGGAAGTGCAGTATGGAAACATAAGTATGCAGAGAGGGATTCCTTGTTCTAAAGAAGCATGTTGTAGTGGAAAGGACAAGGAACCCAGCTGTAGAGGGTTCTACTCACCAATTGTTATAAAAACTAATTTGTTATGAACATTTTTAGCAAGTTGATAAACTTACCTGAGCTTTAGACTTCTCATCTATAAAATGGGAGTAATAATTCCTAAAAAAATAAGAAATTATCCAATAGGGTTGTTGCTTGGTTCACTTTAGATAATATGTCCCAAAATATTGTGTAAATTGTCAAACATGTGACATTATTAGTCAAGACTGAAATTTAAGGCCCAGTTCCGCCACAACCTGTGTGATTTTTGGAAATTATGTTAGCCCTCTGGCTAAAGTACATGTAAAATAAGAAATTAGACTATGTCTAAGGTCCCTTTTAGATATAATCTTCAATGAGAGAGAAATTGGCCTTCTATTTTCCTCATTCATAACCAGTACCAGGAAACCAAAAACCACAAATCACTCAAATTCTCAACTCACGATGATCTGAAATTATTTGAAGTCCTTCACCTAATCCTTTCAACCACTTCTGTAGAACAGAGCATGGGAACAGATTTGAATTTTACACCCTAATCCTTCTACCTTTTTCCCTCTAGGGGAGGAGCCAGTGACCACTGTAATATCTAAAGGGAGAAATGAGAGGAGTGAATTGTCAGCAAACTGGTTCGCCCCCACTACTCAAAGCAGCTATCTCTTTGTCTCTGTCAGGAGTTTTCTAATTTCCTAGGTAGAAAAGGCCGCCTGCATGTCTCCCTACTATTGGTAGAATCATGGGCCGCTTTGTCTATGTATTTATTGTTGTTCAGTCATTTTTTTTAGTCGTGTCCTACTCTGCATGGCCCCATTTGGGGTTTTCTTGGCAAAGATATTAGAGTGGTTTGCCATTTCCTTTACATTTTTACAGATGAGGAAACTGAGGGAAACAAGATGAGTGATTTGCCTTGGATCACACAGCTAATAAGTGAGACCAGACTTGAACTCAGGAAGATGAGCCTTCTTGACTCTATTCACTGTGCCACTTAGCTTCCCTATGTCTCATATGTCTATACACTATCTACATAAAATTTACATAGAAAATATACAATATTATGAGATTTAGATCCAATACCAAATATTTGGGTTCAGGCATATCACAAATTCACAATGATCTTTCTCTTTGCCAAAAAACCATTTTTATTTATTTTAGGAGGATACAGACAAAATGAAGAGGTAAAATAGACATAAAGGGGTAAATCTGAAATAGATTTGGAACAACATATCGTTAGCAAAGAAAGGGGTTTTAATAATTAATAATGGAAAAGAAAAGTTCCCTAAAGGAACTCACAATTAACCAGGAGAAAGGGAATAACCCATGAGGTAGGAGTACACCATTGACTGGCCAGCTAAATCCATAAAGGAATTTAGCATCCTATAAGAGTTAGTTATCTATAACAAGGAGAAAGATACCATGAGACATGGGAAAGGGAGGAAGAGAAAGAGACCATGATGCAGAAAGCCATGGTGGGCTAATCCAAAGGGATTCAGGAAAGATGGAATGGGCCATGAGCAGATTTATAGGGGAAATTTAACCTTGGGAGTTTGACATCATAACTTGGTTTTCTTATTGAATGTAGTAAATTGGGGTTACTGAAAACCTCCATGGGGTAAGACTGTAAGGTTGAGTTGATCCCCCTCAGTGCCCTTCCTTCCTCACCTCAGGGAGTAATCTTGTCAGTACTTCAGGCTTTTTCTGCCAATCCCACCTAGTAACCCAGGTCTTCATCAATATGACTTCTTATGCCTTTTTCATAAACTCATAAAATGTCAACTCTAGTAGGACCGTTAAAGCCACACTATTAGCCACATTACTTTACCCTTGAGAAAACAAGGCCCCAAAGGGGCAAAAGTGGCTTACCAATTATCCTACACCTTTTCAAATTGCATTTTTAAAGTTTTTGAATTGAATGTTTTCAGTTATTGGTTTTTATTTTCCTTTATTCTCCTTTATTACTTTAATTTTATTTTTTCTTTTTATTTATTCATATTTAATTTTATTGCTGAAAATTTAATTTAATTTTTATTTATTTTAATTTTGTTTTTTATTTATATTTAATTTTATTACTGAAAATGTCTCTGGGCATCTGGATGGCCCAGTGAAACCTAGAGTCAAGAAGACTTGCATTCAGACGTAGTCACAAGTATTTATTCCCTTTCTCCTTCCCTTTCTCTTACCTCTATCTTTGCTTATGATGGTTTGACAAAAGAAGGTGATAATGTTATTTGTTTGCCTGTTGTCTCCTCCATTAGATCACAAATTCCTTAAAGGTAGAGACTGTCTCTTGGCTCTTTTTATATCCCAAATATTTAACATAGTACCTCACACATAGTAGGTATTTAATAAATATTTATTGACGATGATGATGATTTCTCTTTTTATTCTCATGATCTCAGCAGCTACCTAATATTTTAAATGAGTCGTTTTTCTCAAGCTTTTTACTTAGGAATCAAAATTTAAGTTTTATGACAGTTTATTTGACATATCATGGCCCCTGGTTTCACTTTCAGATGATTACACTGTTTTGTTTTTCTGAGGTTGTTTTTCCTAAGTGGTTTCTAGTTTTTTTGTTTGCTTGTTTGTTTTTAATGAAAAATTTAAAATTTGCCACCTTATTCCAGACATCTCTACCTTTACTGCCCTTCCTTTAGTATTCTTGAATCTGGTAATTATAATGAAATTAGTAATGAACATCAGAGAAGCCAAAAATCCTGGAGACAAAGGAAAGATAGGAGAGAGACAAATAACTGATATCTCTTTCTGAAACCTCAGGACCTACCTCCACCAATCATCTCTCCTTTGTATCTATCTATCCCTTAGGAGTTTGAGAAATGACTGGTTTCCTGACCTTAGTAGTCTGTAGTGATAAGCATTCCCTTCTTGCCCTGAGAGGAAATTGGGACACTTGTGATACTTAATTGAGAAGATAAATCTATCTCAAAATCACGTCTGAGAGTTCTTAAGGGAGACCCTCCAGTGTTCAAGATATAGACTTGACAGAAAGGGATAGGAGTGAAAGAGCTTAGCACCAAGAGTGTGCAAACAGTCTGCAGCCCTCATTGGGATTTAAAAGTGAGATAAAAAGATTTCCAGGATGGCAGTCAGTTCTTAAACTGATTCTTTCCTCTCTCCTCCAGTCTCTTCTCACCTGCCAAGAAACTTTCTCAGCTCTCTCCAATCTTAAAAAGCCTTCCTTTGATCAACTCATCTCCGCTAAACAATCATTCCATCTCTCACCCCTTTCACTTCTACACTACTAAATTATAACAGTTACTTCCATATTTTTTTTTTGGTCATTTCTCAACATCTCATTAACTGACATCTCTTTTTAAGCCTATTTCAGCTTCCTCTCAAAATTCACCAGACTTCTTTATGGTCTAAATCCAAAGGCTCTATTTTAGTCCTTATTGTCTTTGATCTTTTTAAAGCATTTGACAATTTGACCATTCCTATTCTACCCCTTCCCCAATCTGAATTCCCTCTCCTAACTTCCCTCTTGCCTCTTTACTTATTTCTTCTTTGTCTACTCCTGTGCACCCCTCCCCCTTGAATCAGGAGGACTTAAATTCAAATCTAGTCTCATATATCCTAGCTATGTAAGCCTGGACAAGTCTCACCTTATCCCAGTCCTCTCAGTTTGCCTCAGTTTTCTCATCTGTAAAATGAACTGGAGAAGGAAATGGAAAACTTCTTCAATATCTTTGTCGAGAAAACCCTAAATGGAGTCGTGGAGAGTTGACTCTCAATAGCAATAAATGACATTTTATTGTAAATGTTATAGCCCCTGGTTTCACTCTCTGGGGTATTTTTTAGGTTATTTTTCCTAGATGATTTATAGTTTTTATTAATAAAAATTTTGCTACTTTATCTCAGTAATCTCTAACCTTACTGCCCTTCTTTCCTAATTCCTTAAGGTTTCTCTTCTCTAAGATTCTATCTTCAGCCATCTCTCTTCTTCCTCTACATTCTCTCCCTTGGAAAGCTTATTCATCTCTATGGCTTCAACTATAGTTCATCATCTCTATATAGGTGATTCTTCAATACATATCTTCAGACTGGGCATTTTTGAAATCAAATGTTTTATATCTGTGTCTTCACCTGCCTGTGGGACATCTTCAGCAGAATATCAAAACAGCTCCTCAAATTCACTGTATCCAAAAGCAAACTTAGGGCTTTACCCCTAAAAGATAGGCCCTCTACCGACTCTTCTATTCCTGTAAATGAACAATCCTATTCATTTAATCACCCATGTTTGAAAACTTTGATTTTTCTTCTTTCCCTAAACACTAATAATTAGTTAGTTGTTACCTTCTATTGGTTCTGTCTCCCATTCTGCCCTCATTCATATCTTCTTTGTGACCACCTTAAACTGTTTCAATGCCCTCTTAATATGATTTTGTACTTTCACTTTCTCTGGCATCTGATCCATCTTTCCCTTCATTGTCAGATTAATTCTCCATATTCACAGATCTGATCATGATCCACTATTTAAAAAAAAAAAAGTTTATGGTTCCTTGGGGGCCTGCCATATAGAGTTTGTATTTTCTTAGCCTGGAATTTCTAGGCTTCCATTACTTGCCACTGCCCTGTCTTTCCAATAATGGTCTTGCCTCTTGCCCCTTTCCTCCTATTGCACCTGCTGAAATTCTTCTTGGATTTTGAGGGACCATTTCAAATGGCAAACTCCCCAAGCCTTCCAATCAGTAAGATTTCAGTCCCCTCTACTCCACATCACCCTCCGTATCTCACTTACTATTTTCATTTCCCATCTCTTTTTGTGCTTATGTTATCTCATTTTAAAATTTTTAGTGGTTTGGTGCAGAACTGGGCCTGGAGTCAGGAAAACCCAAATTCAAATATGGCCTCAGAGACTTATTACCTATATGACCCTGCCCAAGTCACTTAACCCGTTTTCTGCCTCAGTTTTCCTTAACTTTGAAATGGAAAATAATAATATAACCTACCTCTTGAGATTATTGTGAAGATCAAATCAGATAAAAAGTTATAAAGCACTCAGTACAGTGTCTGGCACACAGAATAAAACTATATAAGTTTTAGCTATTATGGATATGTGTATGTTTGCTGCCCTAACAAGACTACAAAGTATATAAGGGCAGGGATGGTGCCATATATAATCTTTGCATCTCCCTCATTGCTTAATCCCAGTGTTTGTTGTTTTACTTGTTTTTTCAGTTGTGTCCAATTCATCGTGACCCAATTTGGGGTTTTTTTTTGGAAAAACATTCTGGAGTGGTTTTGTTTAGAATTTCCTTTTTCTATCTCATTTTACAGATGAGGAAATTGAGGCAAACAGGAGAAAAATGACTTGCCCAGGGTCATACAGAGAGTAAAGGATGAGTCTTCTTGACTCCAGTCTGGCACTTTATCCACTGCACCACCTATCTGGTCCCTAGTCCTAGCCCAATCCACTACACATTATTGTGTGCATAATAAATGTATGTTAAAGGTAAAGTTAAAAGTGGACATACTTAAAGGTCTGTGCTCATCAAGCCTGGTTATTATAAAGTGGAGTTATTAATATTATTTAATTCAATTCAACAAGTATTCAATAAACTCTTCTAATGTATAAAGCATTGAAAATAGGATTTTTTCTTTGAAAATCTTGCATTGATTGTCATTTGGTATATTTGGTATAAAACAACATATTCTCTGTGGAAAACAACATAGACTTGGAGTCAAAAAGATATAAGTTCGAGATCTTCACTTAACTGGCCATTAGAAAAGGCACTAACTTCTGTGAGCTTTAGTTTTTCTCATCTGCAAAAATGGGGGATAACAATATTTTGCCCTATCTCTTATACAGGGTTTGTTTGTAGGATTCAAATGAGAAGATTTTTTGTAAGGTGCTTTGTAAGCTATAAAAGGCCATTTAAAAAGTCAGCTCCCATTACTGCTCCGTGAAGCTCAGCAACACCCACTAAAGTCCTATGGAGCTAAACTCCCAGCCAAAGAATATCTCACCATCCCACAGGGTCCAGCAAGCTTGCTACACAGGAAAATGGAATCAGCTGACTTGAGTTTTGCCCTCTCTTTTTGCTGTTGTTTTTGATCCTTTTTTTTTTTTTTTTTTTAACCCTTGGCTGTTTATAAACCGGTTCCTTGTTTCTTTTACTGCTTAAAAGGGGGAAACAGAAAGAATAACTTTTAAAAAAATGAACATAAATAAAAGATAAAAAAGTTTTCATTTGGAAAACTTTTTTTTCTTTCACCCATCACTGTTTCATTGTTGTTATAGGAAGGCAGCAATAGAAAACCGTTTCTGTTTTCTTAAATAAAGAAACTGGCACATATAGGTGCCTAGAGAGATCATCCTGTGTAAGGGCAGAGAGCAGTATTCTTCTTTTCCATTCTGTTTTCTGGGTCTGGCTAAAAAAAATATTTTTGTCTGTTGCACTTCAGTGAAAACCAGCCATTTTTCTCCTTTTGCAGCCAGTGCTAAACTCAAGGAAATAGGAGTTTCACAGGAAAAGCAAAAAGCAGGCTAGAGATAAGATATAAAAAATATTTTTTTCTTTCTTTTTTTAGAAGGGCTATAAAGACTGGGTTGTACCCACTTGTGTATAATTTATTTTTTTCACACAACCTACTTTTCCAAGGGAGATTAAGGAATCATTGACTTTGCTCCAGAAGCAAAAGTAAGAATGTAGTACAAAAAAAGTATTAAATTAAGAACTAGGATCTTGGGTTTCTAGTCTCAAGTCCCCCTCTAAACAAGTCAAAACAATGTGTCTTATCTTTTTCTGATACTTAATAATCACAATCAGCTACTGTGAAGACAAAATAAAGTCACAGAGGTTAACTAGTCCAATACCCTAATTTAACATGTTTGGAAAGGAAGGTTGTGGCTTGCTGAAGATCACATAATAATATTAGAAGCAGGATTTTCATCTAAACCCTC
The DNA here is from genome assembly GCF_048593235.1 of Sminthopsis crassicaudata. NCBI lineage: Eukaryota > Metazoa > Chordata > Mammalia > Dasyuromorphia > Dasyuridae > Sminthopsis > Sminthopsis crassicaudata. Next base: position 617,170,147 of record NC_133617.1, on the reverse strand, counting down.
CAATGTTAAAGTCATTTAAGACTTTTCCACTATACCATAAGTATAATTAGATAGATAGATAGATAGATAGATAGATAGATAGATAGAGATATACGTATTTATAAGGGAGGGGTGTATATATGTATAAGTATGTGAATTTATGTGTTTGTACACACACATATATGTTTGTGTAATATATACATATATGTGTATATAAAAGCAATTTAGAGAAAAGATTTAAAAAGCAGTATAACACATTTCCAAATGCGAAATATCAATAATTTGACAGAAGTGCATCCTCCCTCCACGGATGCAGCTCACATACAACCTTTCCTTTGACAGAGTAGATGGTCTTTATGAGATTTTTATCACTGAAAAATTAATCAACTTGTAATTAACCTGGCAATGAGTTTCTCTGAATTGACTAGGCTGGTCTGGGATCAGACATACTGTTTATGGAGGATCCTATCCAGCTTAGCTAAAGTTAAACAGTGACTGACGTCTACTAGGTGCTTAAATACTCCTTGCCTGACTGGCTGACTTTCAGAGCTCATAGTCTATTTACTTATCTTCTAGAATAAGGAACCAAAGGTGTAGTCCTTTACCAACTCACTTTATAGATGAGGCATCTTTAACCAGGTTAAAATTAAGTTGCCCACAGTCTCACAACTAGTAAAATGTTGAGGATAGATTTGAATTCAGGCCTTTTTTACTTCAGGCCCAACATTCTATCCACTGACCCACTTAGCTGCTCTCTTGGTGAATAGAATATTCACATTATAAATAAATGGGAATTATAGGATTCTTGATTTAGGATGAAACAAGTTATTGTTACATTTTTTGGAAAACTCATTTATAAATTAGAGGCTATCCATATTTTGATGTATTATTGTCATGTTTGGGAGGGAGGAGAGGTTTAAGAGGTAAGTAAGTCCTGATTCCAGATTTTGTTACAATAAAGCAGTAGTATCAGACTCAAATAAAAATAGGGTCATGAATCAACACATAAGAAACCCTACTGACCTCTTATCATCTTAGTTTTTAAATATAATGTTATCTATGTTTTATTCAATTTTAAGTATTTTGTTAAATATTTCCCAATTACATTTTATTCTGACTGGGGTAGTTGAGAGCAGAGTAGACAGTGGAATTAATATTTCTCATGCAGGAAACTTCTAGTGAAAAAACTCTTCCAGTGGAATCAGAATCTCCTCTTGCTCTAAAGAGTCTTAAAGAGTTAGTTGCTTGGTCCACCAAGGGCTCTAAAATAACTTACCCATATTGTCAAGCACACATATATCAATCAATTAATTAATCAAAGGATAAATATACTTGTATATATACACAGATGGCTGTATATGTCTATTTGTGCATGTGCATATACATGCATGTATGTGTGTGTCTATACACATGCCTTGTATATCTATGAATGATTAATAATTTTTTAAATATCTTCATTAATTCTATTTTTCTATTACCTTCCATTATAACATCAAAGATGTTTTTATCTTCATTTCTGATTGATTTTCAACCAGCAGTGATCCCAAACTCTGATTCTCTGCCCCCTCGTTACTTTGTGGAATAGTTAATAAATAACCTATAAACAAACACCCAAGTGAGCTAGTTTAAAAAAAAACCTTCAGATAAATGCTTCTATAAAACAAAGAATCCCAAGCATATAGTCACCCATGTAATTCTGAGGATTAATTAATAATTTTTCCTTTTCTTAATAAATAGCAATTGTTCCTATTTAGTTTTATGAGATATATTATTAGATTACTTCAGAATCTTCCTAAGACAATTCAAATGGAAACATTTTACAGGTTTTACAGGTATATAACAATGAGATCAACATAACAGCTCTCTAGATCTTCAGTTTGGTAGTCAGTCTAATACCTTTCCTCTCCCACACCAATAGTTACACAAAATACCTTCATACACATTAATTTATTTAAGCTTTACAACAACCTTTTGGGGTAAATAGAATAATTATTTTTATCACCATTTTACAGCTGGGGATACTGAGGTCCAAAGAGACTGAGTTAAGCAAGATCACAGAACTAGCAAGTGGTAGAGACGGGGCTCACACTGACATCTTTAGATTCCCATTGAGGCATTCTTTTCTGTTATGTCTTCAATTGATTGTGAACTTTGAACAATAATAAAAATCAATTTGATTTACATTTACAAGTACTACAATTACAAAACTGATTACATTTACAACTACTTTTTTGATGCATACATTTTTCTGTTAACAATTCAATTTCTACCTTATTCTAGGCCCCCACTTTTTATTGCCTATATTTGTCCATTAGTCTTTAGATATATTGATCTCCAGGTTCTGTATTCTTTACTCTGAACTGTTTCACATATATGTTTCCATATTTCCTTATCCTCCTAGTATTTGTCTCTATCAATTGCAATACAGTGTCCACTACACTAATGAAAAATCATTTCTTTTGGTATTTCACTCCTGACTGTTGGGTATTTAGGTTCTAGTTTTTCACAGTTATGAATCATGCTATAATAACAATTATCTTTGAACTGATAGATTTTGTTTCTTCCTTTTTTGATAACTTGGTCAGAATGTTCTCATAGCCCCTGGTATGTTTTCTCAGACTAGGATTCCAAGACCCAGATTAGGAGAGATTTTTCATCTCCATGCCATTTTTATAGGTTGGTCCAGGTGTCACAGGCTGCCATCCAGTGGTCTTGGCTGCATTTTTGCTGAGGTGGCAAACAATAGGAAAGGATTTCTGAAACTACCTCCCTTCCAAGATCCATGTCCATTTCTCAGGTCTTCAGACCCTTGGGGGCCTCATGTCTGTTGGGTGATCTTTTCAGCCAGCCTGCTCTTCATCCTTCCTCACCCTGGCTTCTACCAACTTCAAAGGCCCAGCCCCTACCCCCTTTGCCAGGGAGAGCTGCACAGCTGGCCCAGAGGGTTGGGAACCAGGCCAAAGTTGAATGAAAGCACAAAATGTGCAACTGAAAAAAGCCTTAGCTTGGCATTGGGTCCAGCAAACAGCTTTCCACACAGTAGCTGTGTTCAGAGGAATGGTCCTTGAATAAAGACAAGTCTAATGAGGACATGGCAGGAGGGGAGACTCAAGGTACCCACTGCTTGGGAGCAAGGAGAACTCAGATCAGACAAGTCATTCCTAGAGTGGAACACACTAATAATACACAAATACCAATGAAAAAATATGTATCCAGAGTAGAGTTAGCCCTGTTTATGGTCAATTGCCTCATGTCAAATATATGTGGAAATTTTTTGAGTAGAACTTTTCAACAAAATTTCTTATTAGTTGAAGTAAATGCAAGGAACAAAAATTATTAGTTTACCTCCAACTCCAAAGGCATTGTGCTTAATTTTGAACATGGAAGGGAAGTAAGGCTTTTAGAAGGAGAGGTAGACATGGGCACTAAATAACTAATGAGTCTGTTTATTATACAACTACTGAATACCAAAGACTTGCACCACATTATGTGGGCTTTTAGTTGGCCCTCGTGTGTATTACAGCATTTACCACATCAGGACAGAAAGGACCTGCTGGCCAAGTCACAGGTTGGCTTGCATCCGTGTTTTTGCCTTTGTTTTGAGGTCGCTATATTAAGCAATAAGTTCTCCATGAGTACAAACTCCCTTAAATAAAGAATCTCACTTGTATAGCTTAGATAAAGTGACTGAATATATAAAGAGCTAGACTCAAAGTCTGGAAAAACTGGATTCCAGTCCTTCCTCTGCACATATGGCTCTGGCTTTGAAAGTGTGGCCAGTAGTAGTGTCAAACTCAGAAACGGGGGCCACTAAAACATAATAGGGATCGCTGTGAGCTGCATATTGCCTTATTTTTGTTGTTGTTGTTTCAGTTATGTCCAACTTTCCATGACCCTCTTGGGGATTTTCTTGAAAAAGATACCAGTGTAGTTTGCCATTTCCTTCTCCAGTTCATTTTGCAGATAAGGAAACAGGCAAACAGGGTTAAGTGACAGAGTCACACAGCTAATAAATGGCTGGAACTCAGGAAGATGAATCCTGACTCCAGACCTGGTGTTTTTCTCACTGCACTACATAGCTGACCCAGAGATTCAAAGGTCACCAAGTCCAACCCCTTTCTGGGTAGGGGTTTCTTTTATATGGGATGGACATTGGAGAGCAGGTACACACAGGACATTTCTTTTTTATTAGTATTTTGTTTTATTTATTTTTATAATATATATAATTTATTTTTTTATCTTAATAGTTTTTATTTACCAGATATATGCATGGGTAATTTTACAGCATTGGCAATTGCCAAACCTTTTGTTCTAATTTTTCCCCTCCTTCCCCCACTCCAGATGGCAGGTTGATATGTTCCATACATGTTAAATATGTTAGAGCATATACATATATATATATAATTTATAAATGTATTTATTTTTATTTTATTAATATGTCAGCACATGAAAATCAAATAGGAACTATACTTTAATCTGGTTTGGGTCGCACTTGGGAGTGTTTGATACCTCTGCTTTAAGCAACTAAGACTTTAAGTGCTAGCCTCCATTGGTAGAGGAGGTTTGTTCATTTGGGAGATTCCTATCATCAAAATCACAGGTCTATTATCTATCCCCTTTGTAGCCTTTTACCGGGATAGCCAGTATCAGAAATGGAGATAAAAGTTCATTTCAAGGACTTTGTCAAAATTTCATGTTTCTTCCCCAGCCCTTTGGCAGAATGATGGGATGAAATCAGTATTACTAACTTTAAGAGAGAGCTTGTTTTGTCTTCTTTTTTTAAAATTTATTCCCACTTTATCTCTAAAAAAAAAAAAAAAAAAGAAAAGAAAAAAAATTTTAAAACACAATTTCAAGGGAATTAAATTCTGCCCCAGATCCTCCAAAACAGGGAAGGTTAAGGAAGGCACAACGGTGGTAGGAAGGCTGGTTACCTTTCACTGCACTAAGTCCCTCCCTCTTCTTCCCCAGAGACCCTAAAAGCCCTATAGAAATGTACCTAATTTATTTTCTTTTTTAGTAGCAAATTTTATTCTTATTTTTGTTTTGCTTTGTTTTTCTTTTTTTCTTATAAGTTCCCTTAAATCCTTAGTAAAGACAGGTGAGTTTGGAGATTTGTTAGTCCATTATTATTCTGAATTTAGTAACTATTGCTCTTATAGTCCTGGCCTCTTGGCATAGACAGGGCACAAACTGTCTGAAAAATCCTTTGGCAAGCTCAGGCAAGTTTAGGAAAATCTGAGAGCTAGAAAGATTTTGCTCACCCTTCTAAAAACTCCTGGCCCCATCCCTGCTCTTCCACTTTCTCCCTCCCTCCCATCTTATAGCACATTGGCAGGATTTACATGGGTTCTAATTATGAAAGTTCCAGTAAGAATGTCCCATTTGGTTTATAGCTAGTCTTGTGTTCTGCTAAGTGCAACAATATGTTTACATTGCTGAGCAGATCTACCTCTCCTAGAGGATTGTGGGCCAGGACCTATAATATGTTATAAATATTATAAATGCTGTCTTCATGTTTAAGTTGTTGAGAACTGTGGTCTTCATTAGATAGCTTCTTGAAGTTGAGGACTCATTTTTGCTTTTATATCCCCAGTGTCTGGCCCAGTCAGTCAACAAGCATTAAAAGAGATACTATAATCTAGGTCCTGTTCTAAAGACTGAGAATTGCAGCTATTTTGAGGTTTCTGTTTGTCTTTTGTTCTCAAAGAGATCCATGACATCAGGGAGGTGATACCATGGCATGCAAGTGAATTGGATTTAAGTGAAAGAGGGATCCCCTCCAAAGCCATCTGGGCCCAGTGGCCAGATATAGAACAGGATAACTGGAAATGACCTTGGATGAAATGGAAGACCTTGGCTTTTTGAATAAAGGTTTCAACAGGTCTCAGTTTGACTGAGACAGCTCCCCTTCACTGATTAAAGAGCTAGGTAATAATTGAGGCAGAATCTCCTCTTTCTCAGAATTATGAACAGTGATTCTTTAACTACATATCTGCAAATTCTTTCACAGTACCCAGGTTTGTATTCATCTGGACCTTAAAATTCAAGACAACTTCACTTTCATTACTTCTACCTGTCTTGGGCTTACCTTCTAAATCTGTTGGTTCTCTTTTTTCAAGTCTGAATGTCATTCTTCTAGATAGAGAAGCAACCACAATAACTGACAGGGAAATCTCTTTGCTTTCTCCTTTCCCTCCCCATTTTGATATAAATCATATACCATTAAGTTCAAGGCTCATGAAATATATCAAAAGATATCATTGACACTTCATAAATGTGGAATAGAAAACTTGTTTTAGGATTATTGGATCCATCTTTTTTCCCCTTTAAAAATTACTGCTGTCTTTTTTTTTATAAACACAAGCATTCTCCAATACGACAATTTTGTTTGTTATTCCCCTATAACAAAAAATTAAATTACATTCAGCCAACAAAAGGATTGCCTTCAATATGCATTTGCAACATTCCGTAAACATAGTCAATCTTTTAACATGCTTTAACAAGCATGGAAAGCACCAAATTGTATCAATTCCGAAAGAGTAAATTTCTTACACAGGAAGCACATATGTAATGTTTGCTTTTTTCCAGTATTGCATATTCAAAAAAGCATTTTTGAAGCCTATTATTCAGTCCTGGTAAAATTGTTGGAATAAGAGACTGCCTGTGGGGAATGATTTGGGGAGATAGTCGCTAAAAGGCTCCATTACAAACAAAAAAATATTTCCAGTACTTTACAATGCCTGAAATTCTATGATTAGTAGTGCATGCCTTCAAATTTTCTATTTGCCTTCAGACATTCCCCATTAAAATGAAAATGAGCTCTTTTTTTCCCCTTCTCCCCATCCCCAAGCAAGGTGTACCAAGATGGGACAGTGAATAGAGCACTGGCCCCAGAGACAGGACTGACTGATCAATCTGGCCTCTGATATTAATTAGCTGCGTGGCCCTGATCATTACCTCTGTTCACCTCAGTTTCTTCAATTGTAAAATGGGGTAGGTTATAGCATCCACCTCACAGGATTGTTGTGAGGATCAAACAAGATAAAATTTGTAAAGCATTTAGCACAATGTATGACACATAGTAGGTCATTAATGGTCATTAGCAGTTTTGTCAAATTAGCTTGTCATTTGACAGAGTCCTGAGGGAAAGAAGCACAAAAAGATAAGTTTGGTGGGGTTGAAAATCAAGGATGTTACTGCCTACGAATGCCAGATTCTGGTGAGGGTTTGGGGGATGGAACATAAAGAGGCATTAGAGAGCATTAAGGCACTGGGTATCTAGGTACAGAAACAAGAATGAGAAACACAAGATGCTGGGATAGGGTGCTATGAATCAGCCTTCTCACAATGGACTCCATGAGTACATGCATATGAATATCATGTCCATCACTTAAAGTGGGGATTTATACAAGGAAATCATCTTCTTTTAAAGTGATCAAGCACAAAGATTTCAAAACAATCATAAGAAAGTAACCAGTAGCAAGGCTTGATGCTCTTTTGAGGGACATGATTGATTTAAGTCAAAACTAAAGAGTTTTTTGTTTTTATTTTGGAGCAAGAGAAATATTGGATGGGGAAGAGGAGGAATCTTAAATATATTTTATCTACTCATTTAATAAATATACCATAAATACAGTCTTCTTCCTTTAACTGCCAAAGTTAGAATGGAAATGATCCTTTGTTGGCAATCTGATGGAATTTAGGTCAAGAAAATTTAAACACATCCATCATAGGTTCAAGAAACATTGATATCTACCTATTACTTCCCCCACAAACATGTACAAAACATTTACATAAACATGAACATCCCACTTTCCATATATTCCAATTGCAGACTAGTTGCAAAAGATCCAAAAATTTTCACTTATGCTCATTCATTCCCCTACTTTTGCCTTTCTGTAATATTTCTATATAATTTACTTGAACATAAAAAGAGATAGTCCAGATGTAAAAGTTATTATTACATATCACAATATTGAGATTCTCACTGGTGACTTTTCCTGAAGCCAGACATATAGTTTAAAAATAATACTGGTATCTGCAAAGCTATTCAAAAGGATATGTCAGTGAGAAGACTTTTCCTACATCCATATCTGATTTTTTTCCACAGCTGTGTGTTTGCAAAAACTCGGCCTACTTTCTCTGATATAAGCATTAAAACTTGTTTTCCTATACAACACAGAGAAACTTTAGCAGAAACTCTCTAATGGCCACCCACCTTTCTGTCTACAAAGAAGACCCATATCTGCAAACATTCCTCATTAGGTAAATATTCACTTCTGCCGTTGAAATAAAAACTAAAACATCTCAGTTAAGCAATCGACCATCAGGTGAAGAAGTAAACCGTGTTTGAGAAGAATAAGAAAACCAAACCATGTTAAAGCTTTGGGGCAGCCACAGAAATAGCTACAAGGCGGTCCCAGGATGACTGGAATGAGCTATGTCAATTGTAGCAGGTTTTCAGGATTTGTCTTTGGATAGACTAACCCAACAGTCATTGATTTCCTTTTCTCTTCTTGATTAGAGAATTAGTGGAAGCTCATCATATGGATTTTCTTCTTTTTATTCAGTTTCCTTTTTGTCACAAAAGCCCCCCCATCCAGCTCCATGCTTTGTGAATGTTTGTTTAATGCAAGTGATTTTTTTCCCTTTAAATGCAAATATCATTCAATAAGTATTTATTAAGAATATACGATGTTCCAGGTACTGTGCTGGACACTGTAAGTACATATAAAGAAAAGGCCATTAGTATATTTACATACACACATGTGTGTTGTATATATATGTATATATTTATACCATATATTTTTATCATATATATAAGTTAAAAATCCCTATTTGCAAGGACTTTATATTCTAATGAAAATGTAAACAATGAAGTGCAGAATCATAAGGAATGTAAGATCCTCTGAATCTTCTATCAGATGCCAAGGGATCTTTTCAGTGACATCCTGAAACTCTTCAGTGAACAGCACAATAGCCTTTAGAGGACATGAAATCAATCAATAAGGCATTTATTAATTAAATTCATATAATGTATTATATAATATAAATATTTGTATTAATTAAATTTACATATAATTATAAATTAAATTAGTTAAATGTGCCCTGTCTTAAGAATATAAACATAAAAATTAAACAGTATCTGCCCTCTAAGGAGAGTACATTCTACCAGATGATAACATACAGAGAAAAAGAGACAGGCACAAAGACATATACACATGTACATCCATGACTGTGAAAAGCCTACATTTAACATTTTAGTCTGTTTCCTTTTTTGTAAAGTGGGGATAACCATATTTGCACTACCCAGTACCTCCCGAGGTTGTAAGGAAAACACATTGTAAACAGCAGTATTCTGTAAATACAGTAGTAATGATAGTGTTACCCTTCCCAGGGCTAATCATTTTAGTTATGGACAATAACTTAATGAGAGAGAATGAATCAATCCTAAAGGATGGAATTTCTGGAATCGGTCTTAAGACAGTAAGAAAGTGGATATTTAGAAACCAGTAACCTTCCTTGTGTCCCTCATCATGCCATTTAGGTGACTCCTTCTTCCTCTGGACATTATTCTTTTTAAAGGTGAGCTGAAGTAGTGTCGTATACAGTCTATATCTGCACACCTTATACACATACACAAAGTGTGAATAGTGAACAGCGAATAGAAGATCTGAATTCAAATACAGTGTGTCAAATGAAAAACCTAAGAAACAGAATTTGTGGATAATTAATAATCAATTTATTCATCGGACCAGCTAATAATGTATGTTGATGGTTAGTGGTTTCTTTTGGCATCCAAAACATCCAATGGAGACCCTGAATACCTTAGATTTTTTTTTTAAAGGAAATGGCCCTGACAGAAGAAATTAATCATGATTAATGGACTAGAGGTCCTTAGTTTCTCATGCTGAAAACATGACTTAATCATAATACTTAGCTTTATCTGAAGAGAAGAGTCTACCCAAGCAGTCTGGTGGGTATTCTTCGTAAGCTGGATCCCCCTAAACTTTAATGGAGGGGTACAGCGCTGTGGGTGTATTTCCTAAGGGCAAGAATTCACCTAGATTAGATTCTGTTAATCCTCTAAATAGAAGCTGGGTGGGATCCTGCCCAATATCAAAAATCATATGCCACAAAGATTAGGGTAATCTCTATCAGCCATGTCCCAGAGACTGCCTGACTGACCGACGGAGGATGATCCCTAAATGAGGAATTAAAGACAATAAAAACTTAACCCAAATTTAATAATTGGTTAATAACATAATAGCAAAATAATAACTTCTCTCACCAGCCTCAGACAAGTGACAGCTGTGTGACCCTGGACACATTACTTAATTCGCCTCAGTTTCTCCATCTGTAAAATGAGCTGGAGAAGGACATGACAAACCACTCCAGTATTTTTGCCAAGAAACCCCTACATGGGATTACAAAGAATGAGATATGACTAAACAACAAGAGCAATAGCACCATCCTCCAGGAGTTGTTGTGAGGATCAAATAAGATAATATGTGGAAAGTATTTAGCACAGAAGTAGGTGCTATATGAATGCAAGCTACTACTAGTATCATTATATAAAATTTCATTCAGTTTTATTGGTTTGGTTTTTGTTTAATTTACAGGAAACAAGCTTCTTTAAAAGTTTTTTTTAATTTCAAGATGGTCTGAATTTCAATTATCAATTGGAATCTGAAGGTGGATTTTTAATATTCTTTAGCAATATGTCAAACTTTGCTAAAATCTTTGAGCATTAGTGGAAGTTTTGATGAAGTGAACAAATCAAGAAACAAATGGGAAATATCAAATAATTGATTTCTTACAGACACCTCCCTTCATTTACTTAGTTCATAATAAAGACTGCATTGTAAGAGCTGACAATCAATATTTTTACTTTACGAATACAATCCTTCCTTTGCAACAACAACAACAACAAAAATCGCTTCTGCACATATATATTGTACCTAGGATATACTATAAGATATTTAATATGTATGGGAATGCCTGCCATCTAGGGGAGGGGGTGGAGGGAAGGAGGGGAAAAACTCGGAACAGAAGGGAGTACAAGGGATAATGTTGTAAAAAAAAAAATTACCTATACATATGTACTGTCAAAGAAAATATTATAATTATAAAAATTAATAAAAAATAAAAAAATAAAAAAGAGCTGACAATCAAAAAATTTAGAGATGTTAAGTGCTGAAAGGGATCTCAGAGATCATTTGTCCAATGCCTTCATATTTCCTAGATGAGGAAACTGAAACCCAGAGAGTATGAGTAACTTGAAATAATTAAGAAGCTAAACAGTTTCCAAGTCCAGACATGGACCCTATCCTAAAAGTTCTGTATTCTTGTAAAAGTTCCATTAATTATGCAAACACAATCCAGTACCTCCAAGCTAGAAAGCCCAAACCAAAACTTCCTTCCCTGCAGCCATTCCCTTTCCATTTGATAACTCCCTTATTAGAATGTAAGCTCCTTGAGGGCAGGAACCATCTCACTTTTCTCACTTTTATATCCATATCCCTAGCTCTTAGTACAGGGAATGGCACATAGTAAATGCTTCATAGAGGGTTCATTCATTTCATCATTAGTGGTACATACCAATAGCCCTATTATTTTTTTATTCTGTGGAATGATTTTATAATCTGGGCATCATTCATTTTTCATGCACTTTTTTTCTATTGCTAAGGATTTCCCTAAGGAAACTTTGTAGTATTGCCACCTTGAGGAAATGGCAGGGGCATTTGAGAAGATAAAGCAGGAAAAGTTATTAGACTTGAATAGGTACATAAAGGAGAAATGTATGCTGGAGATTAGGCGATTTAAAGCACAGTCCTTGGTAAGCATTAAAAAATGATTGATGGTGCGTTTTTCATAGCACCTAAGACAATGTCCCCTGATTAGTAAGTATTGACTAAATGACTGATTTTGTTTTGAAGAAAGGTGTCTCTTGGAAACTTTCACATAACTTTGTTATTGTTTAGTCATGTCCCATTCTTATGATGTTATTGGAAGTTTTCTTGGCAAAGATACTTAAATGATTTCCCTTATTTCCTTCTTTAGCTCATTTTAACAATGGGGAAATTGAGGCAAATAGAGGTGTTTTTTTTGTTTTGTTTTTTTGTTTGTTTGTTTGTTTGTTTTGTTTTATCTTGTTTTTTAATGACTTGTTCAAGATCACACAGCTAGTGTCTGAGACTACATTTGAGCTCAAGTCTCTGCTATACCACCTAGCTGCCTTTTGTTTTACTAATGAGAATAATTCACATTTATATAATGTTTTAAGATTTGCAGCGATGCTTTGCATACAGTATCTCATTTTATCATATCATCATCATCATTATCATCACTGAATCTTTTTTGAGTTCCTTGTATGTGGAAGGAGTTGTGCTGGCAGTAGGAATACAAAGAATAAGAGATGGTTACTAAACTCATGGGGATTACAGTCCAGAAGTTCCCATTCAGTCTCTGCCATGTCGGGAGATCTAAAAAACCTGAACATACATTTTTAAAGGTAGAAAACGGGAAGCCAGGCAGATTTTTACAGTTTAATTAGGATAATTTGGAATTTAGACGAGTCAGTGATGATTGCAGATGTCTACATATCAGGCTGTTTTTTGTTTTTTACTTTTGGGGTTTGGTTTGGTTTGGTTTGGTTTTTATCAGGCTAAAAATCAAATCTTAGGATTTTGAGATGCTAATGAGTCTTTCTAGCTCAGAGTTTAGCCAACAACTTCTTAACAAGTATCTAGAGGTTGTTCTGATGGAGGGAACACATTTTATGGGCAGCTAGACGATATGATGAATGGAGCACCAGACTTGGAGTCAAGAAAACCTAGTTCAAATACTTTCTAGTTGTGTGATCCTGGACAAGTCACCTAAACCTGTTTGACTCAGTTTTCTCATCTGTAAAATGAGCTGGAGCAGGAAATGGCAAAGCACTCTGTATCTTTACCAAGAAAATCCCAAATGGGGTTGTGAAGAGTCAGACACAATTGAATAACAACAAAAATACATTTTATGGACACATTCTTGATTTGGATAAAGTTCTATTAAATAAAAACCCAAGATTATTATACAAAGATGCAATATATGAAATGCATTTTCCAGACTATTTGTTTTTGTTTTTAGGAAGCTTATGACTAGGCCATAACTCAAGCTAAAGAAATTTCTTTGTAAATTCCACGTATCTTCTCATGTCAAATTTGGGGGTATATTAGGTAGAGTTTGTGTGTATGTGTGCCCATGTGTCTGTGCATCTGTGCATCTGTGTGTGTATTAGACTTATTGTGATATCTATCCAAAGCATAGCCCCAGATCATGCAACCATTTGGAGGTGAAGTAGAAATTCAGATCTTCTGGCTCTACATTCAATGCTTTTTCTACCACTCACTCCAAACCATAGGATCTTAGTCTTTTTTGTGTTAAGCATCCCATTGTCAGAGTCTAGTGGTCATGAAGGACCCCTTCAAAAGTAATATTTTCATGCAATTGAAGGAAATGCCAAATGTCAGCTAGAAGTTAGTGAAAATAAAGATGTAATTTTTCCACCCAAGTTTACAGATCCACAAAAAAAGGAAAGAAATCCCTTTCTAGACCCCAAATTGAGAAAATCCTGAACAAACAGGTGACCTCCCTTAAACTGCTAACTATTATACCAATTGTCATAACTGAGAGATCTGAGGAGAAAGCTTTTACTGAGTTAGATAATTGCAATTTTGCATCCCTCTCCTTTGTATCCCTAGAACTGTTATACAAGTGAGTCAGAAGTATTAACAGGTTATGAGTGCTGCCATTACTTTAACACAAACCCATTCTTTTCATGATTACCTATTTATTAAAAGCTTTGACTCAATAGTATCCTCTGTTCATTAGCTATGAAGCAATAATGCCAAATAAGAAATATTCTTGTAGCCTCAAGGTACATTATGGGTTCATTAGTTTTCATAATTTCATTAAGGTATTAAAGTCAGTGGAATATTCTTCCTCTTTCCTTTCCCTCTTCTTCTCTTTCTTCATCCCCACTAGGATTAATGTTGTTCATCTCTAAAGTCTAATCCAATTTATAATAACTTGTACTATCCAAAAAAAAAAAAAAAAAAACCAACCTACTTCTAATGCCATACATCAAAAGGCAATATTAACTAAAAAAAAAAACTAAAGAATTTATCATACCTCAGGGGGTTTTAAACTGGGGTCTGCTAGTCACTGGATGGATTTCAGGGGTTGGAGCCATATATTTGCTTGAGGTGATTTTTTTTTCTTTAGATATTTTGATAGTCATTTCAATAAAATTGGCCTCTTTTGTAATTCTATATATTTTATTTTATGCATTCAAAAATATTATTCTTAGAAGCCTTTGCCATTATTCCATAGGTTCCACCAGAGTCTGCCAAAGGAGTCTAGGGCAGAAAAAATTTAAGACCCCCTTTTATAGTTGGATGGCAAACAGTCTGAACCAGAAGGAAATGATCTGAGTCTGAGCACCACTGTGTCATCATTTGCTCCATATTGTGAATTGGATCCAAAAGTCAAAAACTCCTGGGTATCCCGGGCAAAAGAAAACTAAGTAGCTAGCATTTTGACACCCCCAAGGTAATTTGGTACCATTCTTAGAACTTGGATCCATGAGCACTCTGGCAAAAAAAAGATTCGTCACTTAGGTGACCTCTCCAAGCTTAGCTGGGCCTTGGGTGACAGACACGATTTGTCCATGAGTCCCATACTCTAAGATTTTCCAGCTTGGTACCTATCTGCTACTGAGCTGCTATCTAAACTTTTAAGAGCTTGCATACCACATTAGAGTAGGACTTTACTATAAAGGCCTAAGATATAAGTTGTCTTTCCATAAGTATTCCCATTTTAATTTTGTGGTTTCCAAATACAATATTAATGTACCAGAACCTCTTATAAAGATCCCCTGGAATCTATATAATAGCTTACAAGCATCTTAGAGCCAAGACAAAATGGTTATAGCTGTCTCTACAGGGGCAGAGAGAGGATCGGCTTGTGCTGAGTATTAATTGGTGCTCAGTGAAAGAGAGCCATTGAAGAATCAGTAAAGTCCCAGAAAATTGGGCTTGGGGAGCAGGGGAGGCAGGCTAGGATGCTCTGAGTATAGTAGCCTCTTGCAAAGATCAAAGAGAATAGGAATCCCAAGAATAAATGAAGGGATGAAGGAATGAATGAGCACTTACTCACCTGTGCTGAGTCCTGGAGAAAGACAATCCCTGTTCTCAATAAACTCACATTTCTAATGGGGAAAACAACACATTTAATAGGTTTCAGGTGCAAGTCATTGGAAAGGGCGCATGGGCCTTACAGGACAGTAGCAAAAAGGATAGGAATACATTTTCTTTTATGTCACTTTGACAGAAATAATCATGCCTGTCTCTGATTTTAGATTATTTAACAGTACCAGGGGCTTTATTGACGAAAACTTTCTTTTCAGGGACTTTAGAAGCTGTAGCTATGGAGAGCAGCTGTAGTGGGGAACCTAGAGGAAGGAACACTCATTGTTAGGAGTTAAAATCCAGTCTCAGACACTTACTAGCGGATATGAGTATGGGTAAATCACTTAACCCTCTTTGCCTCAATTTCCCGATCTATAGAATGAGCTGGAGAAGGAAATAAACTGTTCCAGTAACTTTGTCAAGAAAATGGGGTCATGAAGAATGAGACATGACTAATCTCCTATTGAGGAGCTAGGACCAACAATTGTCAAGCTGACTCTCCATAGGAGTTACTCCCCTGGAAAACGGCATCAGGACCTGGATTGGAAGGACCGGTGGTGTAGGGAATCCTGCCACGTCAGGGTCTTTGGGGCTTGGCAGCCAGCCACTGGCAGTTGGTTAGCAGTGGGTATTGGTAGGATTGAGGAAAGTGGGCTCTGTCTCCACGGTGATGTCTCTCTTCAGCAATGCAGAATCTGGGCTGGAAACATAGCTGATGTTGTGGAGGGCACTATAATTCTCAAACCTCTTGGGCTCAGAGTTCTGGACTATCTCCATAAAAGTCTGAGGGGAGATGGTGGCTAAAGCAATTATTTGTCAATTTAGGGGGCTAGATAGGAAGATGGGGTTTGGGTTCAGAAATAAGGGGTATGACTCCAAGTAAGTCCACACAGAACAAAGTTAAGGAAACTTCACAGAAAAAGAAATGGTACTTAGAATCAGGTACTTAGAATTTGAAGAATCTACCATGCTAGTCACCCTTTCCCACAGCCGAGTTACTGAAGGACAGGGTATCTCTAGACAAAAAAAAATGGGTGCTTACTCCTAAAGATATAGTAAGTTTTTTGTAACACATAGAACTTTATGTAACAATATAAATATCTTTATGTCATTAAATGCAGAATTTAAAGGTATATTTATCATTTTTACAAATTAAAAACCAACCCTCATTTTGCCTTATCCTAAGTTTGGAACTACAGATATTTCCTTCCTTGTTCATACCTAGTTCCCATTTTACCGTGCCAACTAGATGAATCCACCCTATTATGAGGTCCTTCTGTCATTTCAAAAACTAAGCTCCCGTGGCTGGTGTTCAAGAACTTACACCAAGTTTGGCGTGATGGTTAAATAGAGCTGGTTTCCAGTATATTTGTGGTTTGGCAATAATGACTGTCAAGAAGAATGGCAAGAGAGGAGACACACTGTCATGTATATTGTCAGCAGCAGAAAGCTGGCTTCTGAGGCTTTCAAATCCCTTAAAGAATCTTCCATCTTGGCCCAGTTCTCTTCTGAGTTGGCACATGGATTTGTTTCTTTCTTTCTTTTTTCATCTTTCAAAGCTATAAAATTGCTGTTTGGTAAAAGCCATTTTACCTCAAGGCATTTGATGCAAGTGGAAATGTTAAGAACGTCATTATACTATTGAACTAAATTGGAGCTGTACTTGTTCTTCACGTGAGGGATGTAATTTGCAGCGGAGGATTCTGCCCGTCTCTTGACAGGTAGTCATTGAAATAATCTTCTGTCCATAATGTCATCACAGGCAAAGATTTTCCATGCGTTCAGGTCACATCACATCCGAGGTTTCTTTATTGCCTATCTGTGTAAGCTTTGGGATCTAGACTTCCTGGCAAATCAAGTCTAATTTACTCAAAAGATATAGGGAATGGTTTTCAGATTGTCATCCCTCCTGAAAAACTGATTTTTTTTCATGAGCAGTTCACAGACAGCTGTTTCTTTTTTTTTCATAATTTTTTTCACAGTATATATGCATGAGTAATTTTTTTATATAATGTTGTCCCCTGTATTCACTTTTCCAAATTATCCCCTCCTTCCCTTTACTCCCTCCCCTTGATGACAGGCAATCCCATACATTTTACATATGTTACAATATATGTGTGTAAATCTAATTTTCTTGTTGCACATTAAGTATTGGATTCCGAAGGTATAAGTAACCTGGGTAGATAGACAGTAGTGCTAACAATTTACATTCACTTCCCAGTGTTCCTTCTCTGGGTGTAGTTATTACAGACAGCTGTTTCAAAGTGAAAGTTTCATGATGATATCTGTGACTCTGTCTTCCCTCATCTTCTCTTTTCACGTAAAATCTACCCACTGGTCAAAGTGACCATCTAGGAATGCTACATGGAGAATTCTTTTTGTGCGTGAGTTCAACTTGCTAAATTCCCTTGAAATTCTGAAAAACTCTAATGTTGTGGCTGAGACTGAGCAAGGTGGACAGGGGTGTAGATACCAGGGCACAGCAGAAAGCATTCCGGATCTGAAGTCAAAAGACATCAGTACAAATGCTTGAGCCATTTATAACAATGGGTAAATTATAGTCTTTTTGGGCCTCAGTTTCCTCAAGTATTAAATTAGAGGAAGTTAAGTAGATCCCTTCAGAGGCCCTTCTTCAATCTCAAAATCTGTGTTCCTAATTAAAAAAAAAAACAACTCCATACTTATTTTATTTTATAAATATATATATATATATATATATACATATGTGTGTGCATATAGAGATAGAGAGACAGATATAGATATAGATATATACAAGTAGGAGGCAATTGGGATTAAGGGACTTAGCCATAATGACATAGCTAATAAGGCTTGAGGCCATGTTTGAATTCAGGTCCACTTAATTCCAGGACCAGTATTCTATCCGCTGAGCCACCTCACTGCCCCTAAAGGCATATATTTTTTGTATTGGATTACTTGCCATCTGGGGAGAGGGAGGAAGGAAGGGAAATTTTGCAACATAAGGCTATGCAAGGATCAATGCTGAAAAATTATCCATGCATATGTTTTGAAAATAAAAAGCTTTAATAAAAAAGACATTTTTATGGATAGACATTGAGACATATTGTCTAAAGAAAGCCTTAAAGTAAGGAAAATCTATATTCTAGTCCTGCCATGGGCAAACAACAACAAAAACTGTTATTTATATAGCATTTTAAAGTTTGCCAAGTACTTTACAAATATATTATCTCATCTTATCTTCACAATAACCCTAAGAAACTATGCTTTTATTACCCCCATTTTACAGATGAGGAACCAGGAGCAGACTCAGGTAAAAATGACTTGTCTTGCATCCCACAGCTAGTAAACATCTGAAGCAAGATTTCAAATCATATTTTCTTGACTCCTGGTCTAGCATTCTGTCCACTGTGCTATCAAGTGTGAAACTTTTCCGGGTCCCAGAAACTCTTTAAGACTAGAAAGTACAGAGCAGCTGTCATTTGACATTCATAGGGGGAGATTTATCACCAGCAATTCCCTGGGCCAATTCTGCAAATCTGTAGAATGCAATCAAACATATATTTTTGATATTGCAAAATTCTCCTCTGCATAACATAACACGTATCATTTTGTAAGAAGCTAAGTTTCTTGGGTTATAATAAAAGTTCAAACCATAATATTTGAGTTACAATATTCTAAAACAGGGAATTTTCAAAGTTCTCCTGTTGGGAAGGACTTTTCCCCTCTGCTTTGTTCTATGCCTCTGTAATGCACTTATCATATTTCACTATATATTTATGTCACTGCTGTTTGTGTCACATACCCATTCTAGACTATAAATTCCATGAGAACAAAAACCATGTCTTATCTACATTATCTATGGCTAGCATGGACACCCTACACTAAACAGGCCTGTGATATAATTTTGTATCTTTGAATTTAATTAAAATTTTGCCTAGGGCATCCAAGTGCCTTGTTCCAACTCTGCTTATGATGCTAACTATACCATTCACTTGCAAATTAGTCATATCCTGTCTGTGTCTTGTGACGTTATTTATTATGTATTTTTTTAAAACTTCATGCATGTAACATGGCTTGTGTCACCAACTAAACTAGAGGCTGTGACCACTTATTCATTCTTGGGGCTTTCATACAGTCTTGTGCTGGAACTTGCATATACTCAAGTTAACCAGGAATGTAAGAAAGAACACTAGATTTATCATATAAATATTTGAAAAAAGTTCCAGTTCTTGCTTTCACCTTGATAGCTTTGAACAAATCCCATCTTCCTATGGGGGCTTGATTTTCTCTGCTAAAAAATGAGGAGATAGGACTAAATTATCTCTAAGGTAGCTTTCCAGTTTGAAGCACTTATAATTTTAAATAGGATGTCTGACATATAGCAGATATTTACTAAATGCTTGATAATTTATTGATGATTATTTAAAGATGAGAAAAAGAGACAAAAACAGACAGATAGGAGGGAAAAGGGAGGAAGAAATAGAGCATTAAATACTTACTGTTTTTCAAAGGCAACAAGATGGCTTAGTGGGTAGAAAGTTGGGCATGAAATCAGAAATCCTGAGTTCAAATTTATCCATAGACACTGACTAGCTGGGTGACCTTGGACAAGAAATTTGACCTTCTTTGTTATTTACTTGTTTTTCAGTAGTGTCCAACTCTTCATGACCTCATTTGGGCTTTTTTTGGCAAAGGCACTAGAATGGTTTCTTCTCCATTTTCTTCTCCAGTTCATTTTACACAAGAGGAAACTGAGGCAGACAGAGTAAACTTTTCTAGGGTAAGTGTCTGAGGCCAGATTTGAACTTGCCTAGAAAGTATTTCATAAAAAAAAAAAAAAAAAAAAAAAAAAAAAAAAAAAAAAGAAAGTATTTCATAAATGTTTATTGATTGATTGATTGAATCCAGCTTTACCAAGAAATTCTCCAACATACTATCTCTAGTTGGCAGTACTACAGGAAACAGTGAGTAGAAATTTCAGATGAACTCAGACATAATAAAAAAAAAGAGTTTATAAATTATTTCAAAGATTTGACTTTTATATTTTCTTGAACACATAAAACAGATGCAAAAATAGATACTGAGAAGTGGGCCAAATCCTTAAAAGAAAGATAGCAAATGTTTTCATAAAGGCAAGCTAGTTATGCATCAAAGAAATTCTCCTTCTCTTCTGTTTTGTGCTCACGTATGAAAGTCACAGCATCCTAGGATCATAGATTAAGTAAGATCAGGAAAGGAAACCAGAGGCCATTGAGTCCAGCTCCCTCATTTCACAGATATGTAAACTCAGAACACAAGAGGTTAAATGACATCCAAGATCACAAAGCTAGTCAGGGACTAAAGAAGAATTTGAACTTAGGTGTTTCTGACTCGCATACCCGGTCCACGGGGCCATGCTGCCGAAGCTATTGGTTACAGTCACATTCTCATATTCTTTTTGCCTGACCACATGAGAAACAGTAGATTAGGAGGACTAGAAGCCAAATAGAGTCACACTGAAATGTGGATGGACCAGCGAAAGTGTTAGGGGCCAACTAGGACTTTTACAAGGCAAATGATATTTGAAGACTACTTATATCTTGGCACAAAGAATTCTTTTCTTGCTATTTGTAGCAGGGAATAAAGTTAATGTTTGTGATTTGTACCAAACACGGGCCTTTTATTTCTTAAATTTCAGCTTATTGACCCAAGCACCAAAAATGCCCTCAGCACATAATTTAGTAAAATTAGAAACATAAACTCAGAATCTAGAGAGGAACTAATTCTGACACCTTTTTCTTTTGGGAAGAAAAACTCAAGTTTTTCTTCTTGCTTGAAGCCTATTTCTCTGGCCCAAATATGGTGCCTCAATTCCCTATATTCTCCACTTGGAGTTCTGTTCAATCTAGAATGCTCAATAATCTCTTTTACAAGGAGGCTTCCTAAAAGAAAAAAGGATCCCTAAAAGCAAGAATCTATCACCACCCACATTAGGGAGGAAGAAGGAGGGAAATATGGAATATTTGTGGAAATTACTTAGGAAACAAAGAGAAGATGAGTTTCCCATCTGTAGATATAATATGATTTTCAGCTCTACTATGGGATATGATTCCAAGAGATCTAGCATTATCAAGATCCTTTTCTTTATAAAAGTAATACTAGGAAAATACCACCTCTCTAAGCCTCCACTTTCTCACTTGTGAAAATAGCAAGAACACTAGTTTCTTTGCTTATTAATGAATTACTATGATTTAGAAAAACATGATTTGTAAAGTCCTTGTAAACTCATAATGAAAAAAGTGTTAAATAGTCAACAAGAGGAATGAAAAAGCATTTATCAAACTCTTACAACAGCCAAGCGCTGTGCTAGGTGTTGGAGATAAAGCATGTAAGCAAAGATATCCCTACTCCTTTGGAAATTATGCTCTAATAGGAGAAGATAACAAACTTTGGAGACTGGTGGCAAGAAGGAGGCACTTTGATCCAGAAAGAAAGTGCATAGACTGACGTGTTCTTTCTAGAGGCTATGGCAGTTGGATTGATCAAGATTGCAGAACTGGGAAATAATGGGAGGGGGGAGGGGGGGAAATATGTGGGTAGAAAATGAAGTGTGGTTGGATAATTCTTATCATTTGATCTTCAAAACAGTCCTGAGAGGGAAGTGCTATTATCATTCCCATTTTCAATTAAGGAAACTGAGGCCGACAGAGGTTAAGTAACTTGCTCAGAATCATACAGCTAGCAAGTGACTGAGCATAGATTTGAACTCACGAATTTTAGGTCTGACTTGGGGCTCTATCTACTACTCTGCTTAGCTGATCCAAACATACCTGGTCAGCTGCCAATCCCTACTCTATTCCATCTCTGGTATTTTTAGTATCTGCCTCTGTCTCCCTATTTCCAACGTTACTAGCCTAACAAAGGCAAAATTACCACTTACTTTGACTCTTGCATCTGCTTCTACTCTTTTCTCACTCCCATCTATGCTTTATGCCTTTTCTTCCTCTTGAGTATAGCCTGTCCTATGCCCATAGCAGAGCTTCCCAGCCTTTTCAAGAATGAAGTCTTTTAATCCGGCCATTCTGGAGAGCAATCTGGAACTATGCCCAAAAAGTTATCAAACTGTGCATACCCTTTAATCCAGCAGCGCTACTACTGGGATTATATCCCAAAGAAATACTAAAGAGGGGAAAGGGACCTGTATGTGAAAGAATGTTTGTGGCAGCTCTTTTCAAACTGGAAGATGAATGGATGCCCATCAATTGGAGAATGGTTGGGTAAATTGTGGTATATGAAGGTTATGGAATATTATTGCTCTGTAAGAAATGACCAGCAGGAGGAATACAGAGAGGCTTGGAGAGACTTACATCAACTGATGCTGAGTGAAATGAGCAGAACCAGAAGATCACTGTACACTTCAACAACAATACTGTATGAGGATGTATTCTGATGGAAGTGGAAATCTTCAACATAGAGAAGATCCAACTCACTTCCAGTTGATCAATGATGGACAGAAATAACTACACCCAGAGAAGGAACACTGGGAAGTGAATGTAAATTGTTAGCACTACTGTCTATCTACCCAGGTTACTTATACTTTCGGAATCTAATACTTAATGTGCAACAAGAAAATGGTATTTATACACATATATTGTATCTAGGTTATACTGTAACACATGTAAAATGTATGGGATTGCCTGTCATGGGGGGGAGGGGGGGAAATCTGGAAAAATGAATACAAGGGATAATATTATAAAAAATTACTCATGCATATATACTGTCAAAAAATGTATAATTATAAAATTAATAAAAAAATGAATGAAGTCTTTTTTTCCCTTACAAATCCTTATGATAGTAATTTTACTATTATTCTCTGTTAGTTAAGAAAATGCTTATTGCCAAAAGCTACAATTAATTCAGCAAGATTTTTAAATGAATCTAGTTATTACTATTAATAGCATTTCTCTGTTTTGTCTACTACTCAAAGAGGAAAAGAGAAAGAGAATGAGAATATGTAACATGACTCAGTATAATAAGCAAGCACATTTCCTGCAGATTAAATAAATATGTTCAACAATATCTGCATTACTTCTTCAAATCTCTCTGCCTTTCATTTACTCAGATTTGAAAAAGAGTAGTACATATATTGCTGCCTATGATATCTTCAACCTACAGAAAACATGCTTTCTTATAGTACTGAGTTATGTTGCATATTTGTTGGCACTAAATAAAAAATAATAATGATGCTTGTTGCATATGAAGTTTCATGGGCTCCTTGAAATAACACACACACACACACACACACACACACACACACACACACACACACACACACACACACACACACACACACACACACACACACACACACACACACACACTCACACACACACACACACACACACACCCTTAATTTGTCCTTTCCTGCTGTCCTTCCTTTTCCTTGCAAAAATGCCCTCCCTTCCGATTTCCATTGTTAAAGCCCAGTTCAAATGCTAACTCCTCCAGGAAGTCTTCTAAGATATCTTCCCCTCCTCTTTTTGAGCTGTATTGTTTTGCATCTATCTAATGCATGCAATTACATGAAAAGCTACCTGGTGTGGCTAATAGAGATCTAGCCACAAAGTCAGAAGACCTGCCTCTTACATAGACTGTCTCTGTGACTCTTGAGGAATTACTTGCAAAAGTTTTGGGCACTAAGACTGAGTTTCAGAAAAGTCAGCCTCCTTACGGAGAGGGAATTTCATCACCAAAGCATTCCCTGTAACAATGAAATCACAGGTCCATTCTCTTCTTATTATGTTTTACAGTTGTCAGAGTTTGAGGTTTGGAATTTCCCCCCTACTGTATTGTAAAGAAGTGAATGTTTGAAGGAAGAGGCAATTTCTTATTTAAATTAGGCTTTTCACTCACCACCTACTACAACATTCGTGTGCTTCATGAATACTCATTAAATGGACTAATTCAATCTGCCCAGCTAAGAAGTCCCTTAAGAGATGATGATGAGACCATTTAGGCAAGTTTGCTATTTCCTGCAATCCCTTCATTCAGACCCGTCTCTGATCATCTTCATCCATCCTCAAGTTAGGACTCCACATCTGGCTTCCCCTGGCTCTGATCTTGCTGGTAGCCGGACCTCCAATTTCTAATTGCAGTCTCCAATCTCTTCACTCATTCCCTCATCCCTTCAGATGTTATCAAATGTAAGTTCCCTGAGGGCAAGAACTGTCTTGTTTGTTTTTATTCGTATCTGCCCAGCATAGCATAGTACCTGGAACATAATAAGTGCATAGTAAATGCTCTATCTCTCTATCTGCCATCTTTGTAAGACCTTCATTTCATCTTGTCATATCATGATCTTATTTCAAAAACTTACAACAGAATAACTTCCTGTTGTATAGGAAATCAAATCCAAATGTCCTTCCTCAGCTTAAAAGGATGCCCAGAATTTGATTTCATTATCCCCTACTGCTTTCCAACATGCCAGTCTGACCATTGCCTCACTGTCATGGACACCTCATATTTATTTCTCTATTTTTTTATTTTTATTCATGTTGCCACCCTCCCTTGGGGGGAAAAGAAAGCTTCCTTTTCCCTTCTGCTTGCCCCCAACTCCTATCATCATCCTTCAGTCCTTCTTAAAACAAGTCTATCCAAATTATTCTCTTCCCTAAACTCATTTGTCATGAAAATGGGTACCCCATCCTTACGGCTGTGGCACTCCATCAGAACTATTGCATTGCTATCTACCTCCATCCCTGCAGAAGAAACTCATGTCTAGGAGCTGTGGACGAGCTTGGGAAGGAGATGTCGGCACTCAGCTCAGGGAGTGCATCCCACGCCTGCTGCTGCACTGCAAAAGAGCTTGGCCTTCCCCCTTGGAAGCAGTGGAATAGTTGTAACTCTAAAGCCCGGCACTAAACACCTTCCCATTCTGGTTATAAAACCTGGCCATTCTACAATCTGCTGGAGAGTTATCTGAAGGCGCGAGGCCTCTGAGGAATAAATTCTAGGAAGCTCACGTTCGGGTCCAGCATACTGCAGAGAACTTCTGTCCTTGCAGTATCTCTGACCAAGTTCCCCTTTCTTCCTGACTTATGCACCTCCTCTGGGTGATAGTCCTCCAGAAATATTTCTACCTCCTTCCTCTAAAAGAGCAGAGTTGCCTTGCATCTCTCTTCTTATTTATGTATGTAAATGTTTATCTCTGTGTCTGTGTCTGTGTATGTGTTTGGAGGTGGGTCACAAGCCAGTAAGTTTTTAGGAGGACATGACAACTAATGAGAACTGATTTGAAGATCATTTTTAAAATTGAATTTCTGAGACTTCATCTTTGGCAATGGAGAGAGCTACTCAAGAGTGTACCTTTAAACTCTCATCATTTCATTGCTGTTAACTTTCTCTCCAATAAACTATAGGCTCCGCTAGGACAGAATGCCTTTTACATGCTCTGTTTCCTGACTTCCTGAGTATATAGTGTCTGGTAAATATTTGCTGCCTGATGGCTTTTCGATTGACAGTAAATCCTCTACAGATTATCAAAGTGCATTGCAATATTAAAAAATGGGTTTCCATCTCTTCTCAAGGAGGTGATGAACTTGGAACAGAATGAGATGTACATCTTTGGACATGGCCAATATGGGGATTTATTTTGCTTGACTGTGCATACTTGTTACAGAGAGTCTGTTTTTCTTTTTCTTTTCCAATGGAAGGGGGATGGGAGGAAGAGAAAAATCATGTTTATTAATTGAAAAAATAATGTTTAATTTTTTAAATGGTTTCATAGGGAATTGATTTTTATGAAATGGTGATGCATTATCCAGTTACTGTTATGTACCCTCTAAGTAAGAATATAGTAGATGTGATTAAGAACTGGAGACTGTGGTTATGCCCAAGAATTAAGAAAAAAGAGTCACAATATAAGACCACATTCTAGTAACAAAAATTTGAAAAGCTTATATTTAGTGGTTTTTAATTTTTAAAAATGATGTGAGTATAATTTTAACTCATATAAAATCTATGATATATATCCTTCAAATGCCAATTCATTATTAGGAAAACTCCCAAAGAGGTAAAAGAATTGAAATTATCATTAAGTTTTGGATCAATCCTAAATATAGAAAAAATATTTCAAGTATTCTTTATACACGTTCATCATAGAGCTCTTCTGGAAGGCTAGCTGTTCTCTAACCATGGTATGTCAATTATTTTTAATAATAAACATATGTGATTCCAGTCTCTCTTTGGGAGAGGTTTCTGGAGAGGGAGAAAGAATCAGCCCTCCTCTCCCAAATTCCTGCCAGTTCTTCCCCTCACCCAGGCTTGGAACATTGAGTAATCACTCTCTCCACCAATGAGAAAAGTCTTATACGAATGCCTAAACTTGAGCCCTGGGTTACACAAATATTAAGTAATTATTTCTACATGGAGAAAACTTTCTGATAGTTTTAAACACTATTACAAACTTTTTTCCATAATATATTTCCTCAAAGTCTATTCATTCCCAAAAAATGGGTTGAGTACCTACTGTGTGCAAGACCCTATATACATATTAAGTGTCATGGTGAAGACAAGGATGATCCTTGCCATCAAAAGAAAAAAAAAGCTTATAACTGAAAGAAAGTAATGAAACTTATACACAAATATCTGGGAAACAAGGAAGAATAAGATAAGAGCCATAAGAGAGAAACAAATTGTAACAGGAAAATAGAGGAGAGAGAGATCACTTTCAGGTGGGGAAATGCTCAAAGATTCAAACAAAAAGACATTTGAGAGGGGTCTTGAAAGAATAGGGAATATTCTGAAAGCAAGAACATTCCATGGGAAAGGAAAAGTAGGACCAAGAAGAGTAAGTTGTGTTCAGGGAAAAATGAAGAGCCTAAATTTACTTCAACTTATAGCACATGGGACTAGTGTGAAATAATGCTGAAAAAAAGATCATGTCTTCCATTGTAAAATTACAAACTTTTTGGAAATTAAGGATTTAAACTTATTTTAAGTGAGTACAATCTTATTCTCAACTGGACAATTAGCAACTATTCATAAGATTTTGATGCTGAAGTGATTATCATAGGGTTTTATTGAGGAAAAAATAGCAAATAATAATAAGTAGCATTTTAATAGTATTTTAAGGTTTGCAAAGTGTCCTACATATGTTATTTCATTTAATCCTCATAACAAATCTGATAGGTAGGTGCTAATTTTAACCTTCATTCTGTAGAAGAGTAGAATGAGACTATGAGAGGTTAATTATCTCATCCAGGGTCACTTAGCAAGTATTTGAAGCAGCATTTGAACTCAGGTCTTCCTGACAGTCGGTCCAGTACTCTTCCTCCCAGGACCATCTAATTATCTAACACAGAGATTATAGTTTTTAAAAATGTTGTACCTGATGAAGATAAGGTAACTCACGCATAAAATGGGCAAGGTTACATGGGGATACTGTCAATGCTCCAGCTAACTGATAACTCCAGGAACAGAACTGGACATGCTAGGGACAGAATTCAGTTCCACCTCCTCAGTTCCTTGAGATCTCAGATAAAGTCCCACTTTCTGAAAGAAGCATCTCTCAGTCCTCCTTCATCTTAATGCCTTCTCTCTGAGATTATCTCTTTTGTTATTATTCAGTTGTGTCCGACTCTTTGTGACCTCATTTGGGGCTTTCTCAGCAAGGATACGGAGCTGTTTTCCATTTCCTTCCCCAAGTCATTTTACAGATGAGGAAACTGAGCCAGACAGGTTTAAGTGATAGGGTCACACAACTAGTAAATGTCATGGGCCAGATTTGAACTCAGATACTTCTGACTTCTTGAGAATAGGACTGTCTCTTGTATTTCTTTGCATCTCCAGCACTTGGCATAGTGTCTGACACATAGTTGGCCCTTAATAAATTTGCTTTTGACTGATTCTTAAGCACTCAAGATATTAAGATATATAAGGATAAACTTATGTAAGACCTAAAGGTTAGCATTTTAGCAGAACAAATACCCCTTTATGACTTTTATTTAAATTCTAACCATGGCCCATATTTTGGTGGACTTCCTTAACCCTCTCTTGGTCCATATGCTGATTCTCTCCCTATGCTAAAAACTTTCCCAAATTAATTGGGTATGATCTGAATCTAGCCAACTCAGATTCCCAAAAAAAGGCAACAGGCCAGTAGCAGATGCAATTCAGTTACAGTTCAGATGTCATCTGAACACTGTTTCAGCTGCTCTTCAGTCATCCCAACTAGGGCTAAAAAGCTAAAGAAAGTGCTTAATATGGGCTGTGGTAGTAGAAATTTAACCATATAAATATTGAAAATCCCAGAAGCTCCACTCCTCCATCTAGCTAGAGATGCATTTCAAAGCCCCTCGTTGTTATGCCCACCTTACAGTATCCCCTGACTTACCTAAAAGAGCGGAATAGTTTTGTGAGATCCTCCCCCCTCCTCCTCCTTTCCCATGCTCCCCCACCCCAACAATAGTAGTTCTGTTTGAAACTTGGCTAGCTGCGTCTTTTCCCATATGTGATCAGGGGCCACTTAAAACCATACAGTATCCCTATTCTGCCAGGAAGCCTATGGGCAGGATTCCCCTTTAGGCTGGTACAATGACATACTGTGTAAGGCATCTATCATAGAAGTTAACGGCTGCATATGGGTCATCAATAAGGCTTTTGTTTTTTTACTTATTTCATATAGTGATTTAATTAAGCATAACTCAAACCGGAAAGCAAAGATATGCCCATGTCTTGTGGCTTCTACTAATAGGCTCCTAGAATATTTTGACTATGTAGAACTTCAAAGGTCATTAATCCAGCTGCCTCATTTTTAAGAGTTCTTATATTATATACATGCTAAGGAATAATATATATGTACATTTGTAGATATATACATGTAAATGTGTATATATCTATGTATATACATCTGTGTGACTGAACCTCTCTGCCTAAAAAGACATCAGATAACAGGACTCATTATATTCTGTAATTTTCCACTTGAATCGATACTTTTAATTTGATTAGCTCTTTTCAAAAGGTTTTCAATTCAAATTTTGAATGTTCATTCATTCTGTTGGCTGAGAGAGGCAACTTAAGATAGAATTCAGATCAGGTAGTACGTGACCATCTTCCCAGAGAGGAATAAAACAATCTCTGAATAAAACAAGGTACTTGAGAAAAGATCATTAAGAAAATATGTTTTTTATAATGCTCAAGTACCTCTTAACCAGATTCTAATTTCATCAGTAAATACCTATCTATTTATACTATAGCTATACTACCTATAGCTAATATACTATGGTATATTATATATAGTATATAGTGTCTATCATATAAATATCAAATTAATTCCCCCTGTGGAGCACTGCTGCTTTTAGGGGGGAAGGGTTGCTGTTCTTTAGGATTTTATCTTTTTCAAGACAAAATGTTCTTTGGAACCATCCCCACACTAGATAAAAGTCAGATTTTCAATAATTCCTTTGTAATTAGATCGAATGAAAATCAGTTGCAACTATGAATAAAAATTCTAAGGAAGCCATGTCTAAGTTATTTGTTCTTCATTCCACTATTACATGCTTTCGTGATGAATTTACAATCTATGCATGGCATTCATTAAAGACATCACTTTATTTAATAATCCACTTTTTGGATAAGAAAGAAAGGCTGTCAGAATATATAAGCCATTGTATTTATTGAATACCTCCTATGTCCTGGCACTAAGCTAATCTCTGTGAATGATTGCAAGCCATAACACATCCCAGCACTTTAGAAGTATCTAGCCTAGTTGAGCTAGACTTAAAGACATGGAAACATTAAACAGCACAGGAATTCAATGAAAATATAAAATAGCAGTACATGGAGATCACAAAGTAGTACATAATTGGTTGTGAGGTAGAGGATTATTAACCTAGTTAGTAGGGATCACAGAAACCATCTCTTCCAACCCTCTCATCCTACAGATGAGAAATCTGGGGCCCAAAGATTTAAATGACTTGGCCAGATATAAAGGATCACAGGTGGGAATAGGAATCCAGCTATAGATAATAATTGCAATGAGTTCAAAAAGTAAATCACATGAACTGGAAAAGCACCATAAAAAAGGATAAACTTGGATGGTTTGAAGTATGAGTAATATTTGGCTTGGTGAGAATTTCAAGAGAAAGAAATGTCATGAGCAAAAAGGAGACAGTAAAGCAGAAGATTTGTATAAAAGATAATGGAAGATAATAGATTAGAGAGAGAGAGAGAGAGAGAGAGAGAGAGAGGAGACGAGATAGAGAGAGAGATGAGAGAACTAGATAGGTGCAGGAGGTCTTTTAAAGTCTACAGGATTTGAAATTGATGCAGTGACCAAGGCTTCTTAAACTTTTTTCCACTCATGACTCCTTTTTGCCCAAGAAATTTTTCATGATGTATGTAGGCATATAAAATGGTTGTGCAAACCAAATATTTACTGATGATAAATCATAGTTTCACAACCCCCACATTCAGTTATGAGAACTTCAGTTTAAATAGTTTTGCAGTGGATTATGGGGCAGCACCAGAGATTGGTTCATGTGTAAGAATAAGACATGATGAAAGAAACATTTTAGAAAGATTAATCTGGCAGTATTAGATAGGATTTGAAAGAGGAAAGAAAGGATGAACAGTATTTTGGGGGTTGTTGCTGCTAACAGTTGCATAGCACTGAAATGCTATTAGACAGAAGTATCAAACAGGGCCAGGACTCTAAGCATGGCCTGAATCAGATTAAAATATAATTGAGAAACAGTTAACAAAATAAAATTTTTAAAAGTAGAACATAGAACATGTTAATTATCAAGTCACACAAACACTCAAAGCTAAAATGGGATTTTTACACAGTTACAGGCAGAATTCTCACCAGTATCATTGGCCTTGAACAAGCTTCCATAGAGAAAAGCATATTTTTCCCCACTACAAGAATCTAGAATAACGAGGCTGACAGTGCACCAAATTGAAGTTACTCAAACAGATTTTATTTCCTTCAGTTTTCATTTAGTAGAAAGGTGATAGCCTTGGTTCCTAGAAGTACAAGATCCAGTTATATGACCCTAAGTATATCACTTACCTTTATTTTTCCTCAGTTTCCTCATCTTTGAATGAAATGATTGGACTCAAAGTTCTTAGCTCTAAATCAATGATTCCAAGACATTATGAATTTTAAGCCTCCTGCCTTTCACATTGCTGGATCATCATTGTGGCTGCTGCCCAATCCCAGTACATTCATTCCCTTGACCGTTTTTCCTTTAAATTTAATCCAGAATCCATTTAATCCAGAATTTGCCATAGCAAATTCTACAAATAAGCAGAAACATACAGTCTAAAGACTAATAGCACAAATTTCATCTGTGAATGACTTCTTCATACAACAGGTCCTGCCTGGAGACTCAAGAAGTAGTAGTCCTTTATCAAGGAATGCGCAAATGGCATATATTTAGGTTGGAGGAAGGGGTTTAGGGATTTTCTGTTATAGGTTAGACTACCTGACATGCCCCAGCTGCAAGGCCACAACTGCCACTTTTCTTCTGGAGCATGAGTGTTGTCTCCATGTTCTCTCAGGCCCAGCATCTTTGACAGCTGCTTCTGCTCCCTACATGTCTGGAATAGATGTGGCTTTCAATGAATACCTGCTGTCCTATTCTTTATCTGTTTCTCCACCCCAAGGAGCTTGGCAACTTCCTCTGCTATCCCTCCTTCCAGCATAAATCTGGTTTTCATTATGTGTATGTGATCTCTCCTGAATGTATGCATAAATACATACATACATGTGCAAATACATATATGTATGTACACACACATGGATTTTTGAAGGAGGAGGACTTTCCTTGCTTGCCAAAGCTTGCATTTCTATTTTGTGATCCCACCACTAGAATGCTTATGTAGGACTTTGGGCTCCCATTAACTCCACCATGAATGCCTAAGATACTTTCAGTTAGACTGTTTTCCTCTGGATCAGTCCCTCAAACCCTGTCACAAGACTATTTAGTTTGTTTACTCCTGGGGTAATGAACTAGATAAGAAAATAGACATTTCTGTGGTTTGGTAGAAAGAGCTGAATTTAACATCATTAGACTTGAGTTTGAATCCCTACTCTGCCATTGTGTGACCTTAGCAAAGTCATGTAAACTTTCTAATTTCTTTGGTTCACTTTTCTCAATTGAAAAAATTAAGGGATAGACTGGTCAGCCTGTAAAATCCTTTCCATCTCTTGTCTTTTGCCCTATAATCCCTATAGGAAGAGTAAAGAAACAGTCTAGTTGTATCTATCTTTGTACATCTGGAAGATGTTGAACTAATTTTAAGTTGGCCAGGCTGCAAAACACAATGGCTACTTAATAAGAACTAGCCCCAAACTAGATGAAGGATGCTCCAGTTTGAGATGCTACATGGCTCTGAAGCTCCTTGTGTCTCTGCTATCAAGAGAGAACATGAGGGAAAAGATAATACTTTCTCCCTGGAAAGCCAATTACCAATAATAACTATATTGTGTGCCCTTTGGAAATGTGGCTACTAAAATCCCATGGGGCATAAAGGAAGAAACTAAAAATCTGCTTGCTGAAAAGGTGCTTACATAGAGAATGTGTAAGATGGATGTACACATTTATAATGTGAAACACATGTAGGCTTGACAGAGACTGTTTTTCTGCTGACTACATTTTGAATCTCGTTGCCAAGCTGGTCCCAGGGCCAAGTGCCTTCAATCTTTGTTCTCCCTCAAAACAAACTCAGCAGGTATTAAAATGTTTTGTACAGAGCCTAGTCCGCCAGGGATGCTTGGTGAAGGCGAAGAAATACTATAACCGTGAAGATTAGCCTCACACTTTGTTTCTGCCAGCATGAATGTTAACATTAGCATCCCATGTTTACAGCTGGGAACCAGCTTTCTCATACTTGTTTTTGTTGTGAGTGATGTTTATTTTCAAGCCAGCAATCAGCAGCAGTGACTCTGATAAGACCAGGGAATAGGCCCTTATCCATATGCCCTTATGTTCTCACAGGACAACATTTCAGAGTATACATATATAAAGGCATTTCAGAAGTATACATATGTAAGACATTTTGGAAACACAAATATATAATAGTATTTCAGAAGTACATCTATGTAAAGATATTTCTGAAGTACACACATATAAATACAAATATGAAGGCATTTTGGAAGTACACATACAAAATAGTATTTCAGAAGTACCCGTATATAAAGTCATTTCAGAAGTTGTTAGTTAGTCATTTTCAGTTGTGTCCAAATCTTCGTGACCTCTTTGGTGATTTTCTTGACAAAGATGCTAAAGTGGTTTGCCAATTCATTTTACAGATGAGGAAACTGAGGCAAACAAGGTTAAGTGACTTATCCAGGGTTACACAACTAGTAAATGTTGAAGGCCAGATTTAAAGTAGGCCCTCCTGACTTCAGAACTGATGCTTTATCCACTGCACCCACATGCATATAGTGCTTACTTTTACCAAGATAATAGGAAATGTATAATTAATGCACTGTATTAAGAAATTGTCTGGAGGTGGAAAAAGATAACATCTCCCTTCCCTCACGTTGAAAGTATCTAAAACTCTTAATCTTGAAAACCATTTTGTTAATTTACTTTATAGGGGGTCCAACATTCTTCAGCTTCTCATTTTCATTAGGAAGCTGACCGTGTACATTTCAAATCTACTTCAGAGCGGCAGTTCTGTTGTGGATCCAGCGTTAGATCAATCATATCTTTTCATTGTAGCCTCTCATTGAAGATAAATCTACATTCAGTGGTAGAATTGATCTGACTAAAATTGTGATAATGTTTTTTCCAATGAAAAGGGAGATAAGGATAGAGAAAGAAAGTAATAAAGGACAAGAAGGAAAGGAAAGGAATAATAGGAAAAAGGAAAGGAAACAAAAACAGAGAAAGGAAAGGAGAGAAGGAAATTTATCTATATGTTCTCTTATATATAAATAATATATAGACAAATAATATTATACATAATTACATTGTTACATAAATAAATAACATTGTTTTTGGTTAGGTTGATGGAGAAGGTAAACTTGGATCACAATATGGAATCTTCTTCACCATTACTGACAAGCATTCATCTATAATTTTTAGACATAAGATCAAAAATCTACTGCCAAAAAGGAGCCTATAAATCACTTGATCTCACTCTTTTATATTTTAGAGAAGGAAAAAGAGGCCTAAGAAAGTCATTTGATTTGCCTTACATCCTCAAGTTGATAGAACCAGGACTAGGACTCAGCTGTCCTGACTCCCAGGCCCCATCTTTCCTCTAGCTAAAGAAACTAAATAACTAAATTCTCAGAAATTCAAGGATCCATATAATCTGCCCACAGTAATTTGGATCTGAGGGAATATGTCAGCCTCTATCCACCATAGTATGTAGGGATCCATCTTGATCCTTCAGAATATTAATAGGAAGAGTTATCTCTGGTCTTGGTATTGATCAATTCTTTTTGTTCAATCTTTTGAAGATAATTCCTTCCCTCTCAAAGGGAAAAAAGTTATTATTTATTTTATGAAAGGTAGAAAGGAGGAGGGAGGATGTTATCACTTCTACTTACTTTTTTACTCCTACCAATTAATTCTGCTACTCTCAGACCCTAAACTGCCCTAATTTCCTTTCAACTGGAAATATGTTGATGGATATTTTTTATGAAAAATTTTTTATTTAACCATAGCAGAAAAACATTGAACAAAGATAAATATTAAGGTCACCTCGAGATGACCCAGGTAATAAAAATTTGAGTTAGTCACTGGACATGAGGAAGTGATGGCAGTAATCCAATCAAGTCACCACCCAAGTCTCAGGGAAGGTATCAATACTCTCTAAGGAAAACTAACCTATCTTAGATGTGGCAAAAGGTTAGAATATTGGCCCTACCACAATTTTCAACTCCTCTGAGTTCTGAAGTCTGGCTGCCTTTTAGGATTACACTTGCCCTGGGACATGTTCTCATCTATTCTCCTGATTTCAGTATCCCCAGTACAGAACTGCTCTGAGACCTATTCCTCTAGACACTGCTAAGGCCCAGCCCCACCTCAACCCACCCTCAACATGCACAACTTTACAATTGGCCCAGTATTGATTCCCCTCCCTCCCACTCCTGATGGACAGGCAGGCAACAGAAGGCCCTGGTCAGCCTTAAAAAAGGAAAATACCTGAGGAGAATTGGGAGTTGCCAGTCATAACCCAGTAATAATTATAAAAGTTAACACCTGGCATTTATATAGCACTTTACAACTTGAAAAACACTTTACAGCATGTTTTATTTAAATTAAATTAAATAGAAAAGTTTCTGAAATAGGAAGAACAAATATTATTATTGCTCCCAAACTGATTTGTCTAAGATTGTATGAGACAGAACCAGGAGAGACCAGCAGTCTCTTCCATCATCCTACCTCCTCCCTACACCAAGTATTCCTTCTGGGCCTTTTTAAAAACACACACACACACACACATGCATTTTATGAATGCAATTGCATCTTTAACTTACAACCTTTCATAATCTGCTGAAACACTAAATGTGAAGCCCCAGCTCCAATATCTGTCCTTAATTACAAGCAGATGCCATCCTTCCCTCCATGTATGAGCTTGTGTCAGATGGACACTTTTGAAAGCCTACCAAGAGAATGGTGCCAGACAGGAAAGGAGAATGTGAAACTTGAAGTCATTAGGAAAGCTTGACATTAGTTCCACAGAGCCAGAGGCAGAGAGAGGGTTAGACTCTAGAGAGAAGGAAGTCTTTGTGGATCTCTCAGGGCAAAATGAATGCTATTACCCGGGGCTGGTGCTTCTTTCCAGCGGAGCTCAGGGTAGCATCCTCCAGCCCTGTCCATAACCCTGTATCCACTCTTGCCCTCTGTGTTTTTTTAATTTGTCTGCTTCCCAATCCCAGACTCCTTAATCTTAATTGCAATGTTACATTATCTTAAAACAGAGTTCAGACCCAGGGATGTCAATAAGGGTCCATTTCTTTTCTTTCCTTGTGGTTGGTCTCAATGATCCAATGATAAACTCAAGAGGGACCACATTCCATCACAGAGATCTGGGGAGGCTTATGAGGCCCAAAGATTTCCTGTTCAGATTACCCCATCCGTCTTGTTTAGAGTTGCCAAGATTCATAGTCCGTACAAGATACACTACACTTCATTTCAGAGAAGAGAACTGTGAATGGAAATTCAATTAATCTGAAGCAACAAAAGAAAGGAAATTCCAGCTTAGAACTCTTGTTGCGTTCTGACCTGCTATTATGCTTGTGCCAAGGTACTGCCAGGGGCTCGGTTGCCATTCAAAGCTCACATAACTGGAAGAATAAGCACAACGAGATGAAGAGCCCGCCTTCCACTGCTTGGTCTACCAGGTGCCAGTCCTTGAAGGTTTTCCTTAAGATTGTGCTTAGTATAGTCTGACCTCCTGAAAGCTTCTCTTTAATCAGTCTGCACACAGATACTTCTAGGTCAGCTAGGTGGTTCATTGGACAGGGTGCTGAACCTGCAGTCAGAAAGACTCACCTTCCTGAGTCAATTTTATTTCAGATACTTATTCAGACAATTATTAGTGTGATCCTGGACAAGTCGTTTAACCCATTTGACTAGTCTGCTCATCTGTAAAATGAGCTAGAAGAGGAAATGACAAACCACTTTAGTATCTTTGCCAAGAAAATCCCAAATGGGATTACAAAAAATGAAGTGTTATGATTCCCATTTTACATTGCAGAAACTCCATCAGTGGAGAGAAGTGGTGAGTTACACAAGTCCCAAAATTCTTCACACAGCTTTAATTTAGGAAAGCTTAAAAGAGCATTAAAATGGAAGGCAGCTAAGTGAAGTCAAGAGGACCTGAGTTCAAATGTGATCTTAGACACTTAACACGTCCTGGCTGTGTGACTTTGGGCAAGTCACTTAATCCCAATTGCCTCAGCAAAAAAAAAAAAAAAAAAAAAAAGCACTAAAATTTTGGAGACTCCCTATTTAATTTAAAGTCAGAGTATATTAAATAAATCCAGAAGTAGAAGGAACCTTAAATGTCATCTATAAGATGAAGAAACTTAGGCCCAAGATATTTAAATAGTTTGCCTAAATTAATGCATTTTGGGAAACATTCAGTTTTCAATAAATATTAGCTAAAAAAATAAGTTATTTTATTTATCATGATTTTAATTTTCCTTTCTACCAAAATGAATGGACCTTCTAAGAATATCACACAAAACACACACACACATACATACATACACACACACATACACACATATACACAAAGCTTGAACAGCTGATTAGTTTTCCCTTTTTTTCAACATAGAGCAGCCATTTATTGAGTTTTTCTTCTTATACTCATGTGTACTTTATATTCTTTCCATCAGGCAAGGGCCAAGAAAATTGACCTATCTCCTGAATCCCTTGTAAATCTGGAACTGCAACAAGATCATTATTATTTTCATCATAAGTTATTGGTTTAATTTTCACAAGGCAGAGGTAAAATTTGAAATCCAAGTTTAGTACTCCGTCCACATCAGAATTCCCAAGAGTACCAAGAGGTTAAGTGATTTGCCCATAAACACACAGCTAGTATGTGCCAAAAGCAGGATCTGAATAAGGGTCTTCCTGAATCTTCCAGTCCTCTCCCCATTAAAAACATCATGCTGTCTCTCAGAAGGTAAAGTGCTACTACAGAATAATCTGTGGCTCCCCTTTGATATACACCACTTTGATAGATGAATCATATAATCTGTTGAATTTGGCATAAGGTGGATAGCTAAGCAACATACTCTTTGCCTTTGTGGAATACTACCAGAAACTGACACCATGAAGGGAAAAATACTAGACATTTGCAAAGAAAGCAAATTTACAGTGTTTGCACATCCCTCCTTCTGTACTGGGGCCCACAAGTCTATTTTAATCATTCTTTTGGAGGAAATCCCAATAGTCTCATTGCAGATCTGATGCCTGAAAAACAGTTTTTTTCCTTAATTCTATGACTATTTGTTGGATAAGTCAAATGAAAATAACTTGTGTTTGGGGATAAATTATCCTGATATTTAAAGCTATTGTCCACTTCATTTGAGCTTATGAAATTAAGCTAATTATGTATAATTAAGATAGTAATAACCACTTTGGAGTCTCAGATTTAGAAAGAACTCAAGAAGTCATTCCATCCTAACCTCTAACTGATGGACAGAAAGCAAAGTATACAAGAAGACAGGATAAGGTAACCCAAAATCTGAAGGATTAAAAGATCTATGTTAAGAGAAATATTCATGCAAACATAATCAGATGTTCAACTTTTAATTTGTTTATGTCTGTGTGTATGATTTTTAGATGATTCATTTTGGCATAATAATAATAATAATAATAACAATATTTTGTTCTTTCAGTTAATATTTGTTGAGCACTGACTCTGCCCCAAAGCCCAGCATGGTGTTGTGGAAAGTGCACTAGACTAAGAATAAAATGACATAAATCCTAATCTAAGCACAGCAGACAGGTGGATAGGGAATGAACTGTGCATAACTGAGTCTACTGCTGTCCTATCTCACTTGATATCTAGACAACCACAGAGAGATAATTAGGCAAATACGGAGGAGATGGATCCAGATTGTAAGAGGAGCAAAAATAAATTGAAAAATGGGAAAGTCCAAACTATTTGGAACTAGAATGTCTATAGAACACCAATGTCCAGGATGAATGGATGACTAATGTCTTTGTTGAACCTGTAATCTTTGTCAAGCTTTTTATTAAGTGCTGGGGATATAAAACAAAGGTGACTTATTTGCTCTCCAGGAGCTTATATTCCTATGGGAAAGACATACAGAAGGGAGCTTAAATTGAAAGATAGAACTACCTTGTCAACATGCATAGGAAATGTCTGAAAAATGGAAAAAAAAAAAAAAAAAAAAAAAAGGTGAAATGAGTGGAAAAAGTTAATGCTGGATCAGGAAACAAACTTGGAATGCCAGAGAACTGACTTTTGTCTAACTCAAGCTTTCTCATCAAAACCTTGGGGTTTGGGGTTTTCTTTAATAGCACCTACTGGCTTTTCTGCCACCCCCACCTTCATCAACCCATCAATGTGACCTGGAGCAGAGTTCACCTTGACCCTCATCCCAACTCAGCTCAATTTGTCAGACTTTTGAATCATGCCTTAATAGTTGGGGTTCCAATTTTCAAAATTTGAAAACAACGCTACAAACCTCCTGGCAAAAAATCCTTTGTTTCCTTGAGGTTGATGCTTAATTTTGTTTCATTCTTCATGGAAAATCTACCTTGTTTCCAGAAGATAAATTTTAAAAGGATCATGGAAATTTCAAATCCAAATAAAGATAGGATGTATTTTATTACAGCTAAAATTGCCTTCATAGCAATATAGACAAACATTTGAAGATAGACTCAAATTTATCACAGTAAATGCAGTTGAGTTCAAATACTTCATATTTTCTTAAACACAGAAGGATATTAGCAAATGTTCGCACATGTAAGTTTAACTGTTTTCTCAAAAATGTGTGACTATTTTCTGACCTTACATGCAAATATACATCCAGTTATCCATTACCCTGTCTACTTCTTATAGTTTCTTCCTCATTCTCAGGAAAACATGTTTATTTGCAATAGTATGAATGGCCTATCTATATTTTTTCTGTAAGCTTCCTTATTCATCTTTGCTCTAAAACAATACATACATTACCTCCTCTATTTTTCATAGGCTAGTCTATATAGCCACTTAGATTGAGACAGAATCATTATTTATAATATCTGGAAGAATAAAATCAAAAAAGCCACAGATTTTTCACTTTCTCAGGTATCTATGAGGTAGTCTTGTGTCAAACTGAAAGAAATTTTTTAAAAATCTGTTATTAGTTCATTTGAAATTTTTTCTAGGGATATCTAATCTTGTGTGTGTGTGTGTGTGTGTGTGTGTGTGTGTGTGTGTGTGTGTGTTTTGTGTTCTAAAGTAATTCCAGTTATTATAATCAGATCAGACTTGGGAGAGAAAAAAGTAAATCTATGAGCACACATAAATTAATGCTTGGTTGCTCTACTTTTTCCCATTTTTATGACTCCCATAATCAGCTGAGGTGTCATTGGAATGTGAGTAAATGAAAATGGTTGCTTTTAAGTGCCTGTGTTTAGAAAAAATAAAATATTTGCAGGCTGTTAAGGTTTTTTTTGGTTCATTTTGTCTTTAATGTTCTTTCTTCTCTCTTGTTATCAATTTTTCTGATCTGAGTTTGAATCCTGCCTCAGATGTATACTAGCTGTGGGACCCTGGACAAGTGAGTTATTTTCTCAAGTCCTTGGTTATATTATGTGTAACATAAGAAGGGATAGCTAGCTGGTACAGTAGAATTCTAAGCCTGAAGTCATCGAGACTCAACTTCCTGAGTTCAATCTGGTTTCACACACTTACTATCTGTGTGACCTTGAACAAGTCACTTAATCCTATTTACTTCAATTTCCTCATCTGTAAAATTAGATGGAGAAGGAAATGGCATACCATTCCATGCCAAGTAAACCCCTAAAGGGATCAGAAATAATAAATTGTTGACTTGTATATTTTGTGATCTCCTTTTATAGATCAGGATATTAATATGTATGAGTATTAATTGGTTTGCCCAAAATGAGTTTTGGACCTAATATTTGAAGCAAGGTTTTCCTACTCTAAGACTAGTTCCCTTTGACTCTACCATAGTATCAACACTATTGGTTGACTTAGAATTTATTCTAAGGATGCTCTATGCTTTATTAGCTCATTATGAACTAAAAAAATATACTGAATTTTGATTTTGTGTTCATTCTGATTCATTGTCATATATTTGTTTATGTTAAAAAAGAACTAATTTGCCAAATAAATTACACACAAAAAACAAACCAAAAAATGTTTTACATGACTTTTTATGTATAATGAGTAGCATATTTCTTGCTTTCTCAATTATCGGGTTGGGGCAGAAGTAATGAATAGAATTTGGAACCAAAGAATTAACAAATCAAATAAATATTAAAGTTCCACAACCAGTTTTAACATGATTTTTTTCTCCCAAAGAAAAATTAAGAGCTTGGGGGGGGGTGAGAACAAGTAAAGGAAAAGAGGGGGCCAAAGAACAAGGTTCAAGGGCTGCTATTACTATACTAATGAACGGGACTCCCTTATAAGTAGTGATTCCTTAGTGTAAAAGTTTTCAAATTTGGGCTTCTTAAGCATTTTATGGCTACTTTCTAAATAACACAGTAGATTATAAAGGCCCAAGTCAAAGGACTTTGCCAGAAGGTATTCCAAAGACTTCACTCAGCAATTCCTAAAAGAAATTTGATCCACAAGAGTTAGTGTGACCTGGTTAGAAAAATGAAAACAGATCAATCAAGAATTTATGGATAATAATAATAATATTGGATCAAGTTCAGCAAAAGAGCATTATGACTCCCTTACAGTATTTTATTTGGGCACTATGACCTTGCATCTTCTTATATTCAAACCCAAAGTGTGACTGCCAGGTTGGGTAGCTGGGGAACTTCTAATTTCCTTGTCTATGGATAGAGTACAACAGTGGGAAATAAGCAAGGCAGCAGATTTAAGTTGATGATTGAGCACTAAAAAAAATAATAATAATAAAACAGGATTAAATAATGATAATTTGTCTGGATTCTTTTAGGTAAAAGAGACTACAGTTTGTTAAATGCCTTCTCACACTGTTTTAAGAGCATAAATTCCGAGCTAGAAGATACTTATGAAGCCATCCAATGTCTTCATTTTTACAGATAAGGAAACTAAGACCAAACAACTTACCTAGAATTTTTTCAGTCATGTCCAACTTTTCAGGACTGCTTTTTGGGGTTTTCTTGGCAAAGATACTTCAGTGTTTTGACGTTTCCTTCTCCAGTTCATTTTACAGATGAGAAACTGAAGCAAACAGGGCTGTGTGATTTGTCCAGGATCACAGAGCTAGTAAATATTTAAGGTCGGATTTGAATTCAGGAAAAAGAGCTTTCTTGATTTTGGACTCAGCGCTCTGTCCATTGTGCCATCTGGCTGCCCTGTAAGGTCACACAGGTAGTGACGAACTCAGCATTTAAACTAGGTCCACTGACTTCAAATTAAATCCTCCAGTGGCCATTGAAATAAATCAACTCAGCCAGGTTGCTTGTCTGTGAAACTGAATAGGAGGAGGGTAGAAATTACATCTTTATTTTTTACTAACCACTTAATGAAAATTTGGCCTTTCTTTAATTAATTAAAAAACATGATTCTGAGAAGGATTTCCTAAATTTCACCAATTGCCAGAACAGTATATGACACACACCAAAAAGGTTAGGAACCACAGGACTAAAAATGGTTGAAACTACAATCCAAGGCAGCTTGAAATCCTATGAAGTGTGATCCTTCACAACCCTCCTTCCCCCTCAGGCAACAAGAAATCTCTTTATTCATTTGGTTGATCTGGGCTACTTATTACAGCTCCTAAAATGGGCCTGCCTTTCCAAGAGAGGAGCACGTTGGGTTCTAACCTTTCCCCTATTCATTTCTAATACCTGCTTAATCTGTGTCCAAGAAAGAAGAAAAGTAAATAAACAGCCTATATTAATAATAATAGTTATCTTCCTAGTAATTCATTTGCCCTCTAAAGAATTAATTTTTGAAGATAATTTCAGGTAGAGAAGTGAGGCAGAAATTGTTACTATTTCTTTAACTGAAAGCCCCACAGGTGTTACCATGTGAATACCTACCTCACCGGCACAAAGAACCACCTACAGACAAAGGTAGGGATGCCCAATTGGGAGGGAAGTGAGGAGGTTTTAGTAACTGAACAGATTCAGAGATATTTCAGTCACATCATGGCTAACTCTTTCATACCACACTCCACATGTTTTATAGCTTCTTTGTTTGGTACAGGGGGAGGTTGATGAGGTCAATCTCATTAGAGAAGGGAGAGATGAATTCAAACAATGGAGGACCCTAAGTATGCAGCCATTTGGCTGCATGTTGTAGTCCAATGACCCCTAGCTTTTTCTAGTAATTATTTTACATGGTGAATTTGACATATTTATTGTATGCTATTGCTGTTGGCAGAGAATTTAATGAATAATGGGGACACATATCCAAGACTCCACTGAATGTAAATACAGACATTCTTAGACAGGCATGCAGCTTTCTGAAACTATGTCTTTGTCATTCTTTTTGTTGTTGCTTCTGTTGGTCTCTCTCTGCCAGCTTCTCACTCCTTTTTATCCTTTCTCACTGTGAAAGAGGGAGATTGTACGTCAGGGTTATAACTAACAATATCTATCCCTCAAAAGAAAAAGAAAAGAAAATTTTTCCATTGGAATAAAATATTGAATGTTGATCAACTGTACTTTGGTGTGAGTCAGACTAGGAATTCATGACCATTGCCTCTGGTAATAAACTCTAATGACTAATATTACAGGTAAACTTTCAAGTACTCTATAAAAGGTAATCCTATTAGATAGGCCTGCTAACTATTATATTTAGGTGAGGAAAGCAGGATATTGAGGTAATTGACTTCTGAAAATAGATTTCACGGAAGAACAGGCAGTTAGTTCTCATATTCTGAGGCAAAAATGAAATCCTAACATTTTAAAGCTATAGCTGAGTTACATAGGAACCATATACTCCCTCAGAATCTTAATTCCTTTCAGATAATCCTTCAGTTAAAATCCATTACATGGTTCTAAAGGGTTAATATGCCTACCAAGTTACTTATCAAAGTAAACGGCAATGGGGAGAATAATCCTTAGAATAAGGACATCTAAAAGTAAAGCAAAATAAATCTCTATCAACCAACAAGCATTTATTAAGTATACATTACATATGCTACTTGCTGAGAATATACAACAAAAATGGAATAGATGACAGAAAAGGAAAATAATAAATACTGGAAGGGGCATGTGGAAATGGGCACTATTGGTGGATCTGTGAATGGGTATAATTCTGGAAAGTAATTCGGAATCATACACAAAAAAGTTTTTAATTAAATAGTGTATACTCTTTGATCCAGATATACCACTGCTAGGACTGTTGAACTGATGAAAGAAATAGGAAAAGGTCCTATATGTACAAAAATATTTGTAGTAGATTTTTTGTGGTGACAAAAAAAGAAATTGAAAGCTAAAGGGATGCATATCAATTGAGAAATTACTAAGTAAGTTGTGGCATATGAATATTAAGAGACAGTGAGATAGCATAGTGCATAGTGTACTGAGCTTGAAATCAGGAAGACTCATTTCTAAATTCACATCTGGCCTCAGACA
Source organism: Sminthopsis crassicaudata (assembly GCF_048593235.1). Lineage (NCBI taxonomy): Eukaryota > Metazoa > Chordata > Mammalia > Dasyuromorphia > Dasyuridae > Sminthopsis > Sminthopsis crassicaudata. The sequence goes on along the minus strand of NC_133617.1, from coordinate 617,125,713 downwards.
CGTCCTAGATGTGTGAGCTTGGGTGAGTCACCTAACCCTGTTTCCCTCAGCTCCATATCTGTAAAGTGAACTGGAGAAGGAAATGGCAAAATATTCCAGTATCTTTGCCAAAATGGGGTCATGAAAACACACCACTGAACAACAACATAAATATAAATGGAATGGAATGCTATTTTGCTACAAAATTAGGTAAATAGATTATTTCAAAGAAACATAAAAAGATTTGATATAGAGTGAAGTGAACAGTGCTGAAATATCATTTTATGACTGTAACACCAATGTTATAAAAATGAGCAATTTGGAGAATTGTTAAAGAATGAAAAAAGCAAATCCAGGAGAACAATGTATATAACAGTACTATAAAAGAGAAACTTATAAAGTTCTGAAAATTCTGATCAATACAATTGATCTTCCATGATTTCAAAAGGTAAAAAAGGAGTCCTGACAGAAGGGTGACAGTTTTAGGGTACAGAATGTTTTTGTATACATCCAATGTGGAAATTTCTTTTCCTTGATTATGAATATTTCTTATAAGGAATTTATTTTCTTTCTTTCTTTTTTAATGAAGAAGGAGGTAGGAGAGAAACAAGATAGACTTGTTTATTAATTATTTAAAAATATATTGGGAATATGACACGTGGTAAGTTGGATGAGGTCACTGTATTGTTTATTTTGCTTAATTGCTTTGCTTTGTTACAAGAGAGATGTCATAGAATGAGACTAATCTCTCAAGTTTAAGATGTAAAAACAACACATCAAAACTTTAAAAAAAATTGATATTTATGTGCATTTGAGGAAGTGAGTAGTCCTGTGTGAAGGAAAGAGATTCATATATTTGGAACTCGAAGGGACCTTAAAGGCTATTTAGCCCAATTGCTCAATTTATAGATGAAGAAATGAGGTTGAGAGATTAAATTTTACAGGGTCATATAACTAATGTCAGAGATGGAAATCCTCTATTTAGAGCCCCCCTCCAAAAAAAAATCATCTAATCTGTACTTGTCACTTTACAGATGAGGGAACTTGGCCCCAGAAAGGTTTCATGACACAGTCACAGTCACAAAACTGGTAAAATGGCTGAGCCAAAATATAAAACCAGGTTCTCTAGCTCTAATAAATCCATTCTTCTTCAGAACTAAATATATCATGTCGCTAAAAATAATTTGCTTCTTAAATGAGAATAGTTTCTGTAAGCCCTATATACAAGTATCTTAACATTTTTTAAATTTAATTAAATTTTTTGTCATGGATCTCTTTGGAAAGCTATAGATCCCCTTCTCAGAATAATGTTTTGAAATGCATAAAATAAAATGCATAAGATTACAAAGAAAACCAATTATATTAAAATGCAGGTTAAGAACCCCTGCACAAGTCCACCATAACTAAATCCAAATAACTTCCTTTGTGTAGTGCCTAAATCCAAGTAGACATTGAATACAACTGAGGAAGAAGAAGGACTGAAAAGTTAACATGAAGAGACTTTCTTCTTTTGTCCAGTGTATACTTGTAGTCTTCCCAAAAGCATTCCTCAGGGCTCACGCAAAGGCCAAGGTCACCCCCTGCACTCTGGACCATAGCCAATCATCTTGACTTTTTGTCTTGCCACTGGATTACTCTGGAAGAGAAAGTGAGGCTGACAAATTTTGTACAGCTCAGAATCATTTAAATTCAATTTATGCACAAATCAAGACATCACTCCCATGATATCATTGGTCCTTTTTGAGAGCAGGGCTCATGTATTCTTCCAACTTGCAGAATTATCTATCATTCCTGAAACCAGTGGGTCCATGCCTGTCCTAAGGGCAAACTATGTAGATTATTTTAATTGAAGCAAGAAAACATAGGAATGTAGACTTAGAGCTAGAATATACCTAAGGCCATCTCATCTGAGCCTCTTGTTTTACAATCGGTAACCCTTTCCTTTATTCTCTTGTCCTCAAATTGTTGTATCATAAGTTTCTTATAAGAACCATAGCAGATACTTCTTTTACATCTTCCTTGTTCCCAGAATTATTGTTAGACATATTGTCTAAGCTTTATAAATTCAAAGAACTGCGACTTGGTTAGCCAAGCCATCTTGTGTGCTGTTATCCATGTGTGCAGAAACTGCAGTCAGATGGGTGAGATGACATTACTCAACTTCTGTGTGTATTGATAGTTATATTCTTATTCTATATTTATGTGCAATGTGAGAGTAGGAAAATGAAGGGCGGGGGAAGAGACGGGGGATTAGGAAAGAAAAGAGGGGAGAAATGATGAAGATCTGGTCCATTGCATAGGACTTGTTTCTCTAATGACAGTCCTTGAATAAGTTAAAAATGACCTCTGTAAAGGATTAAGTGTCTCCCTAAATTTGAATGTGCTTGTATATGCTATATATACCAATTCCCAGAGTAGTTTCCCTCCCAAAGAATAACACACATTTTTCAAGGATTCTTACCAAGATAAACATTCTTTCACCCTGCTGACCCTGGTGGGTTGTGGTCAGCCTTTAGCGACTTGGGGTTTGTGTGAAGCACTCAGGAAAGGCCTCTGGTTAAGAAACCAGCTGAGTTTTCACAGCTGTATTAGGGACCATTTAATTGTATCTCGCAATGCCTCAGCTTCTGAAGCCAGTGCTTCTTGAAAGAAAAAAAGTCAGTGTCTGAATCCAGTATTTCAGAAATTCCCTTTGTGCATACCAAGCTTTAGTTGCATTCTAGGTAGGGCTTGGAGATTATGACCTCTTTCTTGTCTTTGAAAATTGTGTTCCATTATATAATTGCCCATCTGAGAATCTTTACCTTCATTATAGTATTTGTGACCTTATTAATCACAAAGCATATGTTACATACCTTGAGGAGTGGAATTTTTTGTTATCAAAGACATTTTTGAAGGACTCTGTGTTTGTTATGCCCTAAGGGTCTGGCTGACTTATCCTATCCCAGTTCTAGATTAGTTAGTCATTTTTGCAATGACAGATACTGGTACATTAAAGAAAAAAAAAAAAAAAAAAACTGACAGTTTATATGAGATGCACCAAGGAGTAGCGGAAAGGACACTGGATTTGGGATAAAGAATTCTGTCATTCCAACCATAAAGTGGCCTCTATGAACTCCAACTTCATTGCTTCAGGACTTTCCTAGGTTTGGGCATTTTCTCTACCCATGCAGAGTACAATCCCTGTGTGGTTTAGCATATGATCTTCCAGAGTTATGGATCCTGTGCCTGATCAGTAATGAGCTAGTCTTCAGGAATTAGAGGCATTTCAACCCTGAGCTGTACTTGAAGACTTTCCAGTATGGTAGGACCCAACATTGCATGGCCTTTCTCAGAACTGTTATAAGTGCAAGATTCGGAGGGTTTTGTTTCAGGTGCTGACATGAGGAAGGAACATGCTTGGAAGGGCAGTCTCCACCATTCTTATGCTTTGCTCTGGTCATGTCTTCTGCCAGATTCCTAAGTGAAACTCCTTTTTGGGGCATGAGGGGTTCCCTCTCACCAATCCTTCAGAAACAAAGATGAGATTGTTTCTTTCTCTTCAGGAAAGTACATCTTTGGCCCAGATGTCCCTACTGTCTCATTTTTATTATCTGTTAGCCCTCATCCAGTGCCTCCCATTACAGAATCTCAAATTGGAGGAGATCTCAGAATCCAATTATCTCGAGTTCCCTAGCAAATGGTTGTCCAGACTTTGTTTAAAGACCTAACATCCGAGATAACCCATTCCATTTATAAAAAATGTCGATTGTTGGGGTGTTTCCTTGACTCAAGCCTAAATCTTCCTCTTTACTCCTTGGTAACCTATCCCCTTTACTCTTAATTCTTCCCATCATAACTAAATGAAATGTCAAATCCTTCTCATCCTGGCCTCTTCTTTTTCCTTTGCAGCAGTAAGGTGACACAATGGATAAAGCATTATGCTTCAAAGGGCTGAGTTCACATCTGGACTCAGACTCTCATTAGCTCTGTGACCCTTGGGTACCACATACCCTAATTTCTTCAATTGTAAAATAGGAATGATAATAACGGCACTTCTCTCCCAAGGTAGTTGTGAGAATCAAAGAAGATAATATTTATAAAATGTCTGGCATATAGCAATCACTCAATAAATATTTGTTTCCTTCATTCTTTTTCTACAACTATAAAACAAGGTAATGTATAATAGAAAACCATTGCTTGAATTTGAACTTCAGTTCACTTTTAATCATTTCTTTCATTCTTTTTGTTTATATATTTATTTTAAAGACTGTGTCTCCTTATGTCTCCTAATATGGAAGTACAAGGGCTACTCATGGACCGATCCTGTCACTAACAGGGTAGTTTCTTTGACCTGCTGTTTTTGACCTGAACCAGTTCACTCTTCCAAAGCAACCCAAGAGCCTCCCTACTCCTGAGGGCACTCTGCACTGATACTTTACATAGGTTAGATACCCTATCAACATAGTCCCTTGCACTTCAGAAATACCCAGCTGAAGAAATCCCTCAGCCTCAGTGTCCCTTGCAGCAGAAATTACAAACACGAGCTGATGCAGCCAGCTAAATCATCAATGAAATCATAACTCTGACATTTCCTGGCTATGTGACCAGACAAGTCATTCCTCCCATCTCCCAACACACACATACACACACACACACACACACACACACACACACACACACACACACACACACACATGCACCATTTCATTATTTTTGCCCCAGGAAAAAAATATTACTAAGAACCCTTATAAATTTTCTAGCATATCCCTAAAGCACCTAGACTCTCCTCCTAGCCACAATGAGGCATTGGAATAAGATATTAGTGGTTTAAAATCTTAACTATAAAATAATAATATTATGTAATAAGGAGGCCCTGGGTGTGAAATCATATAAAATAATTTCATGTAAGTCATTTTGTAAAAGAGGAGGGAACAAAGGAAAGAAGGAAAGAATAAATAAGAGAAGGAAAGAAAAAAAGGAAAGGAAAGAGTGAAAAAGGGAGGAAGGAAAGAAGGAAATGAAAAAAGGGAGGTAAGAGAAGGAAGGAAAAGGAAAGGAGGGAGGGAGAGAAGAAGGAAGAGAGTGAGAGAGGTAAAGGAGAAGGGAGTAAGGAAATAAAGGATGGAAGGAAGAAGGGAGGGAGGGAGAGAGAGGAAGGAAAGAAGGTAAGAAGGAAGAAAGGGAGAGAGGAAGGGAGGGAGAGAAAGAAGGAAGGAGGGAGGGATGATGGAACAAGGAAGGAAGAGAGGGAGGGCTTGTTTTTCTCTGAGGCAGAATGTTTCATCTTAAATCCTTTGGGATTGTCTTCAATTATTGTATTGCTAAGAATAACTGTCATTCATTTTATAGTACTGCTGTTACTATTATACTATGTTCCATTAGTTCTGCCAACTTCACTTTGTATCAGTTCATGTAAGTCTTTCCAGGCTTTTCTAAAATTATCCTGCTTGTTATTTCTTAAAACACAATAATATTCCATTATAATCACATACTATAGCTTGTTTAATCATTCCCCAATTAATGCCCTCCATTTCCTATTCTTTAATACCACATTTTAAACAAGGTGTTTTCTATTTATATTTTTTATTAAGAAATAGCTATTTAGAGGAAAGGACACTGGATTTAAAGTGAAGACCCAAGATTTCAATCCTCATTATTTGGGCAACTCTGAACGAGTCATTTCCCTTCCCTGGAACTCTATTTCTTCATCTGTAGAATTATGGAGTTGTACTAACAGATTTTTCTATATCTAATTCACATAATATAATATAATATTTGCATGTGGCAAGGAAGAGAATATGGAAGATAAAGAAACCTATTAATAAATGAATTGCTACCGCCAATTGAAGACACTCAGAAATGGATTTTTCTTTTAGCTTTTCTGAAGTGATTGCAAAAGTCTCATGGATTCACTGCACAAACATTTGATTCAAATTTTCAGGATTACAAGTATTTATAAATCTTTTAGCCTATAAAGCTATATTTTCTCTCTATTTTTCAAAGCAACAGTTACCATTTTCAATATTTCTAACTAATAGAAAGTGTCTTTAGCATTCAATAATGATAATCCTTTAAATTGATTATTAATGAAAATCCTTTAAATTTAGAACCACATCCACTTTTCTTTTTTTTATTATTTTTTTATTTATTTTATTTATTTTTATTTTATTTAGAATTTTTTCACAGTATATATGCATGAGTAATTTTTTATAATATCATCCCTTGTATTCATTTTTCCAGATTATCCCCCCTCCCTTCATTCCCTCCCCCCGATGACAGGCAATCCCATACATTTTACATGTGTTACAATAAAATCTAGATACAATATATGTGTGTAAATACCACTTTCTTGTTGCACATTAATTATTAGATTCCGAAGGTATAAGTAACCTGGGTAGATAGACAGTAGTGCTAACAATTTACATTCACTTCCCAGTGTTCCTTCTCTGGTTATATTTATTTCTGTCCATCATTGATCAACTGGAAGTGAGTTGGATCTTCTTTATGTTGAAGATTTCCACTTCCATCAGAATACATCCTCATACAGTATTGTTGTTGAAGTGTATAACGATCTTCTGGTTCTGCTCATTTCACTCAGCATCAGTTGATGTAAGTCTCTCCAAGCCTCTCTGTATTCCTCCTGCTGGTCATTTCTTACAGAGCAATAATATTCCATAACCTTCATATACCATAATTTACCCAACCATTCTCCAATTGATGGGCATCCATTCAACTTCCAGTTTCTAGCTACAACAAAAAGAGCTGCCACAAACATTTTCACATCCACTTTTCTTTATCCTCCTTTCACTTGGAATGGTTCAGTCTATATAAGTATCACTTATTTCAGATAAATGCAATGAAAAGCCTAATTTGTGTGTGTGTGTGTGTGTGTGTGTGTGTGTGTGTGTGTATTGTTAAGAAGCTTAATTCATTGAATTAGCTTTCAACTAGCCTTGAATTAGAGTTGCACCAAACAAATTTCTAAAAGTATAGTAACAAAGAAATGACTGAGCTGCATCAGTGGGGGAAATTTTCATACTGGAATATTCCACATTGCTGAAATCATAAGTACAGACTCAATTTTTTTAAAGCCCTGACCTTATGGAGTTTCTTAGGTTAGAGTACATCATTACAATATAGCAATATGATTTTTCAGCCCAAATTAATTAGGCTGTTTTTCTTCTGGCATTTACAAAGCTCTAGAAACTGCAAATAAACTAGCATTGTGAGTGCTGTGGCAAGGGGAGAATCTGACTAGAGAGTGGAGATTCCAGTAGTTAAGGAAATATTGACTTGTACAAAATAGAAAAAGGATGCTAGTTAAGGAATGAAATGATCCTGCCAGAGAACTGTAATACATCATGTGACAGAGTTAACATCTTTCACTTTTCAGCCCAGTATGCAAAGGGTGTTTTGCAATGGGCACTTGTTTCTAGTTCTGTCATTAAAGACAGAAAAAGTTATGAGGTATATCTTACAGAAATCTGCTTCACACCCAACTTAGGAACATACCTATTCCCTAAATAGATAATCTATAGGCCTTTGCAGTTTTCTATGACTAGGACCTCAAAAGCAAGAAGGCACTTATGTGAGGATTTTCATCCAGGTCATTTCCCTTCTCCTCACTCATCTGAATTCTCATAAAGTTACCAGGACAATCTGACAAATCATAAGTATCTCAGAATTTCTGAGTCCTAAATTAAATGTCCTAAATTAAACTTGATGACTTAGAATATCAGTCCAACCTAGCATATTTATAAAATGAATACAAGGTAAAGAATTGGAAATTGAAAGGATGTCCAATTATCAGGGAATAAGTTGGGATTATATGGTTGTGATAGAATATTATTATGCTATAAGAAATAACGAGTAGTAAATTCTTACGAATATATACCATCAAATATCTCCATGCACCAAATCCTGCAACATGATGGCATCTGTTGAGATTTTTGGGCCACTTACCTAGTTTATTTCTGTATTGTGGTGGGAAATGTCACTAACTGGTCACCATAAATGGGGGGTGCCTCACTGAGGGAACCTATATGCCAGGAAGAATTATTAATCTGGAGAGGATAGAACTGTCCGCTCTCCTTCCTACCAATCTCAGAGCCAAGAATATGAGGGAGGCAAAGAGGAGAGGATAATCCTACGCTAAGAGTCATTTCCCCATTGGAAGAGCACGTGCACTCAGCCAAGCCAGAACTTGGAAGTGGTGGAGATGGCAGCTTATTATCAAAGAGTAAGCCCAGAGGGAGGGAGTCAGCCTATTGATCTATCCAGCAGAAATGCCATGCCCTGTGGAGTACCCAGCAGCAAACTGATCTGCTTGATTCAGCTTGGCAACCTGCCTGGCTGGGTATTGCAGCATCTGCCCAGAACAGTGACCTGCCCAAAACAGACCGCCAGAAGACATGCCCAGAGCAGAGTCCCCTGCCCATTCTAAACTAGGCCCACAGTGGATTTAACAATTCAGCCAAGAGGCCATACCCTTCAAGGAGCAAGGACAGATGAACTACCCATCCAGGGAAAAAGTCATGTCCTGCAAGGAGCCAGCCCAGCTAACAGCCAAGTGATTCATCCTCCCCAACACTAATGCCCTTCCCCAGAGGAAGCTTTATTAAAGACTCCTGGAGAAAGACTACTGAGGTTCTGCTCTTCCAGAGTTGGGAGTTGCATTGGCCATGAATGTTCCTTACACATTTGTCTCCTTACCATAGACCCGAGATTTCCGTCCAGTCTCCACTCCACCGACTCTGGGTGTCTGTGGGAGAGTTTATCTCAGGTTTCTAAAGAAAATACATTTTAACTATTGCTCTTGCTATACCATTTGAGTAAATTTTGTTGTTGTTGTTATTCAGTCATGTCTAAATCTAAGTGACCCCATGGATTTTTCCAGAGGGTTTTCTTGGCAAGATATTGGAATAATTTGCCATTTCCTTCTCCGGTGGGTCCCCATTTTTCAGATGAAGGAAGCCGAAGGTCACACAGCTAGTAAATGTCCGAGACCAGATATGAAATCGGATCTTCCTGACTCCAAGCCTGATGCCCTATCCATTGTACCATCTAGCTGCCCTGTTGAGTAAATGCTTTTTGTAAAAGCAAGTTGAATCTACTGGCTGATTAGAGAATTTTTAGTTACATGTCAGTAATCACAACAGGATTATTCCCAGAATAAGAGTCAGTAATGACCCTTCTCAGGAGTGTCAGTGTTTGTTGATGCTACACAAAATTCTTTAAGATCTGGGATTCTCAAATCCTACAGTCAGAGAGGGACTCTACCACTGCCTCCAAATATTTAGAGTATGCCCAACAGGTAGTGACACCTGCCTGAGTAATAAGCACATTCTTGCAATGCCCATTATAGTTTTCCTAGAGGATGTCCATTTTTAGTAGCTTTTTCGGTTTGATAGGGTGCTCAAAGGATCATTAAACCTAAGCCCTTATCTTTATCCATTAAGACAGAGGAAGGCTGGCAAATAGCAGAAAAGAAAATGTTCAGATTCTCAGAGACCCCAAGGATATCTTCAAATGAAAAAATATTTAGTCATTCCTATTCTGTGGTATCAGTTTAGGGGGAGAGGAGAGCTGAAGAATACAAGAGGAAAGTCTTCTAAATTTTCTGATTGAATATATCACAATAGCTTTATTAGTGCCCAAAGTAAAATTGTTATTTCTGTCCTTTTGAAATAGAAAAGACTTTTTTTGTAAATCTCCTAGTTAGGGAAATTTCTGTGGGAATCCTAAACAAAACAAAATGTTTGAAGGCTAACTAGACAGTGAACAAGTGAGAGGCAGGAGAGTGTGTGGTCCTAAACAGTTGGTTCTAAGATATAAATGTTTTCAGTGGAAATGAAAAATAAATGGCTTAGCCAAGACTTAAATCTGGGCATCTATGTTCTACTGGAGTTCAGGGCATTTAGTCTAATGATGTCATCATCAGATGAATCATGGTGATGTGTCCATATGCACACCCTCCCATACCATCAATGCTGGTACAATAGTCATCCTAGAACTGAAAGAACAAATGGTAAACACAACTTTGTCATGAAAGGAATTCCAAGACAATGTATTCACAGAAGATGGGGCCTGCAGCCCTAGTGAAGCATTTTCATTTTATTCTTTGTATGAGTCTCTTTCCACTCCTGCTCTTCTAATAAAGGCCTTAAATTAAACCACAACCAAGAAAGAACAAGAACTAATTGTATATAATTCTAAAGACCTTTTCCTTTTTTCTGGTTTTCATCCTTAGCTGCTATCGTTTTCCCAAAAATACAGGAAAGCTTAAAGCCTTTTAAACACATATATGCCCCATTGTTAATGTCAACCAGGAAACTACTTACTACTCTTAATTCCTTATAATTTCACCATTCCCTACGTCAGTAGCTTAGGGGACATACACAGTTGCCAATTAATGAATCTTTAAGGGTTCTTGCAAATTAGAGAAATGGGGGGCCCCAGATGTAATGTGAATATGAATGTATATGAATATCATGAGAATATAAGATAGATCCATTCTTTCCATCAATTGGTTTTACTGAAGGAGGGAGTTACTATTTTTCTTTCCTAAATGGAAGGGATCATGGTTGGAAAGGAGGTAGGGAGGCAAGTTATATACAGAAATGATTGTATTTTAAAAACAAAAAGCATTGATAAAACTTATTTTAATACATACTGCTTTATAAAGAGCTCCCTTAAATATAAATTTTTTAAAAAGGGAAAAATCAAAAGGAAAACTAGAGGTTATTTTAAGTAATAATTTAATAATTTCTTCTACAAGTACCTCTTTCTGACTCTTACCAGGTCCATCTCCTGGTTTCAGAGAGGCCTTCCCTGATGTTTCTGCCCTTAAAACACATGGGTCAGTGCTCATTTACACAATTGGACAGGCAATATCTGCTTTTTAAGACCAGCCCACTATAAGTTCGTGACCTGGCCTGAGGAGAGTGGAGACTGTGTCTTTGGCAAAAACATGTCTTGTAGAAACATTTCCCAAAATATCACTCGCTGCACAAGGCATGTGTCTGGACACAGCTCTCCTTACACTAGTCATAGCTGTATAGCTTCCCACAATTCACTGCACCTATCCTCTTGCACATACTGTTCAGAAGGTAGGGCAAGTCAAAAAATTTGTCAACGTTTTATCGAGCAGAGCCAAACCAGGGGCAAGTAGGAACATGAGCCCCATCACGCTGAAGGGACCATCTCTGCTCCAAGAGAAATGAGAAAACTGCCAGGTGTTGAATCTACCATAACTGGCCAGCAAAATGAGTCGTAGAAACTAACCTGCGTATTCCTCCCAATGCAGGCTGTCTGTCAAGGTGGGAGAAAAGGAGCTAGCTGACTTTGTCAGATATCCAGCTGTTTAGTAAATAAGGATCAACTGACAACTAGTTATGAACTAGTTTGGCTGAATTGAGCTGTAGGATATTTACTTTTATTATTAATTATAATACGTCATAGGGAGGAAAGTGCTTGACTTGACAAAATTTTACCTACATCACCTTGTCTCATTTCCTTCTCTCTGGAAGAACTAGATTAATTCTAAGTTTCTTTCTGATTCTAAATCCTATGATTTTATATGAAGACATCTCCAAAGACTGTGTCTTGTCCTATCTACTTCCATAAGCAAAAGCTTGGAATTAAGTGGTGGAATTAAGGAAAGAAAGGATGTCCACTGTTCTGTAAAACCAAAATCCCCCTCGGTCATGATGCAGTCCCATGGCTCCTAGAGGACATAACTACCCCAAAATTTGATCAGTTGTATCTGATACTTCATGATTTTAGCGTGTCAATACTGGCCATGGTGTTTTCTTGGTAAAGATCCTGGGGTGTTTTGCCATTTCCTTGAGGTCAGATTTGAACTCAGGGTTTATTGACATCAGGCCCTGTACTCTAGCCACTGAGCCACCTAGTTATCTCTTAGCCCAAAATTACCCCAAATTAAATGGAGACTTTTGGAAGTCCTCACAGGATAAAGCAGTTAAGGGCCCTGGCTGGAGCAAGTTAATACCTTTTCTGTTCCGGATTTTCTTGAACCATTATTGTCACCAGACTGGAATCATATCTCATGTAACTTCTCACGTCGCATTTTCTACTCCTGGGGTTTTGAATTTGTTGTTCAGAGTGTATATATATATATATATATATATATATATTTTTTTTTTAAGTGACTCTCCAGTTTCCATACTTTTATGTCAGCAACAGAGGAGAGAAATGAATCACTTAAAATGAAACAATCCCCTCCACTTTAGTACTCTATAAACATAGCCTTGGTCTCTTACTGTAATTATAGCATGTGGGTGATACTGCTGAGAAAATGGTGTTATTATTGTTAAGAACTGTCTGAGTAGAAAACACTGAGCTGCACTATGCAAAAGTTGAGGTAAGAGCTATAATTCTTGTCATTGTGGGTTAATATGTAGAAAGGCTCATTAGCTGAGTGCAACTCAATGCTTTGTGGTGGGTCATTATCAGTATTACATAATCCATGAAAAAAGTGGAGAAGTCATTTCATTGTGGCCACCTTTCTCTGATTTGCATATACTGTGTGCTTATATTAAAGCAAAAGAGTAAATAAAGAGCAGCACAGAATGGGGATAACGTGAGGTTACAAAAGAAAACTAGTTTAAAGAAGCAGATTATTAGTCTTTCTTCCTCCTTAGCCCATTTTCTCAAAACTCCATTACTACCTCCATCTCCTAATACCCGAAGTGACTTTAAAATCATAGAATTTTTAGAAGTGGAAAGATCAAGCTATCCTTCTCATTAGTGAGGAAACTAAAAACCAGTGATTTTCTGTTAGGATTACTAGGTGAGAACTCAGGTTGTCTGGACAGTGACAAGGTGAGAATTCAGGTTGTCTGGACAATTACAAGGTGAGAACTCAGGTTGACTTGACAGTTCTCTGGCTCAGACCTGTAAAGGGAGTTTACACCTTAGGAATCCTAGAAGGAGCAAGCTCATTGGTTGAAGTGGTTCTCCCCAGAAGCCCTTGCATTATCCCAAGCCCATTCTCTGGGAGGATAAAAGAGGCAACATTGGGCCTGGAGAGCAGTCTGCCTGGGGAAGGACAAGAGCTGGAGGAGATTCAGAGCCAGGATTCAAGGAGAAGTCTCTGCATTACATCAGGCCTGACGGGGCTCTCTGCAGGAAGAGAAGTCACTTCTCTGGACAAGAGTTAACAGCAACTGCCTAGAGACAACGGTTCATTACAAGAAGAAGAATCTGTCTGAGAGATTTTAGTAGACACAGCAGATCTCTTCCCAGAGAGCGATCAGCAGCTTCTGGAGACAACAGCACGCTACAATTTTCATTTATTTGCTGAAAAACATGTTAGCTATACAATCAGTTTTCAGTTTCCACTTAAAAATTACACTTTTTTTGATGAGGCAATTAGGATTAAGTGACTTGCTTAGGGTCACAAAGCTAATAAGTATTAAGTGTCTGAAGTCAAATTTGAATTCAGGTCCTCCTGACTTCATGGCCAGTGCTCCATCTAGCTGCCATTTTCCCAAAGGTCATATGCATTTGCTTAATAAGAATGATGATTGAAAATATGTCATATAACACTTGAAACCAGAGGACATGGAATTATGACCCATTTGGGTTTTGCCCAAGCAGTAAGAATTGTGGGGACTTTCTCAGTCTCAGAATAATCTTCCCTGATGAAGGTCTGCCCCATGGCTTCTCTAGTAGTTATCAGAGTGATTACCAGCAGCAGGTCATCCATTTCTAGTTCTTCTAATTTCAAAATCTGTGGACTTGTACTGCATTTGGACACTGTACCACATTGAAGCTTGGATCCTCATTCCACCAAAAAAATTGTACTAGAAGTAGCTAATGGGAAAGATTTGGAGCAAGGGCCAGAGGGGAAAAAATACAGTCTAAAAGCTAAAACTCCCTACAAACTTTCTTCTTTCCAAATTCAGTCCCTTTCTCTCCCTTGAAGCCATCCTGCATTTATTAGGTCAAAGACTAAATTAATTTCGTCAATGTGGGTACAACAAAAATCTTGAAATCTTTCTGTTCATCAGAATATGATTTTCATGAGTTGTTGTAGGTAGATGTGGGGGTGGGGAGTCACTATCCAGTATTCAAATTTCTAGAAATGAACCTCTCTGCTTTTGGCTAGAGGGTAGTCCTTAGGAGTTAGGCACACAGTATACCTGGCCCTATACCAGAAACCCAAGCAGCCTGGTACCAACTGGTTACTTGTTTTCCAAATAGTTGGTTATCTGATTAAAGTTCATGTTTTTCTCTAAAATGATTTGTCTGTATAAATGTAACTTGGGTTGTAGAAATACCTTTAGATTAATTTCCATGACTTATTTTGCTGACTAGCTATGGCCAAAGCATGTGCCATCCTAGCTTTGGAGTATCCAGAGTTACCATGCCTCTGGAATAAGACTTCAATACTGTCTTAGGTATTTGCATACATACCAAAGAAATCCATTTCCCCATATTTGAGATAACTAGTTTAATAAATCATTGGCATTTCAGCATAAAGTAAAAAAGTATAAGATTGTAAAGCCTTCCAAAGTAAAACAAAGCAAAACAAAGGACACAGATGCACACAAACACCACCTAGAGAAGAAACTAATTTTGGGATTCCATTGGAAGAATAGAAAGGTTTTTATTTTTAATGTAATTCCATAACTAATAAATCTGGGAAGAATATAATGAAAACTGAAGATAGATATTCAACAGGATAGAAAAATCTGAAAGTAACAAAAACAGTATATTTGACATATTTGCAAAATGATTTGGGAGCAAATATATATTTAATTTGCTAAAGGGAGCAGAGTGAAAAAGTCCATTTTTCTTTGAATGACTCTAAAAAGAAGCCACTAGGCAACTTATTAGCAGCTCAGCAGCTAGATGGCACAGTGCCTAGAGTGCCTACCCTGAAGTCAGGAGTATCTGAAGTCAAACCAGCCTCAGACACTTAATACTCCTTAGCTGTGTGACCCTGGGCAAGTCACTTAACCCCAATTGCATCAGAAAAAAAAATCTACTTTTAAAAAAGTGAAAACTATTAGCTAAGGAGAAAAATTGATACTATCAGAAACAAAATAATTCAATGTGGAAAGTCTGTCTACGACTCTGTTTTTAGCAAAGGGGATGGAGTAACTATTTCCAAATGTTTTAAAGGAAAAAAAACTAGTCAGCACAACAAGGAACTAATTTTTCTGGTACAATGCAATGTGACTAGCTAGAATATGGTATCATTCAACAAACTTTATCATTGTGTATTATTGCTATGTACTAAAACAAATACAAAAATGCTAACTTTGGCCTCGATGGGCTTATATGAAGGGGTACTGAGGAGAGGAAGAAATACATCCAGAGATGAATACAAAGTCTATGTTCCAGCAGATCTAGGTTCTCCTTAATGTAGATCATTCGTTAAACAGTGAAAAGTCCATTCTGCTTATTCCTGCCCATGTTATGTGACCCCTGTCAGCACTTGTTAAATTCACTACAGTGGGCCTACCTGCCATGATGGAGTCTTTCATCATGTGTTCTTGACATTGAATGAATACCAGTAGAGAATATGGACTGCCTTTTCTAGGCCATTTTTTTTTCTCAACCATTTCTAAAATCATATATTTTATATTCCATCTTCAATGTGGTTGCAGTTGTTCCCAAAATATATGCAAAGAAGTCATCCTTACTCCCCTTTCCCTTATACCTATCATCAAATCACTTGGTAAATTTTAATGATTCTGCCTCCATGACACCTCTTCCATTCTTACTTTTCTCTCCACTAACAATAGCAATCACCCTGGTTCAGATCGTCATCATCTCTCCTGCAAAGTACTGTATTCCAATCATTTTCAAATTAGACCCTGAACAGAGTTCCAGGCTCTTCCCTATCTAATCATTTCTCCAAACTTGCTAAAAATAATATTCAAAAAAAAAAAACATGATCAAGTCACTCCTCTGCTCATTAATATATTCTTTATTTTCTATAACATAAAATACAAACTCTTCATCTTAGCATTTAAAGTCAAACACTCTGGTTCTTAACTACCTTTATTCTCCTTCACCTACTCCATGTTCCAGACAAACTAGACTAGTTGATGTTTTCCAAACTCCGTCCTCCATCACCGACCTCTATGACTTTACAAAGAGTATCTGTCCTTCATGTCCAAAATTATCTTCCTCCTCATTTCTGATTCTAAGAATCACTCTTTCTTCATAGCTCATGGGCCATCTCCCATAGGAAGGTTATCCTTGATCATCCTCAGTTGTTTGGGCCTTCACCTCAAATTATCAGATTTGTACTTAGCTGTTTCCACTCTGAATCACCTCTTTAGCACTTGAGTAATAAGGATTGTTCATCATTTTGTCTTTGTATCTTCAGAGTTGAGCAGGCAACTTGTACATTAGGAGCACTTGGTAAATCTTTATTGGATTAGATTGGATCAGATTGGAAAATAATTTCAGTTTCAGAAGCAGATCACTAACAGGTGGGAGGAAGCAAATGACATTTGTATAACAAATAACATTCTAGACAAAGGAATCCCAAGTCTTGAAGGAAAGGGGGAGAAAGATACTAGAAGGGAGAAATCAGGAGGGAGATCATTCCTCACACACAGGACAGCCTATGCAGAAGATAGATATGGGATTGTCGTGTACAGGGAACATTAAGCAGATGAGACTTTACCCCATTCATGATGACAGTACTCTTTTTTAGTTCTGGGATATTCCTTGTCACTCTCTGCTATGCTTTTGGTGTGCAAAGTTACAGGAAGGAACCAGAAAATACCGCAATAAGCTCTGCCTGTGAATATTACCATAACAATACTTGAGTTATATAATGTTTTAACTAGATAGTAAATGAAAGGCAGCTTGACATTAGAAAAATGGCCTAGGAATCCAAAAGACCATGTATTCAAACCCTATCACTAACACATACAATCTGTGTGTACAAAAACTAGAAATCAGAGAAGTTCTCACAAAAGGATTTCCCCCATACCAGTAAAATCACAGACCCACACCACAGAAACCCTAAATAAAAGTATCAAATTTCCAAATTGTATTGCATTTCCAAATTTGATTGGAAATTCCAAATAAATATATATTGCTTTGCCAATTCTCAACAACTCTGCTCAGAACAGGTGGGTCCTGGCCATTTTATAGGTAAGGAAAACGAGATCTAGGGAGATTGTGTCTTACTAGAGAGATTGATGACATGGCTAGCAAGTAGCAAAACCAGGACCAGAAGAATCTAGGTCGTCACATTTCTACTCTAGTATTCTACAAATTAGGCTAGAATGTTGGACTAAATCAAGCCCTCTTCCTTTCTTCCTCTATGCCAATTCACTTGGTAAGCTCATCAGCTGTCATGAATTTAATTATCATTTTTGTGCAGATGATTTGTACTTCTATTTATCCAACCCTAACCTCTCTCATGACCTCCAGTCCAGCATCTCTAACTGCCTATTGAACATCTTAAATTCAATGTATCCTAAATTGAACACTTTCTCTTTGAAGAACCCTCCCTTCTTCCTAATTCCTCTGTTACTGTCAAAAATACCATCACTCTCCTAGTTATCCAGGCTCATTCACTAGGTGTCATCCTCAACTCCATATATCTAACAAATTGCTAAATCCTGTCTATTCTGCCTTCATAACAGCTCTTATATGTGTACCTTTTTCTTCTCTGATATTGTCATAACTTTAGCATAAGCCCTCATCACCTCATGAATTATTCCAATAGCATGTGATAGATCTCTGTGCTATATGTCTCTCTACATTCTAATCCGTCCTCCAGTGAATGATCAAATTTATCTTCCTAAGCAGTTGTTCAGTCTTGCCTGACTCTTCATGATCCCATTTAAGTTTTTTTTTGTTTTGTTTTGTTTTGATAAAGAAACTGGAGTACCATTTTCTTCTTCAGCTCATTTTACAGATGAGAAAACTGAAGCAAACAGGATTAAATCACACAATCAGTAGCAACAGGGTCACACAGTGTCTAAGGCCAGATTTGAACTCTTCCCGTTTCCAGACTAAGGAACTCTATCCACTCTACTATCCATCATCCTAAAATCTAAGTCTTATCATGTCACAGTATCCCCCATTCAGTAAATTCAAGAGGTTCCCTATTGCTTCCAGCATCAAATAATTTTATTTGGCAAAGCTTTTCATAACTTCTCCCCTTCTTACCTTTCCAATTTTCTTAAATTTTGCTTCCCTCTACGTCCTCTATGATTCAAAATCTCCTGACTCCAGGCATTTTCACTGGCTGTCCCTCAAGCTTAAAATATTTTCTTTCTTTCTTCCTCTCTATCTCCTGGTTTCCCAGGCTTCCTTCAAACCTCAGCTAAAATATCCCTCTCTACAAGATAGTTTTCCCAATTCCCCTTAATCCTAGTGACTTCCTTCTGGCTCCAAGCTGTCCTATGTATAGTTTATTTATACATTTTTATTTACATGTTGTCTCTCCCAATATTTTTGAAAATAAAGGTTGTTTGTAACAGATAAATATATAGATAGGTGGATAGATGATTGATATAGACATAGAGATAAATGTACATATAAATGTAGATAAAACAGATATAGGTATCTCCCCAGTCTATCACAGTATATGGCACATAACAAGCACTTATTAAATTTTGTTGGCTTATTGACTTAATTAGGTTCCTCTCTGATAAATGACAATGAATGGATACCCTACTCACACTTCCAAAGTCCATGGTGGTTCCAAGGGCATAGGACTAGACCAAAGTGCTCTAGAGTTGTTAAATGTCTGCCTTGGTTCTAAGGACTATATGGGTTAGTTTGACCAAAAGAGAAGAGTGCTCTGAATGTTCTTTTCTTCCAAGTCTATCTATCCATCCACCTGATTATATAGGTCTAGAAGAGAAATGACGGCCATAGGGCTAGGAAAACCTTAATAACTCTGAGAGGAGCCCAGCAATTTGGAGAGGTTTAAAGCATTCACAGTGGGTCCAAAAAATATACTTACTCAGTTTCTTTTTATTCAAGGTGACTTTGGTTTTAATAGTTTTTATTTGTGAGATCAGAGTCCCACCTAAAGATTTAAATCTCGTATGGAGCGATCTTTGAACCTCCCTTACTCCACTCCCAGCCTAGCTTAGGATTCCAAAGGAGACAAAAGTATCTCCCTCTCAACTCCATATCTTGTACCAATATAGGCTCAGGCACCCAGTGAAGATCCAGCATTGGAGTATAAAGCTGAGCCCCATAATGATCCAAGTGCTCCCAGCCAGCAGCAGGCTTATGGAACAAATCTCTCTGTAAGTTCACAAAGGTCCTCGTGGAAGGGCATCCTGAGAGACCCTATGATTTAGGGAGAAACCATGATTTTTTCCAATATTCCCTTTATCTTCCTTTCCATTTCTTTTCTCAAGCTCTTGTTGACTGTCAGTTATTTGAATTTCTTCCCCAAAAGAATTTAATTTGGGAGGGTTCCTTATCTGTTGTTCTCAGCAGAATGGAAAGGGAGTGGGGTCCATTACTGAAGGGAGAAAATTGCCTTGGTCAACATAAATGGCCCATCCCTCCTTAGTACAGCTTCAATTTCAGTTTTGTTCTAAAGCCAGTTAAAAGTGTTGGAATGCCAAGCTGATATTGCAGTAGAAACATTGTTGAATAAGACAGTTCAAAGAAACACTTAAGGTCATGTGCTAAAGAAAAGGCTACTATGTTGAAACTACTGGAAAGAGCCCTTTTTGGAATGTTTATAAGAAAAGATTAAACTGTAGTTTGAGGTTGAGGTTGAATAAATGAAAGGGGTTTGGGGCAGTTTCCTTCTTTAATTATCTTACATTTTTGTATGGTCTCTTTAAATTACAAGTCTTCAGGACCTGGAATTCAGAAACTGCCTCCATAATCTCCCTGCTATATGGAGTAAATAAAAAGGTACCACTGTCTGCAATGAGAGTTCAGTTCAATTCTATAAGCATTTATTGTGTACTCTGTGCCAGGCATTGTTTAGGGATTGGGAATACAAGGACAAAAACAAACCAATTTCTTCCAGAAAAGTTTTTATATCCTAATGGGGGACTAGAGTTTGGGGAGTTAGATCTCATTAACATAAATAAATAAAAACAAAATATAAACATAAATAAAATATAAACAATATAAGCACAACATGTTTAGTTTGGACAAGGTAATAACAAGAAGGATTTTTTTTTACATCACAACACAAGGAACTATGATCTTGAGGAGTCATTTAAAAAAAAACAACTTTTCATTTTCTAGAATCATTTAAAAATAAAAAATGGCACTATTTGAAAAAAATAAGGGAATAAGAATAAATATTGGGCTCATGAATTCATTGTTATAGGAACTCCCTATACTCATATAGCTTGATATAATTTTTACATCTCTTAGTATTAAAGAGGAACAATTTTGGAAAAACATAAGCACAACTGATTTTTTTTTATTCCAATCATCAGGAAAACCATCAGACTTATAAGAAGAAGAAATCTGGTCTTTAAAGAAACTGATAGTTAATTTTCATGACATCCCTTAAATTTCCAGTGAAGGGTAGAAGGAGCATTTCTAGCTCATGAGAAAGAATAACTTCAGTTGTACACAGTCTGTATCCATTTGTCAAAAACCCCTGATATTTCCCCCACCTGTAAGTAATTCATTCATATTTGATCACGAAGACGTTAGAATGAGCAGGCGCTATGACATCCATAATTGTATCAGATTACAACTATATACCTTTGTGATATCTGTTCAGTTCCACTAATTTCCACTTTGTACCATGGTAGAAGACCACCCAGGAAACCACAGTCTATACAGGAAGTGACAGCTGGGGTTGAACATTCCATATTGTGCTCTCTTAAATCATTGCTAAGCTGCTTCTCCAGTGGGATGCTTGAGCCCACTGTGTCCAGAGGACAAGGAATACTCAACAGCTGACCTGACCACTTGTTGCTGCTGAAGATCCTGTAACAATTTTACTTGGGAACAGAGACTTTGTGTTCTAGCCCTGAGCTAAATGTCCAGTGTCTGATGACCTGCAACTTCAAGTGGAATGTGGAATATCTGATGACTTGAAAGTTCAAGGAAACTAAATTACATGTTCAGTCATAGTCTTGCCTCCTTCCTTAGCTAAGAGAATTATTTTCACTCTCTAGGGAAAAAAAAAAAAAAGAGGGGGGGGAGGGATAGGTCTTGGGCCTGTGATTTCATCAAGATAGGGAATTCCTAGATAAGGAAATTCCTTCTACTAATGAACGTCAATGCTTTCTCTGCAATTTAGAATGTCAAGAACATGGAGACATTGAGTGATTTGCCCAGTGTTGGGATTTATTTCAATGCCAACGCTATCTGTTCCACTGCTTTACTTCTCCAGTGCTATATACCAAATAGAGATTCTATTTCTACTCTAAATCCTATAAATAAAGATAGATGCAAATACAAATATACACATGTGCATATCTATATATAATGATATCCTTTCATGTCTGACAATATGAGCATGCAATTAATTATAAAGAGTAATGGTGCTGGACAGCACAATCTCTTGAAATAAGAATTCTTCTAGTTGCATGGTTTAAGGGGAAGTTGCATAGGTTTGTGGGATTTAGTATTAGAAAAGATTTCAAGAATGATATAATCCAACCCTTTATTTTAAGCTAGAAGTAAAGAGGTAGAAAATTAGGTCTGGTGATCCCTAAAAGTAAAAGATATATCAATTTCTATGTACATATATACATATAAATATATATTAATATCATATGTAATATGCTTAATATAATTGACATATATGAAGAAAGGAGAAGAAAGGGAAGGAGGGGCAGTGTGTATTAATTCCTCTAAGTATAAAGATTAGGCAGCCTCTACCTCTATCTAGTTTCAGTGTTTCATCTCCCTTAAGAAATTCTTCCTGCCAGTTCTACCAAATTTGTTTTATTGAAAAACTTCCAATATGATGGTAACTAACATTTATTATAAATCAGCCATTGATCACCTTGGACAATTTGGAATTCTTGATTCTGCCCTTTAGTCACCTCAGAATCCTGTGCAATTGGGCCTGCCTTGAAATTGAGCCCATATAAGATTAATCCTCCATAGCACTTCTGGCTGGGAGAAGCCAGATCAGAGTCAATTGATATATAGTCTTAAGATCACAGAAAAACTGAATATAAGAAAGCATCAATCTGAGGACTTTAGGGTTGAAACAAACCATTAATCTCCCAGCATTGAGCATCCTAGTGTCCATCCTGGCCTCCTTTACTAGTTTCTTATTGGTATATATGGTCCTGAAAAGTGCCAGTTTTTCTGGTCAGCTAGGTGGCACAGTAGATAGAGTGCTAGGCCTAGAGTCAGGAAGATTCATCTTTCTGAGTTCAAATTTGGCGTCGAATACTGGCATGTGGCCCTGGGTGAGTTGCTTAACCCTGTTTGCCTCAGTTTCCTCATCTGTAAAATGAGTTGGAGAAGAAATAGCAAACCACTCCAGTATCTTTGCCAAGAAAACTCCAAATGGAATCATGAAGAATCAAACAATGAAAAAAAAAAAAAAAAACAACTTTTTTCTTAATTTATGGACATGTATTCAAAATAGAATAAATGTTTTAACAATAATTACTTATGTGTATATGATACTTTGCCATTTACAAAGCACATTATTTTATTTGATCCTCATAATGACCCTGTAAAGTTAGAAAGGAAGTTGTCACTATATTCATTTGACAGATAAAAATGCTGAAACTCAGAAATATTAAATGACTTGCCCATAAATTCACAGCTCATATGAAGTGGGGCTAGGATTCAAAGCCAGGTCTTTCTGACTCCTTGTTAATACTTTTTTATAATATCTCTCCATCTCTCCATGACTATAGAATCCTTTGCTGCTATTGTGCTCACCTTCTTGCTCTTCTTTCTGAGTCTCAATATTTCAACTTCTTTCTTTTTAATATTTGCATCCAATCTTCTTTCCTTTTCATATGAATGTTTTTTCCTCACTAACAGGTTGGAAACAGGTTCTTCCTGTTTCTGCTATATTCAAAGAGACTTTCATTCTTTGCCCTTCCACAACAGAATTTTCAGTCCCTAAATTCTGAGGAGTAGAAGTTGTTCTTTTATTGGAGAATTGGGGATTATGAATAAGACACACTCGTTGCATTAGTTTTACTTAACTTTTTCCCCTTTGTTATAAAGAAAACAGACTGAGGAGAGGAATTATATCTGCAAACAACTGCTGTCAAAAAGCAACATGTAAATTTTTTTTTTTTTGGACAGTGGAGATTATTTTATTCCAATTGTTTGAAGAAGTTCAATATCTGTCTATGTGAGGCATTGTGCTGGGTGTTGCTTGTTTACCTTGATTCCATTAAAATTTTGGAATAGGGGTTGGCAAACTATTTTTTAATTAATTTTATAATTATACATTTTTTACAGTATATATGCATGAGTAATTTTTTTATAACATTATCCCTTGTGTTCATTTTTCCAGATTTTCCCTTCCCTCCCTCTACTCCCTCCCCTAGATGACAGGCAATCTCATACATTTTACAGCAACATGTAAATTTTAAAATAATAAAAATAAAAAGCTGTGATCATGATAAGAACCAAGGAGTATTTAAAATGCAACAGAGCATACATATAAGAGGATGCCTGTTCCACTCCTTTGCAGAGATGGGCCCCACAAAGTGGAACAATGTTTTAATGTCAGATAATTTTGATTAATTAATTAGTTTTGAGGGGTTTTTCTTTTCTATAAAAAAATTCTTTGTTATAAGGGATGGCTTTCTGGGAAGGGAAGAGGAATGAGACAGGAGGATATCTAAGTGAAACAAAAACATAAAATATCAATAATAATCTATTTTCAAAATATAACAGCATAATTTTTCAACCATCATCCATTCCCCAGAACTTCTGGAAATATGAAATAAGATTGAAATGGCTCCTTTAGATCTAAGGTTGAGCAGCATAAAGTGCTCCATCTTTGGTTTGGTAAAATTAGGACTTAAGTTTTAGTTGCAAATCTGCCACTAACTAGTTATTTGACCTAGTGCAAATTATTTCATCTCTCCACTTTTCTTATTTTTCAAATGAGAAAGGAAGTGCATTAGGCCCTCCAGCTCTAACACTCTATGATTTTCTGTATCTTTCTTATCCTACCAATTCACTGTCTTCCTTTTCCCTCCTTTCTTTTCTCCTCCCCCCTTCAGTCTTAAAGCTCTATTCTTCTATCTCTTTTCTTTTATATCTTGTCCAACAGCCCTATGCCCCTCCCCCAATCCTCCAATCCTCCAATCCCTATTAATCTATTTTCCCTTCTAACTTGTCACTGTTCTAATAATGGCCCTATCTTTGTCAGCCAAGAAAAACAAATTTGTGAAAAATAGGCAGTCTTGCCCTGGCTTTGGGATCACAGGGTCTGGGGTGTATTATACGACCTCACCTGAATCTACTGCTACAGAACAGTGAGTGGGGAGAAAGTTTAAAGGGTTTAAAAAGTACCAGGAAAAGCTTCTACAGTTTTTCAGATTGATTGAGAGCCTAAGTTTTTCTAATTGATTTATTATTACTGCCTGCCATCTGCTGCCACCTAGTGTCCCCCAGAGGAGAGAAGCACTCCCATTTATTAATCACTTCCTCTATGCAAAAGTATACAAAAGTAAACAAAATCACACAATCCCTCCCAACTTGTCTAGTAATTTACTTTTGTGACCCTCAATTCTGTTATATCTAAAAATGGAGGAAATAAATAAGGTGGCCTTAAATGTCTTTGTCATTTCTAACATTTTCTAATTTTCATGTCTAACATGTCTTCTAATTAAGTCTGGATTCCCAAAATTTCCTCTTATGTTAGGAATTCGGCTAAATTCCACATTTCTGAAATGCCTATCTGGTCTGGGTTTCTAAAATTTCATCTCATGTTAGAAATTCAGTTAAACTGCACATTTATGAAATGACTATTTGTATAGAGTTCTGGGTATAGCTAACTTAGAGTGAGGTGATAGGAAAATAAAGAGTTTAGAAAAGATTAGATGCTCCCATCCTTCTAAGATTGATATCCTAGTAAAGGAAAAAAAAAGATGTTTTTATGACTAAGTTTTGTACATGTTCTTTTTGACACATGACTTTGGACAAGACTGAACTTCAATTTCTTCATCCATCACAGAAGAAATTCAAATTAAGTGATATTGTTTTCTTCCAATTCTGACATTTTACGATTCTGAGCATAGTTAGAAATTATCAGAACAAGAAATTCCAAAGGTCCCAGGATGCAAAATGCTATCCACCCCCTGAGAAAGAACTGATGGAGGCTGAATGCAGATTAAAGCATACTATTTTTCACTTTCTTAATTTTTCTTTTTCTTCCTTTGTCTATGTCTTCTTTTGCAAAATGACTAATATATATTAATATATTTTACATGATTGAAATATATAACATATCAAATTGTTTATTATCTCAGGGAGAATGTTAAATGTTAGAGTGAATGCTAAAAATTGTCTTTGCATGTAACTGGGAAAAATTAAAATATTTTTTAAAAAGTAATGATCATTGCTCATGCATATATACTGTGGAAAAAAAATTCTTAAAAAAAAAAAAAAGTAACGATCAAAAGTTCTGCCAAATATAGAGTTTTTCTCATTTATTCATCTTGATTTCCCTAAAAAAAACACTTTCAGTCAATTTTTCCTAAATCTACCAAGTAAAGGTTATATAAGCACTCCTTAATATAGATTTGTATCTTCCACCTTTGCATATGGGTATATGTGAAAATGACCCTAGAAATAATATGAAAATAGAAGTAATGTTAATAAAAGTAATCAACTTCCTCCTTTCTGCTCATTCTAAACCTTTCTGTCCTTGAAGGCCTCTCTCAAAAGGCCTGCCCTATCTTGGGCAATACTCATTCTTTAATGTGTGACTGGGCTTGCTTCATAAAAATATGGGCCTAGAGTTGACAGGAAGTTTCAAAGTCATCTAGTTAGATTGATAAGGTTATGTTCATGACTTACTCATGGTCACAGGTTAGATTCCCAAAAGGCATTTTTGCTATTGAGAAGGCAGTTCTAAATCTATGGTTCCCTGATCCTGGAGTGCTAAATTCTATATCAGAATGTGACTGAATAATAATGTTGGATATGATCAAAAAATGCATTTTCCTGATTTACATTAAGAAGGATTAGAACCACCATAGCTAGACCTATACTGTCTTCATTGGGTGTTTGCATGTTTTATGTAGAAACAGCTCTCAAAATAAGGTTTGATTTTCCTTTAGACTTTTTTCCTTAGGGTTGTCAGCAGCATTATATTGTTGGTTTTCTCAGAAATTAAGATGTTTTTCAGCTTCCAAAAGATAATGTATGTATCCATGATTTTTAAAATGAAATGAAAAGAAGTAACTTTAGCTTTTCAGCAAATTGTTTCTCTAGCTAAATAATTAAGTGAATAATAATGTAGCTTTTTCCATATTGCCAAGAAAAACTTCAGGTCTTTATTTTTTTAACTCAATATCCCAATAAAAACATCAGCCTCTTCACAAAAGTATGATCTCCTTTGTACAGATGAGGAAATTTATGGACTAAGACATTCCTGAACCTTACTTCTCAGTAGCTGAAAAAAATTAACCAATAAAAGGCTACAATGACAGTAGAACCTTTTTAAAATAGGAGAAAAAACTTTATAAGATAATGATGTACTATCTTGATTTCACATTGGTAGTGATAGTTTTGAAGGTGGGATCACATTCTGATTCAAATCTTTGTAAACAATATCAGTTTAGACTTCAGCTGATTTCTAGAGACACAGTGGTTCAATGAAAAAAAGAAATTATTATAATAGAGGTTCTGAGTTCACTTTCTAGTTCTGCCACTTAGTGACTATTCGGTTTTGGGGGGAAAAACACCTTTCAGTTTGTTATCTATGAAAAAAAGAAAAATACAGTTGATCAGGATCTCATATACTTTTTCTACTCATGACCCCTTCTTGACTAAGAAATTTTTACATGACCCCAGGTATGTAGGTATATATAATAGGTATACAAATGAAATGCTTATTGATAATAAATAATAATGAAATTTATTTTAAAACAATTCTTTGGTATACATATTATTTTACCATTTATTAAAAGACAAAAACAGATTTGATTACTAAGATGGATATGCTTCTTTATTTTTATATAAAGAACTGAAATTTTGCAGAATTGTTGATATTCTAGAATGTAGAACATTCAGAAACCTTTTATTGTTGCCAAATGTTTTATGACTCCCATATTCAATTACACGGCCCTATATGGGATCATAACTCACAGTTTAAGAAGCTTTGCAATAGATGTCCTCTCAAGACAGTCAAAATTGTGTAAGGAAAGGTAACTTTTTTGCCTAAGCCTGCCAACATTTCATCAACTCACAACAACCAACAACAAAAACAAAAACAAAAACAGGACAAAATGAATTCTGATCAGGAAAGCCAAGAAAAAGTTTCAGTGAGTCATTTTTCCAGGCCAGGGCAGCTTAGGAAAACAGCAAGATTGTGGGCTGTCCAGGAATACAGGATAACAGCAGTGGTCCATAGTAGGATAAAACTGCAATGGACTATAGAGAGCAGCCCAGTGCCCAGGGATGGTAAGATGGTCAGTAGGGAGTCAGCACTTTAATCTCTCTGAACCTATAGAACCTCTCAGCTGTCTAACCATGACTGAATTGAGCAGTAGTCTGTGAACATTCAACTACCTACAAACCAATAGACCCAAACTGGGTCACAAATTTGCAGAATGCAAATCAAGAAGGCAGTGAACAGATCTACCCCAGGATCACCTCACTTAGGAAGCATTGAAAATTTACACTCCCCAGACTGAGCTATGAAAGCAAGAAAAGGACATAAAAGATAGGTCTCATAAAGTCCAAAGTCAATAGATAAATAGGCTGAAAAATAAAGAAACAAAAAAGAACCTAACCATTAAAAATAACTTCTCAGGCCTTTTCCAGCTCTAAATCTATGATCCAATTACATTGAAAATTGGTAATCTTCAGCTTCAAATATTAGGATGGCCAACATTCATCCAGGTAAATTATTGGACCTTTTTTCCTTAGAATACACAAAATCATGAAATTAACATGTGATTGCCAAAGAAAAAATTATGTAACGTGTTTTCCAAGTCCTTCAGTTTTTAAGATTATAACATTTTCTTTCTACCTTTTGTATTTGGAGAAATTTACCTTTTTGAGGTCAAAGGTATTACCTATAATGATAGTATATTCTCTTCCTTAATGAATCCCATGATAATTGTTGGTCTCTTCATTCAAATGGATCTCCAAACTCTGAATGAATAACTGGTAAGTGACAGTGAGGGCTCAGTGAGTTAGTTCCAGTAGTAATTCAGGGAGCTAAAAGCCTATGACCACTTTGGGGGCATTGAGGACTGTCCCATTTGGGAATGTAGACCTATGTCATAACTTGAAATTTCTAGCCTCATAATTATTTCTGGAGTTTCATTAAATGCAAAATTCCTTCATGTGACTATGAATGACTTCTCTTAAAATATTTAGTGTGGAGATTATATGTAAACAAGTTCATTTCCAGAGCAGAAGGAAAAAGTGAGTTTGATGAGAGGGACTAATGAAACTGCATTTAATCAGTAAATCAACAACCATTTATTAAGTGTTTAGTACATGTCAGACATTGGGCCAAGCTCTGGGGATACCAAAAAGACAAAAATATGACCCTTAACCCTTGAGTTCACAATCTAATGGGGATGACATTACATAAATAGCAATGTACATAGAAGACATATGTATAGAGACTAGAAAGAAGATAATTTGGGGAGAGCCATTGGCAGAAGAGGGGAAGGGGGATGAGGAAAAGTCTCTTGCAGAAGAAGGTGGGATTTGTCTTGGGAGGTGACATTGTACAGGTATTGCATATATCATATATGGGTTAGACTGGATTATCTTTGACATCCTTTCCAATTATAAAATTCTATTTATTATGGAGCACCATAACACCGTACCCTCAGTACCTTCCCCTAGACATTCATGTCCAGAAATAATTTCGCCAAGTCTCTACACATGGTTGACCAGGAGACTCCATGTTCTATACCCTGTGTCACATAACTGCTATTGTATTCCACTTACATTTGGGCCTTATTTGTTGTCATTTAATAAGCTGTTCTTATGCAGCTTAGGTTGGCATTAAGCATAAAGAGAAAATTTTAAACTTTCAATAATAGTAAGAGATGTTTATGACCTATCTTTAGCATTCTGGTTCATCTTTCTGCCTCAATTCTCTCCCTACTCCAGGCTATCCATTACTGAGCTCTCAAACTGGTCTTCCTAAAGCCCAGATCTTACCATCTCTCTCTCTCTCTCTCTCTCTCTCTCTCTCTCTCTCTCTCTCTCTCTCTCTCTCTCTCTCTCTCTCTCTCTCTCTGTGTCTCTCTCTGTGTGTCTCTCTCTGTGTGTCTCTCTCTGTCTCTCTCT